>NC_043716.1:18347094-18546087 GCF_006229205.1 Suricata suricatta
GGTGGGAGGCGCCCCGCCCGCAGCTCGGCCCCGGCCCTGCGCCCCGCGGATCTGAGCGCAGGTAACTGAGGCGGCGTGGAGCTGGGCCTCGCGGGCGCGGCTTGGGATCGCGGCGAAGTTTCTCGGCGTGTAACTCTAGCGCTCTCGGCTGGCGGGGCCGGGTCGGGGACGGCTGGGTTCCCGCACCTCCCCCACGCCCAGCACTGTCCCTCAGCCTACGCCGGGGTGGCTTGAAGGCCGCGGCACCGAACGTCGTGTAACCCTTCGTGGGCTGGTTTCGGAGCCTGCGGGCCGAGGTCGGGCAGGGCGGGTGCCTTCTTAGGTGGACGCTGCTTGGGGGAAACCCAGAGCGTCGGCTGAGCGGAGCGCCTTGAAAAGCGGGCGGTGGGATCCAGCCCGTCCGGGGCGCGCCCGCACCCCAACTTCGGAGACGTGCGGGAGCTGAGGACTGGGTCTTTGCGGGCGAGATGAGGGTGTCGGTTCAACTGGCCTACAAAGTCCCAGTCCTCGGCCCCCAGAACCGGCGGCTTCTCCGAGCTCCAGGCCGGCTCGGCAGGAGCTCAGCGCGCAGGCGGGAGTGTGAACTCCTGCCAGGGGCCACCTCCCGGGGCCACACTGGAGAGAGGGTAGCAGGGGGCGCTCGGCGCGGGCTCTCTGGGCACAGTTGAGGGATCCCTGTGCTTCGCAGGAACGGTGGGAACGTGCTCAGAACTTTTCGGTCATTGTGCAATCGGTGTCAGGTCCGTGTTCTTCGGGTGGAGCCGATTCCCCCCAGGGCGGACCTGGGGTGAGGGGACAGACAGCAGGTCTCCAGCTCCCCTCGCCTATTAGCCCACCCGGGCTTGCCCTGCCGCGCTTTCCAGGGGGCTACCTTGAGCTTGGAAGTGGGGAGAATCACCCGATTTCGGGAATTGCCCCCGGGAAGATGGCACTGGATGTGGAGGGGGAAGCCCCTGCCCTTCCCCCGCCCTTCCACCACCCTTTCCTTAAAGGTACATCTTCACGGGAGTGTTCTTTTCTTCCGTGATCTATGCAACGAAATCTTGACCGCTCTGAGTTTTCAGGTTTTATGCTGAGTTTCTCTTCTTAAACCCTCTACCCACTTTGCTTCTAGCCCCCACAAACGAAAAACTCTACCAGCCCTGAAAAACCTCTAGTTTGCTGGGTGTTGGAACTTTGTGTTTATTTTTGTTTGTAATGTGTTTTGGCCATCTTGGCAGTGGGAAAACGTTTGGGAACACATGCGGCCAGATGACCTGAACCGTGTGAAGGGCAAGTTGACCAAACAGGGTACCTTGGGCCCCTATCCACCTGACTTTGGAAAACTGGAGAGTTTTCTAGAAGCAGGGAGGAGGGTGAGGGAGAAAGCAGCCCAGCCGGCTTGACCCCCGCCCCTGGACGTTGTGCAGAGACCCCATCTGGATTGTTTCTCCACAGGCTTCTGTGGGCTTAGCATAGAGTTGACTTTGCAGGTACCCAGCATAGTCTCTGTGCTGGTTTGGGTGGCCCTGTTGGGGACTTAGCACAGGGGTGAAGTATGTGGAGGGGAGACCCATGGGCTGTGGGGTCACTGAGGCAAGGCTGGGCCTATAGGTCCAGTGGGGGAAACCACTTGGACCACAGCTGGCCTGCACTGTATCAGTGTGAGCTTTGTCCTGCAGGCTCTAGTGAGTGTCAAGTGCAGATGCCACAATTATGGGAAGAAGTCTGTTTGGTCCTTTATCTAAAGGTGCAAGTACCTTAACAAACCCTCTGTTTCGAGGCAACATAGTTTCAGAACGGGGTGGTGGGAGCATCCACAGGAGGCCTAACCCGTTTCAGAAAAAAACGCTCTCTTTGGAGTACTGAACCAAGTTGAGAAAACAGATTTTTCCCCCAGTTGAACCCATGCCTCTCCCGGCCCTGGGGATGAGTATCTTAAAGTAAATGAAGTGGAAATCTCCAGAATGCTGCGTGGTCCTAAAACACCCGCAGAATGGGGCGGGAGCTACTGAGTTCGTGGAAAAGCTGGCGGGGTTGGCTGATTTGCACCCTCCCCGGGGAGGACAGACACGGGGATCAGGGACATAAATCTTGGGAATACCCTTCGATTGGTGTCCCTGGCCTCCCCTGGCCTGGTTCAGGGGGCTGGCGGGTCTCCCTCAGGCCATGCCCCGTTCTCCCTCAGGCCATGCCCCGTTCTCCGTGGCCACCCGGGGTTTTAGGGATTTTTAGGAAATGCCTTAGTGCTTCATTTCTTCGGGGGAAGGGAGTGATTACATTTTTCCTCCTTGGGATTTTTCCTTTGCAAAATGTGACTGAATTAGCTACACGGTGGGCTGGGCTGGCCTCTAACAGCTGATTTGTGCTTTGATTTAAGCCGTTGTATTTAGGAATTGTGCTTTGGTTGTGAGCCTTTTGATTTCACTGTCCCCTTTTGAAGTCTTCTAGTTTTCCTGAAACTGGAACCTCCCCGCCCCTCCCCCACTCCATCCCTGTAAGCAGGTACCTCACTTGGTCAGAAAGTGGCTTACGGGGCAGCTCCTTGTGCCCCGGAGCCGGCTTCAGGAAGCTGGTGGGAGGAAGAGTTTCAAGCAGACCCCCAGGGAGACCCATGGAAGACTTAAAAACCAGCTGGCCTCCTGGTCTTGCCTCCAAGGAGGAAACTTGTATTCCCTCAACTCTTAAGTAGATTGCAGCCTGGTGAATAATTAACCTCGCCCTTGTGACTTTTTTTTTTTTAAAGAAAAATCAAATCCCAACCTCTGAAAGATGGGAGACCCGTTTTTGTTCAGCGTGATTGGATCGGCAAAGGATGTGTTGGGAGAAGCCACCCCCTCCCCCACCCCCTTTACATCTCGGCCCCCAGCATTCTAGCAACTCTAGAAGTTCTGATACTTAGAAATACCTCCGTGCCTGGGGGTGGCCCAGGTCTCCTTCGGTGTCCCTTTGCCCAAAAGCTGAGCTTTCTGAACCCTCAGCGGAGGTCAGCATTCTGTCCCCTGCTTTGCATTCATTATGTGTGGCCCTCCCTCCTGCACGGGGTGGATTTTGCTTCCAGGCGGGTTTGTGGCACCTTGAGCACGAGGCTGACTCTTTGGCCTGTCTCCGTTCTTCCTCCACGGAACAACAGCGCTCATGCTCTGTGACAGGTTCCTGAAAGAGTTGTTGCAGAAGCAAGGCGTCAGTCTGGGCCCCAGGAAGGGTTTTTCTGGAAGCAGCCCAGCGTGAAGGCCATGAAGATGGACCGTGGGTCCCCAGGGGCTTGACTCTTGGTCTTTGACACATAACGTCCCTGTGCCAGTTTCTTCCCTTGCAAAGGAAGCTTGATGATACGTTGTAGCATTGTGGTGAGGCTTACAGGAAGAACGCAGATTCGGCGCCTGGCACACACCGATGGACCTTTGACTTGGTCCTTGTTGCCTCGGTTCTCTTATTTGGACTCTGTGGGTGTACACACGTTGGTTGAGAAGGGTGCAGGGTGACTGAGACCTAAGGCCGGTGGCCTCTCGGGTTGGAAGGTTGTGTAAGGTGTCTACCAGCCTGGGCAAGTTACTTAACCCCCTGGGAAGAGCAGCTCCGTAATCCCAAAGTGGGGATGATGTCTGGGAATCTCTCCCCGTCTCAGCCTTTCTTTCTACGGTATACCTGGAGGCGGCCAGGCTTGGGTTATAGCCTGAGACGTGCAGGACCTCTCGCTGCCCCCTGTGATTTGTCCTCCAGCGCTGAGAGCAGCTGAGGGGTATCCGGGAGTCCTCTTGTGGCTGACGCTCCGAGGGGGAGGGGCTCCCCCAGCATCTCCCAGCTGCCACTGGTGCGAGAGCCTCCTGGTGTAGGAGGGCTTCGCAGATTGGGAGCGAGCAACGGAGAGCTGTGGAACAGGAGGGTGGATGGGGCTGGATTACCCCGCACGGAGTACTTAAAGCACAACTCTAGCGGGACCAGTCAAGCATGGTACAAAATCAAAGGGCGGGGGAGGGGGTGGTGGAAGGAAGGAAGGAAGGAAGTTGATATTCCAAAAAAACACTGCAGCAAATTCACCCCAGGAAATAAAAATCAGAGTGTCGTTGGACTTCCTTATACTTTCTTTTATGTGATGTTTTTATGTGGAATTTCAAACCAGCGATTGAGAGAGACCATGATCTTTTTCAAGTCCTTTAGAGTTTTTAGGAGTCCCAGCTGGCCGTGGGCAGTGCGCTGGGCTTACCGACGGACACAGAGCAGGTGACTTCTCACCCACTGCGCTGCTGCTCCCTCCTTCCTCCCTTTGGCACAGTCTGGGGAATTTTGAAATCTGGGGAATTTTGAAATCGCCCTGTAGCCAGACCCCTGTGTTTGCTGTCCAGGAGAACTGGGGAGGGAGGTGCTGTGTGGAAAGAACCATCGCCTGATTTAATCTCTGCCACTCTGGGCCTGCGAGCCCCCTTCTCTGTCAAGTGGGGATTGGACTGGATACAGCATACACCCCTTGTAGCCTTAATGTTGCTCCTATGATTCTGGGCCGATTCTGGGCCGGGAGGCACAGAGGAGGGCACAAGATTGGAACCTGGGGCTCTGGTTGGGAGGGGTGGGGAAAAGGCTCGGAGATGTGCAGCTGGGAAATTTGGATCAATCTGTGAAGACTTTGTGGTTCATTCTCATGAAACTCACTTCCTCTCACTGGATTTCTGCCCTGGGGTATGTGGGGTTCAAGGGAAAAACTAGCCCCTCCTTCTTAATGACTGAGACTTTCATTCTGGGCTTCGGTTTTTTCTCTTCTCCATGTCCTATGTAAGGTAGATCTCCCCCACTCTCCAGAAAACAAGTGAGTAGCGTTACTGCTCATGTGCTGATCTGACCTGGCTTTCCTGGAGGTTGGCGGAAGACACAATCCATTTCTGCTGAAGGCAGGCATCTGCGAAAGGGAAAGGTGGGAATGAGGCTCTCCTGTGGACGAGCTTAGTGACCTTGGACCAGTGACATGCCTTCTTGAGACTACATTTTCCTGGCTGTGATGATACACACGAACTTTGCAGTATGACCAGAGGATCAAAAGAGAATCCCTGTGTGAAAGGCCGGGGGCATGGTGGCAGGGGGTACATGCAACTGTTCTTAAGGGACACTGTAGTTCAACTAGAGGCTGTAGGGCCAGAGAAGAAACCCGTGGAAGTCAAGGAAAGATGACCTGAGGCTGGCAAGCTGCTGTTGGCTTAATATCTGGAGAGAAAATACTGGGAGAAAAGTTAAGTCCTTGCTGTGTGGCGGTGGGGGGGGGGGTGTCTGGCTTTTTGAGGGAGATATGCTGGGTACACCCTTGTGGAGAGGGTATAGGGAGAAGTCCCTGACTACCAGGGGTGGGTTCATGCAATCACTGTGCTTCAGCCTATGTGAGGGAACAGGTTAGTGGGAGAGTCCAAGGGGACAAGTTAGTAGGAGAGTCGGGATAACATTCTCTTGAATCCCTTCCTGTAGAGCTTGATGTTGTGGGCTTAAGAACATGAAAAAAAGAAAGTGTCTTTCTTTGCTGTTGGAACTTTGAGGGTGATTAAACAGATACTTGGAACCAGGATTTGCATATGAGCAAAATGTTAGTCTCCAACTTGCCTGGCCAGACCACTCTATATCTGGGAAAAGTCAACTAGACCACTTGCTCCCGGCTACGTCTCTTGGCCTGAGTCTCTCTCCCTCTCCCCCTGCCTCTGCCTCTCCTTCTGTGTCTGGTGATAGCAAGCATTCATTGTCTCTCAGGTCTGGATGCACACTAACTTGGCCAAATCGCTGAATGTTAAACCATCTGGCAAAATATCACATTTCGACAATGGGCCTTTTCTATAGAGAGGGGCAGTGCTGATGCTGGGAAATCACTTAAGCATTGACAGTGGAGAGGGGTAGGGTCCAGGATCCTGACTTGAATGTAAGGGACAGGGATGGGGGGTGGGGGCTGCTCCTTAAAATAGTAATAGGTTGGAGAACCAGCTCCCCCTGTTTCCAGCGCCCCAGTCAGGGAAGGGGCTACTGCCAACCTACCTTGGCATCCTCCCTCTCGTCCTTTCGGTGGATTTTGTTGTAATTAGACAAGTCGTGACAAATATCCCATTGGCCTTTGGGCTGGGGAGTTTTGAGGACTCCTGCCTGGAAACCCAGCCTCACTCACTTGGGAGCCATAATTAGGCAAGAGAACAGTTCTCGGGCCCTTGATTCAATAAAGACCCTTTTATGATGTTGGTTTTTCCCAGAAAAATAATACCACTTTGCCCCATTTATTGCATTTAGATGTGTAATCATATTAGAGCCTAACAGCCCCGGGGACCGAAGTTACGTAGTTGGGGTTTTCACCAAAGCCTGTTACCGGGTCTTCAGAGGAAAACCGTGTCCTCGGGGAAAAAAAAAAAAAAAAGAAAGAAAGAAAGAAAGAAAAAGGAAAAAACGACAAACATTTTTGAGGATTTTTTCTCTTGTGGCATTCAAAGGATATTTTCTTGCATCAGGGTGAGAGGTGGCCCCGGATAAAAACCAGAAAGTGAAACTAACTTGAGCGGCCCCTGTCAGTGCGGACGCCTGGTGGCCGGTGCCCTCCGCAGCCCTGCCTGTGGCCAGGCCATGCGTCCCCAGTATGGTCCCCTCTTTGTCGGGAAAACGTTATTTATCAGATGGGTAGCGCGTGTCCCCTGTCAAGGGCTGGAGGAAATATCAGAGAGGATGCATGTGTCCCCTCCAGCAGGAGTCGCGCTCTGGCACGTCAGCACCCTGGTAGCTGGGCTGCAGGCGTTGGGGCTCACAGGTGGTGGTTCTTGGCCTCCCCAAGCCCCGCCCCGTGAGGGCAGTCAGCCCTGACTAAATATAGTCCTGGAGGGCTCCGGCAGCTCCGGTTGGCTGGGAGGTTTTGGATGGCTCCGCCTGCAGCCGCTGGCCACGCCCTCCAGGCAGTTGGCTTTCGGGAGGGCTGCCCTCCCCCGGGCCCTCTAGCGTGCAGACCCCCTTCTATGGAGGCGTTCCCTCCTACCTTCTTACCCCAGACATTTTGTCAGGCTAAACACATTCCCCAATCATAGAGTGAAATCCCTCCTAGAAACCTGCCAGTGCCGGGTTAGGCAGAGCTGAAGAGTGGAGCCCAGAACCTCTTTCCCAACTTGGGGTGTAGAAATCTCAGGCGATGGGGAAATTTCTGGGAGTCCTTTGTAGGAGTGCTCTATTAAGAAACAAGAGGGTATGACATTTCAGGATGCCGAAACCCTGTGGCATTAAAGGGGGTGGTGGAACCCACTTAATTCCAGGACAGCTGATGGAAGCTGTTGCTGCAGTATTTTTCAGATACCACCCTTTAATGCAGAAGCACTGCATTTTTATAGATTATTCCACTGCTGATAATGTGTCTTAAAATATTCCTTCATAAAGTGTGAGGGTTTTTTTTGTATTTGAAACTTTCTGGATGTTTTACACTCTTTGGAAGAAGTGCTGTTAAATTACATACACATACAAATAATATGTTTTTTTGTTTTGCTTTGCTTCTCCAAAGGGAATATAATTAGAACATCTGAAACCTGATTACCCAATTAGTCCATTTTGCTAACTAGCTGTTAGGAATTTGTGATGAGATACATTATTTTAGATTTCCAGATGGAACTTTGGCCACAGGGAGGTTCTGAGCAAGTACACAAAGAGGAACAAAATCATGCGTTTTCAGTTTTGGCCACCACCCCCTCACCTGCTCCATGCAAAACACTCTATGTGCCCGCCCATCAGGCAGCAACAGTGTCCAGACAACAGTTTTGTTTTCCTTGACTCGGGTCAGTGGAGTTGGAAAAATTATTCATCTATGTCAGCTTCTCTCAGCTCCTGACCCTGGAGTGGGTAAACGAAGGCAGGGTGTAAGTGCCACTGTCTTACTTTTGTCAGCAATAATTTTAGTCCTTTTGGGGGGGGGGAATTCTGGTGATAGTTCATTTGGTTTGTTTTTTTTTGTTTGTTTTTTTTAGAGAGACAGAGTGTGGAGTGCGGGTGGGGGAGGGGCAGAGAGAGAGAGGGAGACAGACTCCGAAGCAGGCAGGCTCCAGGCTCTGAGCTGTCAGCACCGAGCCCAATGCTGGGCTCAAACCCATGAACTGTGAGATCAAGACCTGAGCCCAAGTCGGACGCTTAACCGACTGAGCCACCCAGGTGCCTCACTGTTTGTATTTTCTGCATGCCTTGAGTGTGCTTGCTTTGTGTCCCATGGCCTTGGGGACAGTCTGCAGAGGTGGGGACCTCCAGCCAAGACCAGAGAATGTAGCTAGGACCCAGCTTTTGTAGTTTATAGCTGTTAACTGGTGCAGACCCACAGTCCTTGCCTGAAATTCTGAACTCCAAAAAAACTGAAAACCAAAAGTTTGTTGGCATAACTAATTTCATGGGAAAACCTGACCCAAACTGACGTGATACCATTGGCGTCGATATTTCTCTTGGGGAACATGAATATCCTTGGGTTTCACTGCAGAGATAGGAATGTGTTTAATTAGTGGTGTTGCAAAACGTGGTATGTATACCTCATTACCTTTTTATTTTTGATTGATTGATGTTTTAATGTTTGTTTACTTTTGAGAGAGTGACAGTGTGAGCAGGGGAGGGGCAGAGGGAGGGAGATACCGAATCCCAAGCAGGCTCCAGGCTCCGCGCTGTCAGCACAGAGACTGACACGGGACTCAGACCCACGAACCATGAGATTGTGACCTGAGTCAAAGTCAGATGCTTGACCAACTGAGCCACCCAGGTGCCCCAACATAGATATTTCCTTCCCCTACTATTAGCTGAGCTGTCTGCATGCCTTCTCTCCTTGTTTCCCTCCCCCGGGGAGTCCCCATTAAAAGACAAACTTTGTGACTGTGATGGCAGGACCCATGCCCAGCTTTGGCTCCTCCAGATGTTCTGGAACTGTGGACGAAAGGAGGGTGCTGCCTCCCTGGACCAGCCTCATTAATGGGAGCGGGTGTTTGTGTGGACAGATGCATTCAGGCTCTGGGCCAGCCTTGCCCTGGGGCACTTGGGCCTCCACCCACTGATGAGTTTTGCAGGGGGGGGGATGTTGAGGGGGTGCTGAGCCAACCCCAAGGCATGCTGGCCATTTGGCATCAGGCCAGGCAGGGCTGGAGAGAGGGGCATGGGGGGAGCTGGAGGGGTGAGTGTAAGCATTTAGGAGCTGAGGTGGTTCTTAGCAAAAGAATTTCTGGCTCAGAGACGCTGATTATCGTAAACCCGGGGACTCTGATGTATGGATTTCAGGGCTCCTGGGTTTCTTGATCCCAGCCCGTGAACAGCGGGTGAGGGCAGATGGGCCCAGCAAGTCCAGGACTTTCTTCTGTCGCACAGGCTCTGATCCAGCTGTGCCCTCAGGCTCCCACCTCCAAGCAGCTGTCCCTAGGGCTGACTGGGTAGGTGCTGGAAGGGGGGCCTGCAGAGCCAGCTCCCCTAAGTTGGGCGCTGGGAGCTCTAGCATCCCTCCCCAGTTCCCTCTGTAGGGAAATCTGGCCCCTGCCTCTAGCATACGTGGCCTCTCCAGGCCCCCGGGGCCAGACCCGCCAGCCCTTGCTGCAGGCCCCAGCATCCCTCCAGTAGCTTCTCTGGAGGAGGGGTTCCCCCAGCACATTTTGGGACTTTTGCCCGCGGCCTGACCACTTCCTTCCCCGATCAGGGTGGGACTGGCACATATTTTTCTTTCTAAAGCAAATTCCAAACAAGGGCTGATAACTCTGGTTGGCTTCCCTTTTCCTTCCACCATGGTTTTGTGGGCTGCTGGCTATTTTAGGGACTCCACATTCAGAGTGGAGCCTCCTGATTCTGCAGCTCCTCTGAAAGCCCTGAGGTCTTTTCACCTCCTGAGGACGGGGACCAGGCCCGTGGTCATCAACGTAGGATCAGCACAGGCTCTGGGAAGGCCCAGGGCCCAAGGCCCAGGAATGGGTGAGCTCTGCTGCTAGGCATGCCCACGTGGGTCACTTTCACACACCTACCATTGGCAGGCGGGGGGGTAGGAGGTCCTTTGGCCACTACCTGGGGCAGCTCCCAACCTCACCTCATTATTGAACAGCAGACACCGCCTGTCCGGTGGTAAGTTGACAGCCTAGGACAGTGCTTAAACTTGGGTGTCCTGAGCATCATACCAGGAGCCTGTCTACAATGCAGACTAGGGCCCTGGAACCAGCATCAGTAATCCATGCATGCAACAGGGTGTATGTGGTTTCAGGATTGTGCTGCTGGTAAGCCGGTAGGTGAAGCAGTTTCACAAGGGTGGGGTCAGGGGGAGTGGGGAGAAAGAAGGGGTGGGGGGCCGGAAGGGTTACCCAGAAGAGGTGAGCTGGGTGTTAAGAACACAGTGGCGAATGGGTAGCAATAGCTCACTCCGCTCGGATGCTCCGTGTCTGGTATAGTCCTTAGCCTTTGATAGGAACAAACGTCTTTAATACTCCTCCCCCCACCCCTTGAACTAGGCAGTCGCCCTGGCCTTGCAGAGGAGCAGACTGAGGCACAGAGGGGTCACACAGCTTATCAAAGGTCCTGTGGCTATTAAGCGATGAGCTGGGTCTCGCCCTCTTGCTCTATTCCACTGTGCTGGGGCCAGGGCATCCCAGTCACCCCAATGTGAGCAGGACCAGCTCATGCAAACACGGTTGGGGCTTCTTAGCGGGTGAAGCGTAATGCAGTCACGCTGTCAAATGGCTCAGTTGGCTCTGTTCCTAGTGTGTGGGGGACAGCTGGGGTTTTGCTGGAGGAGTGTGTGGCCGTGATCTCCACTAGGGCAGAAGGTGGCCGGTGAGAGGACAGTTGGCTGGTTTCGGGGTACGCTGTGTCTCAGTCTGAACAAGGACCTGCGGTGTGAGGTGGTGAGGAGCACACTGGCAGCAGCGAGGTCTGAGCCGGACACCCCCACCCCTCGTAGCCCCCCTGCCTAGAGTCTCTGGCAACTTCCAGGAGGCCTGGCCCCTCCCCTGCCCTGGGGGTCTGCGGGGGAAGGGGAACAGTACTTGGAGAGAGTGATAGGCTCTGGCAGGTACCTGCTAAAATGGTGTTGTGCACTTGCTTTTCCTCCAGCCCTCTCACCACCCCTCGAAGTGGGCTTCCCATTTACTGACGCGAAAGCCAAGGCACAGAGAAGCACGGTAACTTATACCTGGTCACACAGCAAGTGAACAGATAGTGCTACCAGGTCTCTCTTCCGAGAGTTAGGCTTTCACGGTGGCAGGGCCGCCCATGCACTGAGAAGCTGCCTGTCGCCTACGCACAGCGTGACTGGTGACAGGCTCCCATGGGGTGGGTGCAGTGTCAGGCAGGGCAGGACAAGCTGCCCGTGGCCAGCTGGAAAGGTTCCAGCTGAGCTGGTGGCCAGGGTGGAAGGGCCTGGCTTCAGGGCACAAGTGAGCCACCAATGGGAGACATTCCACAGACGGGTGGCATTGTGACCATGAGGTTCAGAGGAGTCAAAGGCCCAGGGTCTGTGGCGGGAGCCTCTGCTGCCCTTGGCGGCCCATCCAGGCTGGTCCATAGAGAAGGACCTGAAACCAGGCTCTGATTCTGGAAGCCCCTTTCATCCTCCCATGAGGAAAAACACAATCGGGCACCACTCTCTTTCCTCCAGCCTGCACTTCCTCAAGGAGCCTGTCTTCTGGTTGATTCAAATCTGAAAACCATCCGAAACATACCAGCCGCCTTTGCCCATTGCAGGCTGTTTCTGTAGGGGGTCGGGGACCCTTGTTCCTTTTCAGGCCCACCTGACACTGTTGCCTCTTCCAGAGCTCACCTCTGGGCAGGTGGGCAAGATGTGCACGGGGACGGCTGGACTGAGGTCCTGTTCACACGGCATGCTGGTTTCCAGGGTTCACCCTCGTGCCTCCTGCCACGGACAGAGGGCCTGTGTCCACCGGCTTTTCAAGCACTGTCCCTTGGGTTTATACCCCAGAGCCAAACCTCTCATTTTCTCTGAACGGGGAGAGATGGTGGGAGATTAGTTCCTTGTGGGCCCATTTTAGAGACAGGGTAACCAAAGCCGTGACCGCTGGAAAGGGGACCAACCAGGATTCAGGTTCCCTCTTCCCTTTAGTCTTGAGTCTTTCACGTTGTCCTTCAAGAGGGTTTTCAGAGCCGAGCAGCCTTCTCCCAGGTTTCCTGACACCCCCAGCCCCGTTCTCCTCTCTACCTGGACCCGGCCTGGCCTCTGAGGAAGCCTGGAAGCGGACTGTCTTGCTTCATGTGCCGTGTGAGGCCTGTGACTTTCGCTCCGCTTCTCAGGAGCTCAGTCTCTCTGCAAGATGGGGTCTGCGCTCCTCCCCCCCATGTGAGGACATGGGCCTGATGACCTCTCCCAGGTCTTTCTGCATTGCCCAGCTCTTCAGACTGCCTTCGTTAACTTGGGATCCCTTCCCATTCCGGTCACGGCCCTCCACGGGCAGGAGGCCCTGGGGTGAGAGTTGGCTCTGCGTGGAGCAGAGGCTGGTGGTGCGTGCCGTGAGGGTAGTGAGGGTGGCCAGCCGCCAGGCCGGGCACTGGAGAGAACTGTGCCGCGGTGGAGACCCAGTGGCCACCCTGCCCACCACAGAGCGTTCAGGAGCCCCTGGGATGTGGGCCAGTGTCGGGTTAGGGGACCCGCTCTCCAACTCGCCCCTTCCCTCCGACCGCTGGGGCCAGTTGACTGCGGACTTACCTGGAGAGAGTTCAAGGACAGCAAGAAAAATGAGGGACTTTCAGGGGCAGCTGTGTTTTCTGACTCAGTCATAATGCCCCTAAAAATCCTTATTGTTCTTGCAGTGTGCATCGGACAGCAGCTGCCAAGCCACCCCTTGCCCAGCTGGCTGCTCTGGGATAGGAGGGGCTTCTTGGGGTCAGATTGGGATGTCTTCCCCCATCCTCTTGAGATGGGAGTGAATTATTCAAATAATTCTGTTGGGCCAATGCATTGATTTACATATGTTTTTACTGTTTTGTTTTGGTTTTTGGTGGAGGATTGGGGAGGTCTGGGCATTGAGCTAGTCCTGCATTGGAACTCAGGTTTGTGTGCAGTGAGGATTCAGAGGACCCCAGCTGCAGGTGCAGAGCCCAAGGCAGGGGGTTTTAGGGGCGAGCAGTAGTGTGGAGCTTGCCAGGAGGCCCACCTTTCCGAGAAGTTGGAACTGTTTAGAGGCAGGAGGGGAAAAGACATCTGGGCAGAAATGTGTCTTGTGTTTTAAATGCTTATTTAGTTTGAGAGAGTGTGCATGCGCATGCATGAGTGGGGGAGGGGTAGGGAGAATCCCAGGACTCAAGAACCAACCCAGGTGCCCCCTGTACTGTGCTTTAAAAGAGAGGGAGTTACTTGGCCATTTTGAAAATAAGCTCCCATGGGGCTCCTGGGTGGCTCAGTTGGTTGAGTGTCCCACTTCGGCTCAGGTCATGATTTCACCTTCGTGGGTTCAAGCCCCGCATCGGGCTCTGTGCTGACAGCTTAGAGCCTGGAGCCTGTTTCCAATTCTGTGTCTCCCTCTCTCTCTGCCTCCTCTGCCTGCTCATGCTCTGCCTCTCTTTGTCTCAAAAAAAAGAAAAACAAGTTCCCAGTGGATTCCAGTTCTCCCCCCCTCTGCCCCCCTATCCCTATTTCACCTCCCAGGTCTCCTGATCCTGTCTCCTCAGCAGATGGCCCCGTGCCCACCTTTACCAGCCCACCCCACCGGTATGGGGCTTAGGGGTTGCATGCTGGGGAAGAGAAATCCCAATTTGTGACATGTCTGCCTCCACCCAGGAATGCCAGTGGGCAGAAATCACCAGATCCCAAAGCCCCAGAACCTTTCGCCCACAGCTGAGGCCTGCCCTTGGATGGGCAGACAGGGAGGTGAAGAGACAGCCAGCAGGACCCCACCTACTCCTGTGGTCACCCCTGGGTTCATTGGCCTCACAGGTCACCAAGGGCAATGAATCCTCTAGGTATTCCTCGGGTTTCCAGGTACACACTTGCAAGCCCTGGTCACTGGAGAAGATGGCTATTTGCAGGGCCCTGACCGCATGTCACCCTTGCGGCCAGGCCAGCCTTCCTCCTCCGGGCCCTTTGCTCCGCAGGTCTGGCCCTCCCAGCCATGCCTCTACACCAGCTCTCCCAGAGACGGTTTTTAAAGGGCTGGGTTTGCTCAAGAGCCTCCGCATTAAGATCTGCCCAAGAGAAGGGACAACTTCAAGGTAAAGGTTAACATGGGGGGCACAGAGTGACATTTATCCCTTCTTGGTAAGAGGTGGATAGGTATTTCATGAAATGAGATTGTTACTACCTACGATAGACATGGGGTGATACATTATTCCTTATAGCTAAGCGTTCACTGCCTCTAAATCACTTTTGTGTCCCTGAGACCCCTTTGCCCTGCCCTTCCATCCCCCCCAAACCTCCTTGTTCCTGAGTGCCATCCTCATTCCTTACCCCAAACACTTGCCAAAAAAAAATACCAATATTTTTAAAAAGAAAATACATGAAAAATAAAACTGAATACTATTTCCCCCCCAACTATAATAGAGCTGCCTTCCACTATAGAGCATTTTTTTAATATATATTTTTTAAATTTATTTTTGAGAGACAGAGAGAGACAGCGCGAGCAGGGGAGGGTCAGAGAGAGGGAGGTACAGAATCTGAAGCAGGCTCCAGGCTCTGAGCTGTTAGCACGGAGCCCAACGTGGGGCTCGAACCCGCGAACTGTAAGATCATGACCTGAGCCTAAGCCAGATGCTTAACTGACTGAGCCACCCAGGTGCCCCCACTAAAGAGCATTTCAAATACAGAAGGATGTAAAGGCCCCTACCTAGAGAGGATGTCTGCTAATGAAAGAGATCCTTCCAGCATTTTCCCCCAAAGCATGTACACCCCCCACCCTGTTAGCAAGATTGGGGTTTTTAAAAGGTGTGAGGCTCACAGCCTGTTGGAGCAATGGCCCTGTGCCCTGGGAAGCCAGTCTTGCTCTTCTTTCTGCCAAGGGGATGGGCCAGAGGCCGCCTGTGACCAGGAAGCTTGGAGCGCCGTGGGCATTGGAGCCGCACGGGGGCTCTATTCTAATGGATGGAGTTGGAGTTGGTGAAGCAACTGAACTGCCAGCTTCGTCCTGACTGATCTCTAAGTGGGCTGCTGCACAGCTCCTAGACTCGGGTCACGTTCAGAATCTGGGGAGCATTATAAAAATGTCAGAGCCCGCCCCCTTCCTCCCCACCAAGGCAAGTTGGATTTGGGTGGCCAGGGATTGGGGCGGGGGGCACCCAGGGACTGGTCTCTTTGGCTTCTCTTCCTCAGGTGATTCTCTTAAGCAGCCAGAGAACTATCCGGCCATGTGCCCACCAGTTACAGACGGAAGAGTCTGATGGAGGAGATGTGACCATTTGCTGTTGACAGATTTTCACGTCCATTATTTTTTCTGCTGCTGAGAGCCCTCTTTGGAGCCTCATTCTACAGTTGGAGGAGTGAGGCAAAAGTGATCAGCAGACTCCCCAGAAGACACAGCCAGGATACACAGGGCTGGGGTTTAGAAGCTGCAGCCTCCGACTCCCCGTGCCAGTGCTCTCCCGGTAATAATTACTTATAATTGGTATACGGTTTAACAAGCATATCATAATGCTTGGGTCATGCGGTATCCGGAGGGGAGTGGGTGGGTACTGCTCTCTCGTGGAGGAGGTGTCTGCACCACGGAGAGGCTGGGTTACGGCTCCTCAGTCTCCCTGATGGGAGTGCTCCTAGCCAGCCTGGACCCACGGCTGCCCCAGTTCTGGGCAGTGTAAGATTTAACCCCATTTGCAGAACCTATCGGAGGCGTGGCCTAGGGGACAGCTGGTGGGTGGCTGAGGCACCTGGCTCCCTGCACCCTGGCTGGACAGAGGTATCTAGGAAGGACCACAGCCTGCATGGGGCTTGCTCATCTGGGCCCTGCCCTGAGCTGGCGGCCCTCAGGGTCGGGCCCCCCTCTGGGGGTGCCTAGGTCTGCAGAAGGCTGTCTCTGACCCTCCTTCTTTCCCTACAGAGCTAGACTCCAGGAGCCTGGCCTGAGGGCCACCTGGGCAGGCTGCCAACGCCGGGAACTCACGGACAGGCACATTGTGAGCTCCAGGAAGCCGTCCGCCGTTCCTAGACCAGTCCACAGAGCCAGAGGGCCAGCCTGCCTCAAATATGATGGGTGGAGACAGGAACTGAGAACACTACTTTCCCAGATCGTAGCAGCTCCAGGCCAGGCCCGCCGGCTTTCCTGGGCACCGAGGGGCCTGAGCCTTGGCCACGCCTTCCCTTGTTGGCCTTGGCGCTCTCGTCCTCAGTCTGGCAGTCCCCCTGCCCCCCACCAGCTATTCTCCAGTGTTTTACAGGCTCTTGGCAATGACATCTATTTAACCTGCTTCCCAGAAAACAGGGTGGTTGGGCAGGCCGACTGCGCCAGCACCTTGGTGGGAAACAGGGCAGTGGACCTCAGCTCGGGCTTTTCTTGCCTTGGGGCCGGGTTGGGAGGTGGCCCTAAGCGGCCTTGGCTTACCTGGGTCAGAAATAACCTCAGCTCAACTCACAGCCTAGAGCAGTCAGGCTGAGGCAAAAGCTTTGAGCTCATGGAGCTGGGGACAGGGGAGGGATAAGCCTTTGCCCAGGAGTCTGATCAGGGGCAGTCATTTAGCTGGGGGCCTTGGGTAAAGCCTCCTCACCCTCCCCGACTCTTGCCTCATTTGTTGGATGGGCATGATAGTGCCCTTTTAGACATGTGTCTGAATACGTGGCTTCCGAATGCAAAAGCAAAGTCGTTTCCCACTTCTCTCTGCTTCCAGGAGGACACTTGAGCAGAGAGCCCTGGGAGGGGTCTGGCACGGAGAAGATGCTCACTTCATGCAGTTGCACCGCTCAGGAAGCGAGGTTTGGGTCTCAGTGTGTTGGAAAGGGCCTTCCGTCCTTATCTCTGCCAAGATGGCCTTTCCTTCCGCTTCCTCTCTGGCTCTCCTGCCCTGGCCGGACCCTATAGGGTTCGTGGTTCTGGCTCAAGATGCTGCAGTCCTCTCGGGCCCGGCCCACCGAGATCCAGAGCCCAGGGAGCCTCCTTCCCCTCCTGCATGTTCGTCCTGCAAGTCCAGACACCGTCAACTCCAAGGCGTTTCCCCTGGGCCTGGGCCAGAGTAGCTGCGGCCGCGCTCCTCCCTCCCCCACCAGCCTCCTTGGGTGCAGACAGCCCAGCACAGGCAGGAAGGGCCTTCTGTTTGCCTTGGCTGGTGGGGAAGAGATTAGTGCTCGCTCTCTGATTTGACTCTTGATTCTAACTAGCAGACAGGCCCGTGACGTTGAAGAAAAACACTTGAGCCTTGAATGAGGTTGGGCCCTGGTCCTGATGCCTGGCCCCTGGAGAGGTGTCTGGAGGTAGAAATGGGTGATAACACCACCCCTTGGGTATGTGGAGAAATGTGGTGTGGCTGCCTGTCCGCTTTCCCTACCCACAGCATCCATGATTCTTATAATGCCTCTTCTCTGTTGGAAGGTCACTTGTCCCCAATGTCAACACAGAGACTCCCCTTGGGAGATTCTGCAGTAACTACGGGGAAAGAGGCATTCGTTTTTTGTGGGATTTGCCAGGTTGATGGACCTGCTAGTGGCCATCCTGTTCTCTGTTTGAGGTCGAAGCCAACAAAGAGGAAAAAGCTCAGAGATGAAGAGAATATGCTGTCCAGGTATCCATAAGCTTCTGGATCCAGCTATGCCTGAAGCTGACTATACTCAGGATTAACCTGATTATATGAGCCAATGCATTTCCTCTTTGCTAAAATTATCCTAAGTTGGGTTTCTGTCATAGAAAGGGTCCTAATAAAGCAGTGCTTTTCTTTGGTCTCATAAAAACTTTGAGGTATACTTTGCATGCAATAAAATCTACCCATTTGAAGTGCCCAAGTCTTATGTTTTCTCAAATGTGTACACCCCTTGTAACTACCACTGCAGTCGAGATGTAGAACATTTCAAGTTCTCTTAATAGTCCTTTACCCTGACCCTGACCAACCGCTGACCTGCCTTTGTTGTAGAGATTAATTTTGCCTTTCTAGAATTTTTATGTAAATATTCTCATTTGGCGTTTATGCTTTGTGTCTGGCTTCTTTTACTCAGCAGGTCTTTGAGGTTCCCTCAGTAGTTCATGCCTTAGTTCTGAGAAGAATTCCATCGTATAGATGTACCCCAGTTGGCTTAGCCATTTATCCAATGCTGGACATTTAAGCTGTTTCCAGATTTTGACTATTACGAATAAGCTGTTCTTGATCTCAGTGCAGGAATGATCTCACAGTTTGTGGGTTTGAGCCCCGTGTTGGGCTCTGTGTTGACAGAGTGGAGCCTGCTTCGAATTCTTTCTCTCTCTCTCTCAAATACACTTAAAAAAATTTTTTTTAAAAAGCTGTTTGGACATTGAACACAAGTCTTCGTGTATGCATGTTTCCATTTTTAGACATCAGTTTCATGTTATAGTTGAGACTAAGGGTCAGAGAAGTAGAATGACTTGTCCACCGTCACACGGCTGATGGATCCTGCAGCTTGCATGGGGAGCAAGGAGGGTGGTTACGTAGCACAGGTGTGTGGGTGTTCCTTAATACACAATCTCGGACTGCTTGGGGAGGGAGCCAGGAGGAATGGTCAAGATGAGTTCTAACCGTGACCCTCACCTTTGTGTGTCCCTCGTTTTCCCCTGGTGGATTCCACCCTTAGAGATTCTATCTCCTAAATGGATTGCATTCATGAAGTCAGAATCTACTTCCCCAAACACATAAAGATCCAGAACTATCTGAGCAAACTTGTATGAAGATTTGATGTTGAAATCCCTCCAATCAAAACTGGAGACTTGCTCTTTCGGGCTGGGGACCAACCAGTCACGGAGCCGTCTCAGAAGTCAGAGGATGTCGAGTGGGTAAGCCCTGATTGAGTCCAGCCTCTCCTCTCACAGCTGCTTCCGCCGGATCTCTGCCTCCCAGTCTTCTTTCTGCTGAGGTCAGCCCTGGGAGGTCAAGTGCATGTTGTTAATGCAACAGGGGTCAACTCCCTTAGGACTCTGAGGTATCTAGCTGTGCCAAAGCCACATGCATCTCTGGGCCTTCCTCTCCTTCAAGGGAGTCGCGTGCCACTGAGAGGCCTGGCCAGTACAGCTTAGCCAGGACCTCCCCCTTCAGTGAAGCTTCTCCCAAGTTCTCCAGGCAAAGTCAACGAATGGCCAGTCCAGTTCACCTCCAGCGAGGCAGGGGCAGACACTGCTAAGGGTTTTACATGCATGGTCTCATATCCTCTTAACAACCCTTGGGGAGGTACTTTACTGTGAGGGAAACTGAGGCACAGCTGCAGCTGTATCACACCTGGAATGCGGGCGCATCACATGTACCTTGTGTGCCCCTACAGAGTCTGTCTGTCCCCCTGTGCACCAGACTCCCGGCTGCTTGCTCTGCCTCAGCACGGCTGGGCCACAGCTGAAGCTGACAGACCAACCCCACCCGGGGCCACATCGCAGGGTAAAGGCCACCGAAGGGGCCACCAGTGCAACGCTTAAGCCCAGAGGGAGCCCGTTCCCAGGGATGAACTTTGAGCGGTAGGAGGCGAGATGGGGGCATACATTCCTCTCCCTCCCTCCCTCACCATCTGAGGCACGTTTTCCTTATGTGGTCTGTTGTAAACCAGCGACTGTGTGGTTACACATCATCTCGAGTTGCTTCCCATCCTTCCCTACCTCCCCACCCCCTTCCCTCCCACTTGCTACCTTGAAGTTCCACCTCTGAGTTATCGGCGCTCAGTTGCTAGCCAAAGGCTCCATGTTCTGGGGAACACAGGCTGTCTGGCGCCTGGGTCCGTACTACACTGCTTCAGGGAATGTGGAACAAGAGAAGGACGCAGTATGTCACTGCCCTGAAGACAGGAAATAGGTTGGGGACAGGGACAGTGCCAAGTTCATCAGCTCATTCCCTGTTATCTCTCCCTCCCCCCCCCAAATACCTGTTCACTAGGTTTAGTCAGTCAAATCCCCTTTAACATCCTCCATAAGTTCAGAGCCTGGGGTCTCCCCCACTAAGCTCCATCCGGTAGAGAAGAGTTTATGTTCCTTGATCCCCAACTTGCCCGTATGTGATACTTGCAAGGTACTCAGCCTCTCCGAGCCACTTTTCCCATCTGTAAAATGGGAATAAGAATGGTGTCACCACATAGGACTGTTGAGAGGTCTGACACTTAGTTTTGTGCCTGGCATGCCGTGGGTGTAGATGCCATTGTTGAGCAGTCCTGTTCAATGTCACCTCCTCCAAGAGAGCCCTGCTCTCTTGAACCCCCCCTCCTCCATTCTCAGTCCCTACTGAGTAAATGGGGCCATCCCCCCCGCCACCCCATTCCCAAGCCTGTCGCCAGACCCAGGCCAATTGGCACATCCCAATACTGACCTCAAGTATCGGCTCAGGCCTGGGCATGAGACCCAAGTTGGACTGGTCCTTGTAACCATGTCCTGAAGTTTCTGGAACAATAAGGAAAGAGGTGCTTGCTCTTTGCTGAGATCATCAGCTTGGAGCCAGGAGAGGCCATTTTTACTACTTGAGGATGATGTCAGGCCACAGTGGTGCCAAGAGGCGGAGCGGGCCTCAGCATGCTGATGATGTCTGTGGGGCTCCCGGGCTAGTCAGCCCCTGGTGTTTTTAGGAATCGATACACAAACCGCATTTTTAAAATTTACATAAGCCAGTTCGGGTTGAGTTTCTATTACTTAAAACTGAGTGGTCTTGACTAATCCAGTAGGTTCTCTGTATAACTCTGTATAATTGCTATTACTGCAATTATTATTATTATTATAAACACATTACCAAGAAGGTGCAGCCATGGAGATGCCTGGGCCAGGTTCCTTCAGGGGGCTACTGCTGCCCTCCGCACATTATACCCTGGATATTAGCTCCCTGAGGGTGGGTGGGGGGACGTTCGTGTCTCAGGTCACTGGTGTCTGCCACAGGTAGGTGGGCTAGTGGGCATCTGACGAATGAAGAGTGAAGTAGGCTCATGGCCTCCTGCCCCCTCCATCGTGCCCTGCCTTCCAGCTCCCACACCAGGTGCACGTTTGCGCTCGTTGCTTGTCCTTGGCCAATGTCTGAGCTCTGGGGTGTCTGCCAGGAGACCGTCTCGGCAAAACAGTCTGGTGTTTTCACGGTGTCCTTTTGAGGGCCTCATTCATCCCTTTATCTGTTCAGATAGTGTTAAAAAAATCTTTATTAAAAGTGTTCATTATATGGGATGCCTGGGTGGCTCAGTTGACTAAGTATCAGACTCTTGATTTCTGCTTAGGTTCTGATCTCACGGTTGTGAGATCAAGCCCCATATCAGGCTCCTACCAGGCATGTAGCCTGCTTAGGCTTCCCTCTCCCGTGCCCTCTGCCCCTCCCCTGCTCACATGTTTTCTCTCTAAAAAAAAGGTAATTAATTAGGGATACCTGGGTGGCTCAGTCAGCTGAGTGTCCAACACTTGATTTCAGCTCAGGTCATGATCCGTTGTGGGATCCAGCCCCACATCCGGCTCCATGCTGAGCATGGAGCCTGCTTAAGAGTCTCTGTCTCCTTCCTGACCCTCTCCCCAGCACACTCTCTCTTTTTGAAATAAAAAAAAAATTAATAACAATTAAAAATTTAAAAAGTGTCCATTATAGACTATTTTACACCACTCACAAAAAGTAACTCAAATGGTTTAAAGACTTCACTATAAGACCAGAAGCCATAAAACACCCAGAAGAAAACCAAGGGAAAAAGCTCCTTGACACAGGTCTTGGCAATGATTTCTTGGATGTAACACCTAAAGTACAAACAACAAAATGAAAAATAAACAAGAAGGAGTACATCAAACAAAAAGCTTCTGCCCAACAAAAGAAACCAAAAGAACTCATCGACAATGTTGAAAGACACCCTAGAGAATGGGAAAAAATATTGACAAGTCATATCTAGTAAGGAGTTAAGATCCAAAGTATATAAAGGATGCACGCAACTCAATAGTGAGAAAACAAGTGGTCTAATTTAAAAATGGGCAAAGGACCTGAAGAGACATTTTCCCAGAGAAGATGGACCAAATGGTCAACAGATATGTGAAAAGGTGCCCAACATGACTCATCACCAGGGAAACGCAAGTCAAAACCACGATGAGAGATCACCCCACACCTGTCAGAATGGCCAGAATCAAGAAGACAAGAGGTAACAGATGCCGGTGAGGACGTGGGGAAAGGGGGATTGTAAACTGGTGCAGTCACTATGGAAAACGGAATGAGGATCCTCAAAAAATTAAAGACCATATCCAGTAATTCCACTACAGGACTTTCACCCAAAGAAAATAAAAATGCCAGTTTGGAAAGATACATGCGCCCCTACGTTTATTGCAGCATTGTTGACAATAGCCAAGATACAGAAGCTACTTAAGTGTCCATCAGTAGATGAATGGATAAAGAAGACGTGGTGTGTGTATATACAATGGAATGGTAGCCATAAAAAAAGAATGAAAACTGGTCACTTGTGACAACATGGACGGACCTAAGGGTATTATGCTAAGTGAAATAAAACAAAGACGAATACCATATGACTTCACTTAGAGGTCAAATATAAAAACAAATGAACAAACAAGCCAAAAAACAAACAGGCTCTTAAATACAGAAAATAAACTGGTGGTTGCCAGAGGGGAGGGGTGGTGAAATAGGTGAAGGGGATTAAGAGGCATAAACTAGTTATAAAATAAACCATAGAGATGAAAAGTACAGCATAGGGAATAGAGTCAATAATATTGTAATAATGTATGGTGACCGGCGGTGACTTGCACTTACCACAGTGAGCTGTAACGTATAGAATGTTGAATCACTCTGCTGCATGCCTGAAACTAATATAATGTCAAGTATGTCAACTCTACTTCAATAATAGTAATAATAAATTTTTAAACTTTTTAAAATGTTTATCAATTTTTGAAAGAGAGAGAGACACAGAGACAGAGCATGAGGGGGCGGGTGAGGGGCAGAGAGGGAAAGGGAAATGCAGGCTCCAGGCTCTGAGCTGTCAGCACAGAGCCCCATGTGGAGCTCAAACCCATGGCTCATGACTTGAGCCATAATTGGACGCTCAACCGACCGAGCCACCCAGGCGCCCCTAAATTTTAAAAATGATCGGGCAATTCCATTTCCCAGAATGTATCAGAAGGAAATGAAAACATTATGTCAGAGACATAGATGCACCCCCGTGTCCATAGCAGCATTATTTAAACTAGCCAAGACATGGACATAACCTAAGTGTCTGTTGACTAATGAATGGATAAAGAAAATGTGGCACACAGACATATGGCACACACACACACGGATTATTACTAAGCCATAAAAAAGATGGAAAGCTTGCCCTCTGTAACAATGTGGATGGACACTGAAGGCATTATAATAAGTGAAACAAGTCAAACAGAAAGACAAATACTATATGATTTCACTTACATGTAGCATATAAAAAACTAAACTCATAGAAAAAGAGATTGGATTTGTGGTTGCCAGGGATGGGGGAGGGGATGGGGAGGCTATAGGGGAGGGGATGAAGATTTTCAAAAGGTACAAACTTCCGGAGATAACTAAGTACTGGGATGTAATGTGCAACATGACAAGAGTTCACACTGCTGTATGGTGTATCTGAAAGTTAAGAGAGTAGGTCCTAAGAGTTCTTGTCATCACAAGGGAAAAAACCATGTTTTTTTCTTTTCTTTTTTTATCTATAGGAGACGATGTATGTAAACTAAGCTTATTGTGGTAATTGTTTTACAATATATATGCCTATACACCTTAAACTTCTATTTATTTTTTATTAGTTTTTATTTAGAAGTTTTTAAATGTTTATTTTTGAGAGAGAGACAGATAGTGAGTGGGGGAGGGGCAGAGAGTGGGAGACATAGAATCTGAAGCAGGCTCTAGGCTCTGAGCTGTCAGCAGAGAGCCTGATGCAGGGCTCAAATTCAGACTGCGAGATCATGACCTGTGCCAAAGTCGGACTCTCAACCAACTGAGCCACCAGGTGCCCCCACCTTAAACTTTTAGAGTGTTGTATGCTAGGGGTGCCTGGGTGGCTCAGTAGGTTAAGCATCTAAAGGTTGGTGGGTTCGAGCCCTGCATCGGGCTCTGTGCTGACAGCTCAGAGCCTGGAGCCTGCTTCGGATTCTGTGTCTCCCTGTCTCTCTGCCCATCCCCCACTTGCACTCTCTTTCTCTCTCTCAAAAATAAATAAACATTCAAAAAATTTTAGGGGGCTGTGTGCTAATTATCTCTCCATAAAACTGGGGTGCAAGGGGAATTGTCCATTATGCTAGGTACCAGAGAGAGATGCAAAAATGGATAATGTTTTACCTGCTTTCAAGGAGCTTCTGTTTTAGTGGGGAAATACGTTGACAATTTTGGTACAATTCTGTAGTTGGCATTTGGATAATTATCTGGTATTCTACAGACCAGATCATGAAACACCAGCACAGAGTATCTTTTGGTTTTAAGCTAAGCTGGAACTAATCAGTGTATCTTTAAAAAGCTGGCATTGTAGGTGGGTGGTCCTGGGACTCTGGGAACATTGAGAGTTGCCTACTATGTGCCAAGTTCTATACTCCGCCTCCCAAACCAATCTAATAGCTACAGTGGAATAATCGTTCCATTCTACTGATGGAGAAACAGGCTCCAAGAGCGGAAAACTTTGCCCTGAGCAGAAACAGGATCTGGACCCAGGTCACTGTGCTGTAGCTGGGAGTCCCTGGGGGACCCTCAGATTGAGAAGACTTCTGGATGCCCCACGTCAGGACAGGTTGTCCTCTCATTCCCAGAGATCCTTGTGTGAATAACACTGTGGCCCTTCTGCACTCTCCCCTGGGTAACCGCTATTGGTTTCCTTATCTTCGCCTCTCATCCTGACTCCCAGTCAGAGTGGCATGTTGCAGTCACCTCCACATCTTCCACACCTTGTACCCTGTACTGGGGCTGGTCCATGAGAAGCTCACACTCGTGGGTTATCTGTTGGCTCCCCGCCCCCAGCATCCTTTCTCCTTTTCTTCCAATAAGCCCCACCCTTTCTTGGAGAATGTCTCCTCTACTGCTCTACCTGGTCCTAGAGTATTTCAGCGGTCCTGGCAACTACGGGGGTCACATGACCTCGGTGAAGCCAATCACAGTTCAGCATGCCTTGGATTGGCCCACGGGGCGGGCACGTGATCCAATCGGAGTCCTTCCCTGGAATAGTCTGAGTTCTCCCCTTGGATCCTGAGCTAGCTCTAAGTATCCGACTCTGGAGCTCCCAATGTGGTGGAGTTTTGGAGAATGAGGTCCTGGAGGAGTCAGCAGAGATCAGCCCTCCTGCCTTTCCATGTCTGGCTATAGACTTCCCATCCCCACTATGATTTTTAATTATTACCAAAATAGTATAGGAACATGGTAACAAATTGAACAGTACAAAGATCTTGTAAGGGAAAGCAGCAGACTCTGCACTGTTCTGTCTTCATTCCAGAAGCAACTACTGGACACATTTCCTTTTGTATTTTTTCTGGCAGTTACCTTCATAACTCTGAGCTTCTCCACGCATGTCTTGGCTTATCACTTCAGACCAAATCCACTGATTTCTCGGTAAGGAAATCACTTATGAGAATTAGGCTCACTTATACTTCCTTTTCAACCAAAATGGATGGCTGTCTAGCAGAGATCTACTGATCGCCTATATTTAAAGGTCAATTTCTTTTGTTCAGTTTTAGGTGACGGGTCTGGTCTTGCCAGCGCTCTTTAGAAGAATAAATATGGGTGTCCCTCCCACCCCCTCTGCTAGTCCACACACCAGCCTGGTCAGCAATGAGCATTTTTACAGTTTTTACATCGTCTGTGGCATATGTATTTTCTTCTGCCCCACAATCAAGTTTTACTGCTTTGTCCACATGTTGACGCAAAGGATTAAAAGCCATGAAACTGCATTTACACAATTATAACTGTTAAATACTGTGTACTGTAAACATGCCCTCTTAAACAAAGCTCGCTGCACTGGGGTTTGTGTGGCCCAGCTTGTTCAAATTTGGTTGAACTGGATAAGATCTACCCATGTGCCACCGAGACAGAGAGCTCATCCAGGGCTGGGTACGTGGGCCTGTGACCTGAGCAGTCACCCAGGACTGTCCCTGGAAGGGGAAATTCAGAATCCCTGCAGTCCTGTGGCCAATCCTGAGCTCCTGGCTGATAGAGGCCTAAGTCCCGAGAAAGCCCCCTCAGGTGGGGAGGCAAGGCAGAGTCCTTAGGCAGGTCCTGAAGCAGCCCCGGGGAGCAAAAGTGAGACACCGTGGACTTGGGCATCGCTGGTGAATGTGGTCCACCTTGTGAGATCAGGATGGGGGTCTCTAAGCTCCTTCTTCCAGAGGGCTGTAAGTTTGGCAAACTTGGGCTGCATGAGGGAGCTGGGGTTAACCCCACACTACAGAGAGCATCAAGGCTGAATGGCCTGCCCAAGGTCCCACTGCTTATACTTGGAAGGTCCTAGGTTCAAATCCCAGCCTCTGATTCCCAGACTCCAGCCCTCTCTGCTCCTTCATCTGCTGCCAGAGCAGTGCTGCATATGGTACAGCACCTTGGTTTGAGTTTCCAGGTCTTGCTCCCAATTTGCTGTGTGTCCTTTAGTGAGGCACTTGCCCTCTCTGGACCACCTGCCCCAGGCTCCACTGAAGGAGTGAAGACCCCATTTTTAAAAGTCTCTTTCACATAAAAATCTCTTCTTCTAAAGATAGATTCCAGCTAATAAATGCAGAAGAAATGAAATATGAAATATGCCATTTTTGCAGTTGCTAGCAAATTAATTGTTTGAACGACTGCTAACATTATAAAAAAAGAGAATAAGACACTATGTTTCTCCTGACAGACGATCACAATACCATCAAATGATATAGTCTTGTAAAAAAAACAAACAAACCCTCAAACTTGAATCTGATCAAACCTCTGCTTCTAACTACCAACTCACAGGCACAGGACAAAGGGACATATTCAACCATACCACAGGGCAGCAATGACCAAACTAGCACAAGACCAACAACTCCCTCTTTCCAGTGAATACATAAACGTAAACCAAAACTTTAGACCCAAAGAAACTCAAAAGATTTATCCACCAATTACAGCATGTAGATGTTATCTGGATAAAATTTAAACTTAAAAAAGCAATTAGGAAAAAACCCCAATTATATAACAACTGGACATTTGAACACTGGGTCTTTGATATCATTAAGAATTATTAATATTGGGGGGCACCTGGGTGGCTCAGTCAGTTAAACATGCGATTTTTCTCAGGTCATGATCTCAAGGTTCATGGATTTGAGCCCTGTGTTGGGCTCTGTGCTGACAGTTCGGAGCCTGGAGCCTGCTTTGAATTCTGTGTCTGTCTGTGTCTCTCAAAATAAACACTTAAAAAATGAAAAGACAACATTAAGAATTATTAATATTTTTGGTGTAATAGTGGTTTTGTGATTAAGGTTTAGTTTGTAAGGAAGAGTCCTTTTAGAGAGATACGTGGACATATTCATGGACTAAACGATGTCATGTTTGGTATCTGTGTCAAAATAATCCTGGAGGAGGGGTGTGGATTGGGGGGAAGGTCAGGATGAGGCACGATGGGCCGTGGGCTGATGGTTGTCATAAGCAAGTGACAGGAATGTGCATATTTGTTATATTAGCAGCTCTGGGTTAATGCATAACTTGCAGCTTTTAAGAAAGTTTTTTCAGAAACAATCAACAAAACTAATAGTCAACCGACAGAATGGGAAAAGATAGTTGCAAATGACATATGGGATAAAGGGCTAGATCCAAAATCTATAAGGAACTCACCAAACTCCACACTCTAAAAACAAATAATCCAGTGAAGAAATGGGCCGAAGACATGAACACACACGTCTCCAAAGAGGACATCCAGATGGCCTACAGGCACACGAAACGATGCTCAGCGTCAGTCATCATCAGGGAAACACAAATCAAAACCACACTGAGATACCACCTCACGCCCGCCAGTCAGAGTGGCTAAAATGAACAAATCAAGGGATTATAGATGCTGGCGAGGGTGTGGAGAGACGGGCACCCTCCTACACTGTTGGTGGGGATGTAAACTGGTGCACCCGCTCTGGAAAACAGTGTGGAGGTTCCTCAAAAAACTATCAATAGAACTCCCCTATGACCCAGCAGTAGCACTGCTGGGGATTTACCCAAGGGATACAGAAGTGCTGATGCATAGGGGCACATGTACCCCAATGTTAGTAGCAGCACTTTCAACAATAGCCAAATCGTGGAAAGAGCCTAAATGTTCATCATCTGATGAATGGATCAAGAAGATGTGGTTTATATATACAATGGAGTGTACATGGCAATGAGAAAGAATGAAATCTGGCCATTTGTAGCAAAGTGGATGAACCTCGAGCGTGTTATGCTAAGTGAAATAAGTCAGGCAGAGGACAGAGATCATATGTTTTCATTCATAAGTGGAACAGGAGAAACAACAGAGGACCATGGGGAGGGGAAGGGGGAAAAGTAGTTAAGGAGAGGGAGGGAGGGAAACCATATGAGATTCTTAAATACTGAGAACAAACTGAGGGTTGACGGGGGTGGGGGAGAAAGGGAAAAGGGTGATGGGCATGGAGGAGGGCACTTGTGGGGATGAGCACTGGGTGTTATATGGAAACCAACTTGACAAACTATAAGAGAAAAAAAAAGTTCCTTCAGCCCATCGGAAGGGTCCATGGTGACCCAGATTGAGTGGGAGAGAGGAAGAATAAGCCCACTTTTTTGCAGTAAGGCTGAGGGGCCAATTTAGGGGACACCAGGCCTTGTAAATGCCTCTCCACCACCATGGCCAAGGCTGGGCCCTGGAGTGCTGCGGTCACTGGTGCCCAGACACCAATCTAAAGAGTGGCTTTCTTGGTGTTTAGATGAGCTCACGGAGCCGGATGCTGTCATTGCAGAGCTCTGGCCCCCGTCCACAAGCGCAGCTCTCCCCTCCCTGGGGGGCGCTGACTCCACATTCCAGGCATATCCTCAGCCACATCAAGCCATCTGGCCAGCAGCACAGGGCAGGAGACGGTGCAGCAGCTGGCCGGAGACACATGTCCCACAACGGCCCTGGTGCTGGTGGTGCGGCCAGGGCTGGGCGCAGAAAACCCAGAAAGTCAGAAGGCCACGCTTGGGCCCATCACCCAGGAGTGCTCCCCCCAGGGAGTGCGTGCCGACCCCCTTGGTGCCCCAAGTGCTACATGACCTTGACAAGATGCTTTTCCCTCCCTGGGCCTTCCAACAGAAGGCGGCTCAGCGTTTCTCAGTGGGCTGCTTTTGACCTTTAGAATGGATAATTGTTCCTAGTTAGCATTCCCAGCCCCTTGCCCCTTAAATGCCACCAGCAGTCCCTGTCACTATGGCAACCAAAGAAAAAAATATCCCATACGTTTCCAACCACCCCTGGGTTGCAAACTACTGTGGGTCTCTAAGGACCTTGCCAAGCCTAGAGTTCCATGCATCTGTGTTTCTGGAGCATTCTGGACAGACTAAGGAAGGGCCGGACAGGAGCTATTAATGCGGCTCTCAGTCTTGCAGGGAGCTGATATTTGGATGGGTCTTGAGGTGTAACTAGGAGTTTGCAAGTTGACCAAGAAGGTATGGGGACTGGGTGAGAGGTGAGTCTTTTAGGTAGAAGGCTAGGCATGTGCCAGGCTCAGAGGTAGGAAAGAGTATAGGGTGTCTGGAGAAATGTAGAGGTCCTGTCTGGCCCAAGCTTTGGCCTGCAGTACAACAGGGAACCAGCGAGGATATTCAAATGGGGCAAGAACAGGGTTTTCCTCTCTAGTCCCTCTGGACTGAGAGATCATCAACGCGGATGCATGAGTCAGGAGAGTGACTCACTCGTCAGACATGGGTCAGCACTACAGAGAATGCAGGTCCCCAGCTGGGCTCTCTTGCCCCAGTGCCCCGCCCCCCACACTGGTGGGAGAGAGATTTGGAGGGGACACTGCGGGAGGGGGGCCAGTGCTTAAGCTTTTCAAATAGTTGAAGAGGCCTGCGCATGTGAACAAGAGTGTGAGTGTGTGAAGGCGCGTGCGGGTGAGCGTGAACAAGCGTGGGAGCGTGTGTGTGTACCCCCAAGCGCGCACACAGGCTGCTCCTTCCTTCGCTCATCTAACAAGCACGGGCCGAGTGCGCAGCACAGGGCACACGTTGGCCTGGCCCTTGTCCTCCCGAAGCGTGTGATCTAGTGGAGGAGAGAGAAAGAAAACAAAACCAAAGACATGCCACAAATTAGACCCCGAGCCCAGGCTCTGCGGGAGATAATTGGAATGGAGGACGGAGGATGTCAAGGGGTGAGTGGGGAGAACCCTCTGGACCGGGGTGGTCGGGGCAGACCTCTCAGAGCGGGTGGTGCTTGAGCTAATTTACAGGGGACATTTGCTGGCCTCGGGCCACCAAAAGTGTTCTCCTTCCTAGCAGGCTTTGGCGGCGGGGGGCTACCTCTTCCCCACTGGACAGAGCCTACCAATTCCCTCCCCCTCCCCTGTGGACAGGGGACCCCCCAGCGCGGCTGGTCAGAATCTCCTTCCGATTTGGGTGGAGGCGGAGACCCCCTTTTTGCCTCCTCCCCTTCCTGCCACTTGGCCCTCTGGGGCCGCTCCCTTCTTGCCCATGCCCAGGCCTAGGGTGCAGCCTTCCCATCCATTTTCTGAGCTCCTGTGGGTGTGTCCATCCCTGTGGGTTTGGTTTTGGCTTTGAAGGGAGCAAAGCCAGAGCAGGGGCACAAGGGGAACGGAAAAGGCTCCCTGGAAATCCCCCTTCCGTTCTGAGTCGGGCAGGGGGTGCCAAGGCCGCTGTGCTTCCTGGAGCTGGGCACCCTACCTGGGACCCACTCGCCGGCTCATGCAGCCTCACTTGTGAGCGCTGGCAGACCTCTGGGGGAGGAAATGCCAGCTGCGTGTCTGTGAGCCTCCTTCAGCCTCCGCAGAGACTCAGCGCTTCCTTTGAGGCCGTGTCAGTGGTGTGGGGCCCCGACGCTTGGGCGGGCCTCCGGTGGGGGCCTGTGACTCAGGGCTCAGTCAGGCAGAGGCAGGATGTCAGAGCCATTCACTGGGCCACAAGGAATCTCACTCTTCTATTTATAGGCCGCGCAAGTCCTGGGCCAACTGGTGGGAAGCAGCAGCCTCTGCTGGGCGGGGGAGTCGGATAAGAGCAGTGGGTCCAGGATTAGGATTAGGATGAAGCCAGGCCTCACCGCCCCTGCCACCTGCCTCAGGGCTGGCGCGAACTGGACTAGCTCTCCCCGGTCCACACAGTCGAGGCTGGGGCAGGCCAGGACAATGACCGCAGAGCCTGCACGATCCATTAAGTGGGCAACCCAGAGGTGATGTGTGCCCCGTCCTGGCACTAGATGGTGGGGGCCTCCTGGGAAGGGGTCAGGTGAAAGCAGAACCCAGAGGCCAGACATCCTGACATGCAGCCCTAGAGAACTCACCCGACGCTGCCCGTGTTGGGGGTCCCAACGTGCTTCATCTGTCAAAGAGTCCTTATCCCACCTGCCATCTTGCCTCACGGCCAAGATGGCTCCTCGTTCTTCAGGAAGCCGAGAGTTGATCCCTGCTATGAGCTGGCCCCTGTCTTGTAACATAAGCATCAACAAGCCCATTTCACAGAAGTCAAAACTGAGGTTCAGGATGGTTAAGTACCTGCCTGGCTTTGGGCATGTGCACAAGTGTGCGCTCTGTGTGTAAGTGTGTAAATGAGAGCTCTGTTACCCTGTCACAGGGGTGCTGTGAGGAGTGAAGGAGATTACAATGCCTGTTATTTGTCCCCATCTCTTTATGGAACATCTACCCACATGGTTTACTTTGTCCTCGGCTGAGCATGTATCTCTGATCACTTTGGCAGATTCTTGTGTTACATGTTTGTCCGTCTCCTGCGCTGGGTGAGGTGAAGAAAGAGTCTCGCCCCCGCCCCCATAGCTGCACCCCCAGCTTAGACCCTCCACCCCATGCACCTGGCCTCTAAGGCAATCAGCAAGCCTCAGGGTTTTTTCTGAGTCTTGCAAATCTTGCAGCCTCCGACAGTCTCTGAATGTCACGGACTTTTCTCTTCTGAGCAGGACACAGTGAGGGCTCACTGGAGGAATAGGGTTGGGGGTGGAGCGGGAAGCATTGGTTCTGAGAGGCTCCATGAGGGGCTGAGGAGTTCAAATAAAGAAAAAAAGGGCCCCAAGGGGTGAAGACCTTGGGGAAGAGAGGTGAACGTTCACGAATGTGGGAGAAGCGTGGCTGGCGAAGGGCTGAGGAGTGGAGTCCTGGGGTGCAGTGGAAAGCAGTGGGAGGCTGATCTCGGGGGCCTGGGGTCAGGCTGAGCTTCTCCCTGAACACCACTGGATTCAGCCCAGGGTTTCAGGCAGGGTGCTGCTTAGAAAGGTCCCTCTGGCCTGGGGGTGAATGGGCTGGAGGGGACGAGCAGGTGGCCGGAGGACCAATTAGACACCACTGCAGCCTTCCTGGTGAGAGGTGAACTTGGGAGGGAAGAAAAGACCGGGGGGGAGGGGAGAAGGGAATCCTGGGAGAGAGCTACCTGACTCCCCAAGGCCAAGCCCACACTGATGAAGGTAGGGGTGACCAGAGGCAGGCGAGGAAGAGCCCCTAAGGAGGCCCAGAGAGACCCCATCAGCAGCGCCAGCTGGATGGGTACAGAAATGACATCACTTTAGTGTACTTAGCACAAGGTAAACAGGGGTAGAAAAACCCAAGGACTCATTATCTAACTTGGTAGCTGGCTGCCGGCCTCCTTAACAACCAGTTTCCTGGGATTCTGCAGGGGGGAGCTGGGGCAGAGGGGTTTCCCCTCCCTGTGCACAGGGAGTGTGTCACTGGCCCCTTTGCCTGGGCCTCTTCCTTTGAGTCACCCCCTGCTTGTTCATGGAGCTCAGGGTCTGCTGAAGGCCAGCCCCGCAGCCTGGGGAGAGAGCAGAAGGAAATGTAGTCCTGGGATTCAATCTGAGCAGCCAGGTGGGCTTGAAGGCCCCAAGAGCACAGGAAGGAAGTGGGGACACCGGCGGGGAGGCAATCAGAAGTAGTCCAGTGTAAGCTGGACGGATCCTAGAAGGCGCCTTGGAGATCCACCAGTCTGACCCTTGATTCCACAGGTGGATAAACTGAGGCCCCAAGAAGTCAAATGATGTATTGAGATTTATGTACAGAGAGAGAGAGAAAGAGAGAGAGAGAAGCAGGGTCAAGACAAAAACTCAGGCATCCTGATGTTGGTGCCTCTTTCTGACAGGTCCACTGAGAACTGACTTAAGAAAGAAAGGAAGGAAGGAAGGAAGGAAGGAAGGAAGGAAAGAAGGAAGGAAGGAAGGAAGGAAGGAAGAAAAAGAAACCAACCAAAGCACGCGGTCTGGCCTCCACTTACCATGCCCCATTCTGGCAATGCACGCATGCAGGCTCCCCAGAGGGCCAGAGAGAGAAATGCCTTCTTGCCGGGTGGGTCCCAAGGGCTTTTGTCCCTGGAATGCATCCCACAATCCAAGCCCAGGCTTTCTCCCTGTATATGGAGCCCACAGATGACCGACAGTGGCCAGGCAGCCTTGGGAGATCTGACCATGAGCTGTCATTTGCTGAGGCGTCTCGGGGAGCACCTGCCCCTCTCTACTCTCCATCCGTGGAAAGCCCCAGGGAGGGGACAACTTTCCAAGGGGTGGCCCAATGCAAGTCTCCATAGGCAGCTCACACTCAGGGGGCTCTGGGCTTTCCCTTCTGGAAACAAACCACACCCACCCAATCCCCACCACCCCCAAACCTGGTAGATTTTATTCTCTGCCTTAAACAATAGGAACAAACAATAGCAATATTTCCTTTTTCTAATGTCAGTTGAGTAAAACAGCATGGAGAAAAGTTGGAGAACTATAGCCTTGTGGCTTTGGACAGAGAGATCCCTGGTTCCCCCAGGCCCAGGTCCCCCATTTGTATGGAATGCTTAGTGTTCCTAAACTTTGCTAACGGTTGAGTTTGAATAACCCACTTCATATTAATACCCAGCGCTACTAAATCCAAGCCCCTACTTCTCCTAGCAGTGCTTCCTGGGAGCCCCCGAGGAGGTATCCTGCCGGTCCTCTGGGGTTACGTGGGAGCCCCGGAAAGATGGCCACACCCTACCCCCTAGAACCCAGGAATGATACCTTACATGGCAAGAGACCTTGCAGGTGTGATTAGGGGTCCCAAAATGGGGAGATGGTCTTGGATTATCCAGGTGGGCCCAATGCAGTCACAAGGGCCCCTATAGGAGGGGACAGATGGGTCAGAGTCAGAGATTAATATGCAATGACAGAAGCAGAGGAGAAAAGGCCGAGGTCAGAGGGATTCAAGGAAGGGGCCGTGAGCCAAGACATGCGGGCAAACCTCTGGAAGCCGGACGGGGCAAGCAAATATTGTTCCCAGGGCTGCTAGAAGAAACGCAGCTGTGCCACAAACTAGATTTTAGGGCTTCTGACCTACAGACTATGTGGAAAAAAATGTATATTGCCACAAGCTATGAAGGTTACAGTAGATTGTTAGAACACCAATGGGAAACTGATAACGCAGGATCGCAGACAGATGGCCACTCACATACATTCCTCCTAGCCCATCCTGCCTGTCCTCCTCTGCCCTTTCTCCTGGGCCACTGCCACACCCTTGGTGACTCCAAGACAGCCGCCTCTGCTGGCAAGGCTCTGTCAGGGCTTACCCCTGGGGTCCAAAGTCTGGAGGTCTCTGTCTCTTCACCCCAGCAATAAACATTAGTTTGCCTCTCCTGGGTCCCCAGGGTCACACATCCACACCTGCTCTCTACACCAAGCACAGTCCCACCCCCAGGCTGGAGCAGCAGCCACGGGACAGATGGGACCATCTCCACCAATGACACTGTAGCCAGTCTCTGAGTGGGGCTCCCTGTCCTGGAGGTCCCTCAGGAACCCCCATTCTCCAGCCAGCCCATTACCTCCAAGATGGCCAGACATTCTCAGCATGAATGTCTCCAGCTGTGGTTGTGGTTCAAGGTTTGTGTGCTTCTTCCCGAGGGGCGCCACAGCTCCCCCCCCAACAAGTCAGCTGACCCACATAGATACGTGGTGGGAGACAGCAGGTGTGGCGGGGCCAAACTCCACATGCCATGAACCAGCCAGGGACCAGGTTCAAGGGCATGATACAACATGCCCCTTTAGCTTGTAAGCTGGGTGTATCTGTGAGCTGGGTTCATGGTTGCTTATGAGCCCCCCTCCCTCCCTGCTCGGGGTCTGGACCCCCAGCCCCTTCCTGACTCCAGGTCTGTTCCCTACCTCCCTCCCACTGGTGGCATTAGCTATCCCCCTCCGTGTGGCCCAGCTCAGCAGCTTCTTTCTGGAGAAATCACTGACAAAGGTCAATTATGCAGGACCCGAGAGCACTTTTCTTTCAAAGACTTTTACAACTTTCAGTTACTTATGCAAGTGACAGATGTTCCCTGAAAATAGTTAAGCAAAACAAAACAAAAGGACAGAACAACCAAAGTGTCCAGCGGAAATGAATGGATAAATCACACACAATGGATAGTGGTGTATATCATACACAATGGAATATTATTCGACCATAAAAAGGAAAGAAATCCTTCCATTTGCAACAACATGGATGGATGGACCTCGAGGGTATGACGCTAAGTGAAATAAGTCCGACAGAGAAAGGCCAGCGCTGTATGATCTCACTTCTATGTGGAATCTTAAAAAAACAAAAAACAGCCCACAAACAAAATACCAAACTCACAGAAAAAGAGATCAGATTTGTGGTGGCCAGAGGCAGGAGTGGGGGCGGGGGATGGGACGAAGGTAGGCAAAAGGGTCAACCTCCAGGTCCAGATAACGAAGTACCAGCGCCGTGAGTACAACAACGCGATCAACGCCTAACACTGCCGCGTGGTGTATCCCAAAGTTAAGAGAGTGGATCCTAAGAGTTCTCATCACACAAGAAACAAAAACGAAAACACCGCGCATGTTTTCCTTTCGTGTCATATGAGATGAGGGACGTTAACCAAACTTACTGTGGTAATAATCACTTCACGGTATGCGCACACCCAGTCTTTATGCCGCATACCTTCAACATAAACGCTGCTATGTGTGCCAACAATATCTCGATGAAATGGGGAGAAAACAATCAGAGCAAGGTATATTCAGCCTGTTGACAAACAGGAAAAAAGGAAGCAGATAAAAGTGATCTCTCTCGGGGCGCCTGGGTGGCTCAGTCGGTTAAGCCTCTGACTTTGGCCCAGGTCAGATCTCACGTTCGTGGGTTCGAGCCCCGCGTCAGGCTCTGTGCTGACAGCTAGCTCAGAGCCTGGAGCCTGCTTCCAGTTCTGTCTCCTTCTCTCTGACCCTCCCCCTCTCATGCTCTGTCTCTCTCTCTCTGTATCCAAAAAAAAAAAAAAAAGTGATCTCTAACCCCACTATGTAGAGATAACAATCCAATAATCCATTGCTGACACTTTAGTGTATATCTGATGCATACGTATCACACCCATCCCTACTGGACCATGACTTGCCTGTTTGTTTTAACACAACCATGATCATATCATCCGCGTTGTTCTAACACGGGCTCTTTCCTCACCCAGAAATACACTGCTTTCTGCGTCTACAAATGTCTCCATCGCGGTCTCTCAGGCGCATATGGTATTTGCCCATTGTATTAAGTCTATTGTTGGCCGGTTATGTTCCCAATTTTTCAAAACTGTAAACAATGTTGCCTCGTAAATGCCTCTTGGCCCACTTCTTCAGCTATTTTGGGAGGATAAATTCCTAGAGGTGAAATTGCTGGACCAGAGGGTGTGCACATTTTTAAGGCGTTGGGTGCATATTTGTGGCCTGCTCTTAATTCCAGACACCCTTCTTTCCTGCTCCGGATCTGCCACCCAGATGAGCAGCAGCCCGAGGACAGTTGATAGGTGGTCAATCTATTTGTAATTCTCCAGACTACGTCTCTCCATTACTATGTATGATTGAAAAAAAAAAAAAAAGAACTCTAGTTTCCATTTTTAAAATGCCAAGCCTATTCTCATCCTGATGTTCCAGTGGCCCGGATCTTTCTAGTAGTAGTGGAGGTTGGACTCAATGCTGCCTCTCCCGTTCTAGAGTGAGGAGTTTCTGGAGGAAGCCAGAGGCGGTGGACAGTGTAATCTCTCCAAACCTCAGTTTTCTCATCTGCAGACTGTACTTTGCATGATTTTCCTGGGGGGGGTGGGGGCAGGAACCCAGCTCGGTGTCAGACCTCACCGCTTCAGTTTGGCCCCACGCGCCTCAGGCCCACATGTTGGCGCTGGACACTTGGGTCCCCTGGGCCCTGCTCCTGGTGATCCCCACCCACATTTCCAGCCAGTCTCCCTCAAGAAAAACCCCCTCAGATTTGCTGCACCTTAAAAGGCCCTTGAGTTCCCAGAAGGACACAAGAGAACAGAACATTACAGAAAATTGCTTGTCTAAAATAGACAAATAATTTTCATTTCATCCTTTCCTCTGTGTTCTATTTTATCTGTCTCTTTGCTCTCCCTTTTTCTACATAAACCAGGCATGAGGGTGATATTATTCTTATAAATTCTTGAGATGGATTACGTAATCACCTAGACTTGGAAACTGAAAAAGAAAGGCAAATGCTTGGTAAATGGACAGAAGTCTTTGCAACTATTTAAAGAGACAAAGCCCAGATCACTCTTTCCCTCCTGACACTCAATAGCTGACTGGCCTCATTCTTGGGCTTTCCAGGGAGAGTCCTCACTGAGCCGGTCAGACCCGTGTAGCCCAGCTTCCTGGATAATCAGAATCACTTGGCACACTTACGAACATGCAGATTCCTGGGCCCCAGGACAGACCTCTTGAGTCTGATTCTCTAGGGGAGAGACCTATGTATTTACAAGCGTACATTATACATTTAACAATCTGCCCCAGACAATTTTTTTTTTTTTAATAGGTATTTACTTTTGAGAGAGACACACACACAGAGTGTGAGCGGGGGAGGGTCAGAGAGAGAGGGAGACACAGAATCAGAAGCAGGCTCCAGGCTCTGAGTGTCAGCACAGAACCTAATGCGGGGCTCGAACCCACGAACTGTGAGATCATGACATGGGCTGAGGTCGGCCACCCGACTGACTGAGCCATCCAGGCACTCCTGCCCCAGGCAATTCTTAATGTCAGGGAAATAATAAATGCACCATTAGAGGGAGAAAATGCCCATAGTCTTCAACCTTGGCTGAAAGTTTCAGTCTCCTGGGGTCCTTTATTTTTTTCTTAAAAAATTTTTTTTTAATGTTCATATTTTTTTGAGAGAGTGAACGAGAGTGTGAGAGACAGAGTGAGAGAGTATGTGAGAGAGACAGAGTGAGAGAGAGAGTGAGAGTGTGTGAGAGAGTGAGCGAGAGAGTGTGAGAGAGTGAGAGAGTGTGAGAGAGTGTGAGAGTGAGTGAGAGAGTGTGAGAGAGTGAGAGAGAGAGTGTGAGAGAGTGTGTGAGAGAGAGTGTGTGAGAGAGTGAGAGAGAGTGTGTGAGAGAGTGAGAAAGAGTGAGAGAGAGAGAGTGAGAGTGTGTGAGAGAGAGAGTGTGAGAGAGAGAGTGAGAGTGTGAGAGAGAGAGTGAGAGTGTGTGAGAGTGTGAGAGAGTGAGTGAGAGAGTGTGAGAGAGAGAGTGAGAGAGAGAGAGAGGAGGAGTGAGTACCCGTGTGAGGGGGGAGGGCAGAGAGGCTCTGAGCTGTCAGCACCGAGCCCGACATGGAGTTCGAACTCACAGACCATGAGATCATGACCTGAGCCGAAGTTGGACCCCCAGCAGACTGAGCCACCCAGGTGCCCCTCGTGGGGACCTTTAAAAGCCTGACACCCAGTTAAATCAGAATCCCGGCTGTCTTGAGAACCATGTACAGGGGCCACTGGGAAGGCCTCTCAAACATGTGATCCAAGAGACCAGGTTCCAGCCCTTGCTTTGCCACTGACTCATCAGGTAGCATCTCTAGTCGCCAGTTGCCACAGATACAAAACGAGGGACCTGGACTGGCCCCGTGAGAGAAGGCTTTCTGTCCTGTAGGTCAGTCTGACTAATTAGATGTGGCTGCCGGAGTCCCAGTCTTGAAGATTCTGGGCTTGGAACTGGGCTAAACAGGAAAGAGAGCCTTGATTAATGACGCGTGCCATGAGTGCAGATAGAGGGTGCTCGCCCCTGTCTCAGCGCTTGCTGTCCCCGGACTAGGTCCCCTCCAAGCTTAGGTGACATAATGATAATGGCACCAGATTTGCTCGGATGAAGGATTTAGAGAACCTATGCACCTCGCACCTTACAACCTGTAAAGTGCTGTCCAGATGCTAGTTATTACAGCAGCAGCTATTATTTGGGTTCGTAGATGCTATTTCTTCAACGCGTTTTAAGGCAGACTCATGAGTAGCAAGTGGCCTGCTGGGGCCAGGACAGGGCGAGGTGGCGTGTCTGGGTCCAAATGCACTTGAATGGGGAATCCCATGGGATTACAGTAATGGATCATTGAACTCACTGGGGGTGTCAAAGCTAGAACTTTCCTATATTTTTCAACATGACTAAGAGAAGTGAAGTGGTAGAGGGAAAAAAACATACAGCGTTCTGGCTTCCAAAGAACATCTGCCCCAACAAGAGCCTGCGAACCACGTAGTCTTTCTATTTTCAGAAGGTGTTCTATTTAAGCACCCCATCCACCCCACCCATCTACCCATCCACCTGTCCCTCCACCCATCCCTCCAGTCATCCACTTACTGACCTACTCTTACTAAGAATTCACCGTGTTCCAGACACATTCTAAGTTCTGGAATCCAGTCGGGGTTTCAGTGTCACGCAACTCTAGGGAGGAGCATTCGCGGAGGTGCTCACACAGATATCACACAGACAGATATTTGCATAGATCCATCGGACGTAGAAGTGAACAAGAAAGACAACGGTCTTTGCTGGCATGGATCTTTGATTCTAGATGGGGGACAGACCATAAAGAAGAAAACAAAATGAGTGAATAAGATCATTTCACAAAGTGATAAGCTAAGAAGAAACCAAGACAGGGTGAAGGGTGGGGGGCCAGACTGAGTACCTAATTTGGACATGGTGGCCAGGAAAGGTGATCTTTGAATAAGGCCTGAATGACAAGCAACAGCTTGCCACATGAACTTCTGAATCTAGAGCATATCAGGCAGAGGGAACAGCAAGTGCAAAGGTCCTGAGGTGGGAAGAATCCTAGGAACCAAGACAATGCCAGTGTGGCTTGAGCTGGGTGTGTAAAGGGGAGGGGACAAGAGATAAATTAATTTTTGGCTTAAGCAACTGGGTGAATGCTTGGTGCCATTTATCAAGATGGAGAAGACTGAGGGAGGAACAGATGGGCAGGAAAGTGAATCATGAGATCTATTTTGGCCATGTTATCTTTGAGGGGACTATCAGACGTTCAAGTGGAGATACTGAGTAGGATGCTGGATTTAGTAATTTGCAACCTGGAAGTCAAAATGGAGTTGTGATAGACATGGGGGTTGTTTGTCCAATATCCATATCCATTTTGCATGCTAACTACTCTAACTTATGCACATATCTCCCATGTGCTTGGGGGAATAACTCTACCCTGCAGTAGGAGTGGGATGTAGAGCGAAAGTCTCAGCCAACAATACATCCCATCCTCTAGTCAAGTAACTGGTTTGAGTCCATCTGATGCTGCAGACAAGTGTTACCTTTCTAGCTCTTTCCAGAGCACTCTGGAAGAAACCTCGTGTCTCTCCTGAACATATAGAATCTGGAGTCATTGGCAGCCATCTTGCAACCATGAAGGGTAGTGAGGACTTACAGCAAGGTTGATGCAATGGAAGGTAGAGCAGAAGGACAAGGGAAACAGAAAACATAAACCTTCTGACACCAAGTCACTGGAGCCCATCCGCCTCAGAGTTTTATGAAACCAGAAATGCACCCAGTCATCTAGGCCAAAATGGGTTGAGGGCTCTGATATTTGCCGCTGAACACAACCCAAGTGATCATGGTCATGGGGCTAGTGACATCTGGGAAATGGGCGGGGGAGAGTGTAGATGAACCAGGGAGTGGGTAGACCCAGAGGCAGGCTACTGAAGGTTTTCCAAAGAAGGTGCGGGGGTGGGGGTGATCCCGGAACGCAGCAATCTTGGAAGATTTCCTGTGCATGGTCTAGATCTCTTTTACTGGAGCGGAAGTGAATGCACTCAATAAAACACAAGCCTCCATGCTACCGAGGCTAGATTTAAGCAACCTCTGCTCTTTGCCATCTGTGAGAGTCTGGGCAACACATTTAACCCTCTGCACCTCCGTTCCTTCCCCTGTGATAATACCTACCTCAAAGGGCTACGTGAAGCATATGCCAGGCTCTGGCAGGTGACACTCTCTGTCCCTCCCTTGAGCCTCCTCTTTGGTGGCAAAAGCCTGTCTCCCTCAAAGCACTGTGAAGGATGCTGAGTCATTTATCATAAACCGAGAAATTTCAAGTGCTCCCTCAAATACTCTGTCTTCAGAGAAGCAGTTGATAACCAGGCACATTTGTTCCTCCTTTTCATGCAACTACCACATTTTAGCATGAAAATAGATGCTCTAATTAGGGGAGAAAGAAGCTGCAGCTCTAGTCTGGTGGTGACTCCCGTGGAACAGGCAGGAAGGGATGTTTCTATTGGGGTCACCATAATAAGATCACCCGTCGTAGAGGTCACTGAGACTGTAACCCCAAGGGTGGAAAACAGAGTTTCTGGAAATAGAATGTAATCACTGGAGACAGGCATCCCAAGACAGGCCAAAATGCTGGTTATGGACAGGTTCAGTTTCCCTAACCCGTCTCCCAAGAGGGGAGATAGTGGGGTCTTCCCAGGCCACTGTCAGACATCTTATCTACCAAAGAAACATTTCTTGGCTGGGTCCAAGTTTCAGCTCTGCTACTTAATAGCTGTGTGACCTGGGCGAGTTATTCTATGCACCTGGACTTCCGTTCTTTCATCCGTAAAAACGTAAAATTGGGAGAGTAATGTCTGTTCCGTGTGTGCTCATATATCACCAGCAGGAATGCACAGAGTAAAACTCTGATTAAGGGGAATTTGGTAGTCTCTAGTAAAATTACATACGCAAGTACACTTTGATCCAGCAGTTCCATTTTCAGGGATCCATCCCAAAACCATGGCAAAGAATTCAAAAGATACATGCGCTCATGTGGCAGCATGATTTATAGTAGTAAGACTGGAAACAACCCAAATGTCCATCTTCATTTGGGGACTGGGTGAATAAATAATGGTCCGTCTACACAATGGAGTTCTATGCAGCTGCTAAAAGGAGTGAGGATCATTTAGACATACTGCTTTGGGGTGATCTCCCAGACACAATGTTAGGTGAAAAAAGTAAGATTGAGAAAGGTGTGTTTAGTATACAGCCATTTACCCAAGAGAGGAGGGAGGGTGTGTGCCTCTGGTAGAAGAACGTAGTACGGTTTCACTCTTTCGCATGTAGCTGTCCAGTTTTCCCAACATCATTTATTGAAGAGACTGTCTTTTTCCCATTGTATGTTTTTGTCTCCTTTCTCACCATGTGTTCTTGAGGAGATGGAAGCCCGAAGTCTGGGTCCTGCCTGTTCCTTGGCCCCAGCTCCAGGCCCCACAAAGGAGTCAGAAGGTACACTGGCACCTCTGTATTCTTGCCGGTCACTTACTCTATAAGCAGGGGGCGCTTACTCTATAAGCTGGGTCCAGTGGTGTTGATGATGATTCTTCTTTTCAAAATATAGAAGTCTTGTGCTCAAATCTTATAGTGAAGCCAATGTTTTAAGCAGATTTTAAAAGTACACTTCTGGGGCGCCTGGGGGGCTCAGTCGGTTGAGCAGCAGGCTTCGGCTCAGGTCACGATCTCACGGTTGTTGGGTTCAAGCCCCACGTCGGGCTCTGTGCTGACAGCTAGCTCAGAGCCTGGAGCCTGTCTTTGGATTCTGTGTCTCCCTCTCTCTGACCCTCCCCTGCTTGTGCTGTCTCTCTTTCTGTCAAAAATAAATAAAACATTTTTAAAAGTTTGTTTTAAATACACTTCTCTGGTTAAAACAGAGAAGAGTTCAGAGCCCTAAGTTCTCAGCTCCCACTGCAGTCGGACCTACCAGGCGCCCACATCATCATCCTGTAACCCCTTCCTACACACTTAATCGGAACCCTATCTTTAGTTGAGCATATTGCTGCCTGGAGTGCAAGACTATTTTCTAGCCTCTCTTGCAGCTAGGTATATGTGACCATAACCTGACATAGAAGTAAATCAGGTAGAATGTAGAAGACTTCCGGTAAATCTTATGAAAAGAAAGGAGGGGGGGAATCCAAAACTATTGAAACGAATACATGAATTCAGTAAATTTGCTGAATTCAAGATCAATATACAGAAATCTGTTGCATTTCTTTATACTACTAACAAAATACCAGAAAGGGAACTTTAAAAAATAATCTCATTTATAATTGCAACAAAAAGAATAAAATGCTTAGGAATAAATTTAACCAAAGAGGTGACAAACCTATACTCTGGAAACTATAAGAGACTGATGAAAGAAACTGAAGACAACACAAATAAATGGAAAGATACACCAGGCTCATGCATTGGAAGAATTATTATTGTTAAAAGGTCCATACCACCCAAAGCAATCTACAGATTCAACGCAATTCTTATCAAAACACCAACAGTATTTTTCACAGAACCAAACAAAAAAATCCTTGAAAGATCCCAAATAGGGGCGCCTGGGTAGCGCAGCCAGTTAAGTGTCTGACTTCGGCTCAGGTCATGATCTCATGGTTTGTGAGTTCAGTCTCCCTCTTTCTCTGTCCCTCCCCCACTCACACTCTATCTCAAAAATAAATAAATACACATTTAAAAGGAGACCCCAAATAGCCAAAGCATTCTTGAGAAAGAAGAGTAAAGCTGGAAGTATCAAATTTCCGGATTTCAAGATTTACTACAAAGCTATGGTAATCAAAACAGTTTGATACTGGCACAAGAATAGACACCTAGATTAGTGGAATGGAATGGAATGGAGAGCCTAGAAATGAACCCACACTTATCTGGTCAATCTATGACAAAGGAGGCAAAAATATGCCATGGGGAAAAGACAGTCTCTTCAATAAATGATGTTGGGAAAACTGGACGGCTACATGCGAAAGAGAAAACTGGACCACTTTATTACACCATATATAAAACTAAACTCAAAATGTATTAAAGACCTAAACTAAGACTTGAAACCATGAACTCTTAAAAGAAAACATAGACAGTACTCTCTCGGACATCAACCCGTTTTCCTGGATACGTGTCCCCAGGCAAGGGTAACAGAAACAAAAGTAAACAATTAGGACATGAAAATAAAAAGCTTTTGCACAGCGAAGGAAACCATCAACAAAAAGGTAACATGAATGGAAGAAGACATTTACAAATGACATGCCCTAGAAGCGGTTAATATCCAAAATATATGAACTTATACAACTCAACACCAAAAAAACAAAAAACAAACAAACAAAAAACCCCACAAATAATCCAAATAAAAATGAGCAGTGAACCTGAACAGACATTTTTCCAAAGAAGACATGCAGACGGCCAAGGGACACAGGAAAAGATGCTCAACAGTGTTCATCCTCAGAGACATGCAAATAAAACCACAACTGAGGTATCACCTTATACCAGTTGGAATGGCAAGTACCACAAAGACAAGAAATAACAAGTATTGGCGAGGATGTGGAGAAAAGGGAACACTTAGGCACTGTCGGTGGGAATGTAAATTGCTGCAGCCACAGTGGAAAACAGTACGGAGGCTCCTTAAAAAATTACAAATAGAATCACCATATGATCCAGTGATTTCACTACTGAGTATTTAGCCAAGGAAGATGAAGACACTAATTTGAAAAGATTGCACCCCTCTATGTATTGTAGCAAGAGCCAAGATATGGAAGCGATTTAAGTGTCTCTTGATAAATGAATGTTAAAGATGATGCACACACACACACATGCACACAATAGAGTATTAGTCTGCCATAAAAAAATAATAAAATCTTGGGGCACCCGGGTGGCTCAGTCAGGCATCCAACTGGAGCTCAGGTCATGATCTCACAGTTCATGATTTGGAGTCCTATGTCAGGCTCCGCGCAGACAGTGCAGAAGCTGTGTGGGATTCTCTCTCCCTCTCTTCTCATCCCTCCCCCTGAGCCCTTGTGAAATTCTCTCTCTCTCTCTCCCTCTTGCTCACTCGTTCCCACTCTCCCTTTCAAAAAAAAAAAAAAAGGCTTTCCATTTGTGATACAGATGGACCTAGAGAGTATAATGCTAAGTGAAATAAGTCAGAGAAAAGCAAATACCATATGATTTCATTTATGTATGGAATCTAAAAGAATTAAAAACAAGTGAACAAACAAATAACAAAAAAAGAAACCAATTCATAAATACAGCGGACAAACTAATGGTTGCCAGAGGGGAGGTAAGTGGGGAGAGAGGCAACATGGAAGGAGATTAAGGGGTATAAACTTGCGCTTATAAAATAAATAAGTCATGGGGAGGAGAGTACAGCATAGAGAATATAGTCAATAATATTATAGTTACTTTGTGTAGTGACAGATGGTAACTAAACTTACTGTAGTGAGCATTTTGTAAAGTATATAGCTGTCAAATCATGATATACCACTAAAATTGACATAATATTGTATGTCAACTATACTTCAATTTTCCAAGAAAGAATATGTCACTGTAATTTCTGTTGTCCTTCGTAGTGTTTTATTTTATTTATTTTTAATGTTTTTTATTTATTTTTGATAGACATAGAGAGACAGCATGAGCTGGGGTGGGTCAGAGAGAGAGGGAGACACAGAATCTGAAACAGGCTCCAGGCTCTCAGCTAGCTGTCAGCACAGAGCCGGATGCGGGGCTTGAACCCATGAACTGTGAGATCATGACCTGAGCCAAAGCTGGATGCCTGGCTCACCCAGGCGCCACCTTCATAGTGTTTTAAAATTTAAAAACTTCCTCATATGGGTCAAGTTTAGTCCCAGATACTTTGTTTTATTGTTATTTTCAAAGGAGGCTTTTCTTTCTGATATATATACATATACATATATATACATATCTTTTTTAAGAAAAAGAAAAGACATACACTTAAGCTATGACCCAGCAATCTCTTATCTAAGTATCTATCATATAGAAATAAAACCACCACCATATAAAGGCATGTGTATAAAGTTATTTGTTATAACAATGCTTGTAATGATAAAAACTAAAAAATATATTTTTTATTAGATAAAGCATGGTAGATCCATAATATGGGAGAATAGTAACTATATAAAAGCTGAATTAGAGCTGCCTCCTTTGACTTTTATTTTTTAAATGTTTTTTCACTTTTTGAGAGACAGAGAGAGTGTAGAGTGCAAGTGGGGGAGGGGCAGAGAGAAGGAGACACAGAACCCAAAGCAGGCTCCAGGCTCTGAGCTGTCAGCACAGAGCCCGACACGGGGCTCGAACTCACAAACTGCAAGATCTTGACTGGAGCTGAAGTTGGACACTCAACCGACTGAGCCACCCAGGTGCCCCATTCTGTTGACCTTAAAACACAGTGATGACATTTAGATAAGGCAAGTTTCAGCAAAAAATGCATCAGCTACAACCTCAGTTTTGTGTACACGTTGTAAGAGCATGGAGAAAGATGAAGAAGGATCCATGGCAGACCATTACTATTCGGTATTTGGGATGGGATGTATATTTAGTGAGAAAACTACAACATATGACAATTAGCATATAAAACAAACCAGGATAAATAGAGCAAAAGTCTTCTGAAGTCCTTGTATTGTCTAGGAAGCAAATACAAGTGCTAATCAACAATCGATTTGGATAAATCAAGAATGCATATTGTTTATCTTGAGCGTAACCTATCAGATAATTGTAAAAGGGTCTATAACTTCTGAGTTAATGGGAAGGATGGATGACAGGAAAATTCTTAATCCAAAAGTGGTCAGTGAAGGAGAGGTAAGGAACACGGGGCAGGAGGAACAGACAGAAAACACTTAGTAGGATAATCCCTTAAAAGCAAATGTATCAGTAATTCAAAAAAATATATAAATATAGCAAATGCCCCAATTACTATTAGGTCAGATTAAAAAACACAATCTGTTGTTTAGAGAAAGCACGTCTAATAAACCAAGATACAGAATGGCTGAAAGTAAAATATGGGGAAAAGTTATTCCAAGAAATGCTGACAAAAAATAAAGCTGGTAGTGCTGCTATATTTATATCTTTCGATGTAGATTTTAAACAAAAAGAATTGCTAGAGATAAATAGGGAATTTTGTGACGATAAAAGGTTCAATTTACTAAGAAGATAGAACAATTCCAAATTTGTATTACCTAATAATACAGCTTTAAGTATATAAAAACCAAAAATTAAGGAGAAATAGAAAATTCCACAAAGAGGCAGATTTGAAAACGCAACTCCCAGATATTGATTTTTTAATCAGTTAAAGATTTGAATAATCTGATCAGTAAAACTGACCTAATGGCAATATATAAAACACTGCACCCAATGACTGCAGAAAATACACTCCTTGTAAGCATACCTTAGACATTTATAAATACACCGGTCTAGGAAGCAAATTTTAAAACCTTTATAAAAGCTGTAATTATACAGGGGATATTTCTTCTATGATCCTAATGCAATTCAACTGAAATCAGCATAAACAGATAACCAGAAGAATCCTAATATGTTTGGAAATTAAGAAATATGCTTCTAAATGGGCGCCTGGGTGGCTTAGTCAGTTAAGAGTCTGACTCTTGGTTTCGGCTCAGATCATGATCTCACGGTTCATGAGTTCAAGCCCCGCATCCGGGTGTGGGCTGACAGCACAGAACCTGCTTGGGATTCTGTCTCCCTCTCTCTCTGCCCCTGCCCCACTTGCTCTCTCTCTCTCTGAAAAATAAATAAAAATAAACTTTAAAAAAAGAAATATGCTTCTAAGTAACCCATGGATTTAAAAAAAAGAAATCATAATGGAAATTTAAAAATATTTTTAACTGAATAATACAAAAATACTGTGTATCAACAGTGGTGGGATATACTTAAGGATGAGCTAAAGGCATTAGAACCATGTATATTAGAAAAGAAGAAAGACTGAAATGCTAAAAAGTCAAGTTTTCACTTCAAAATGTTGACCAAAGAAGAACTAGTTAAACTCAAAGAAAATAGAAGGAAGAAAATATTCAATGGCAGAAATTAAATGAAATTTAGAAAACACACAAAGAGTATCAAACAGGGGCCCCTGGGTAGCTCAGTTGGTTAATCATCTGATTCTTGATCTTGGCTCAGGTTATGATCTCACAGTTTGTGAGTTTGAGTCCCACGTTGAGCTCTTTACTGACAGCACAGAGCCTCTTTGGGATTCCTTCTCTTTCTCTTTCTCTCTCTCTCTCAAAAATAAGTAAATAAACATTAAAAAAAGTATCAAGCAAAATGAATAGTTGTGTCTGAAAGAGTGAAAGCAACTGGTAAACCCAAAGCAAGATTGACAGGAGAGACAGGAAAGGCATACATGATGAATGTCAGAAGTGAAAATGGGAATCTTACCATAGATTCCACAGATATTGGAAAGACAATAAAATATTGTGAAAACTGTACACCAATACATTTTAAACATTAGATGAAATAGACAAATGTCTTTCAAAATGTGACTTACAGAAAGTGACACAAGAAAACAGAAAAACAATATTTATAACACATATTCAATCCATAATTTAATACATAGATGTACTAGCAAATTCTGCCAAACACCTAAGGTGGAAATAATTCCAATCTTGCAAACTCTTCTAGGGAATAAGAGATATTATTCCCTACTTATTTTGTGAAGCCAGAAAGACTCTGACAATAAAATTTAGCCAGAACATTTAGAGAAAAAAATATTATAGGCCAGGCTCATGCATGACTTCAGTGTAAAAATTCTAAACAAAATATTTCCAAGCATCCATGTTAATAGATCAAGTTGAGTTTATTCTATGAATGCAGAGTTGGCTCAACAGTTGAAAATCAATCAATGCAATTTTTTACATTGACAGAATAAAGGATAAAAACTATAATATTATCATAATAGATAAAGAAAAATATTTTGATAAAATTTAGGATCCATTCATGATTCTTTGCAAACTAAGAATGGAAGAGAACTTCCTTAACATGAGAAGGGCATCTTGAAAAAGGCCTATCATAATCTTGATACATAATGGTGAAATGTTGAAACATTCCCCTTTGAAATCAGGAACGAAATAAGGATGCCTGTTATTACCAGTGTTATTCATCATTGTCTTAGCTTCCGTAGTAAGACAAGAAATGATTGAAAAGAAATACAACTGTCATTATTTGCATATAATTTATGATGTATAGAAAATCTAAAAGAGTTATAGATACGCTTGAGAATTAATGAATAAATTAGTAATGCATTAGAAACAAGGTCAACACAAGAATTAATCGTATTTCTATATATCAGGAAAAAAACAAATACAATGAAATAAAAAATATACCCTTTTCAATAGCATAAAAATAAACCTAAGAATGAATTGAATGAAATATGTTACAAAGTAAATCTCCAGATAGTATGAGAAAGAGCAAAGATCAAAAGAGAAGACCAAACCATGTTCATGAATTGGAAGACTCAACATTGTCAAGATGTCTATTGTACCCAAATTGTTCTATAAATTCAGTGCAATCTCAATCAAAATCCCAACTTCTTTTGCAAAACTTGACAAGCTGATTCAAAACTGCACAAGAAAACACAAAGGATTCAGAATAGCCACACTGTTCTTGAATGAGAAGAACAAGATGGGAGGATTTTTTCTATATAACATCAAGAATTATAATTTTAAAAAATGCAACATTTAACAGTGTGCTGTAAAGACAAATTCATCAATGGAACAGAATAAAAAGCTCAGAAATAAACCTTGATGCATACACCATGGGATTTATGATAGAGGCAGGCCTGCAGAGAAGTAGGGAAATGGCAGCCTTTTCAATAAAGGGTGTTGGACAATATAATTATATATATTTTTTGAAGCAATACATACCATATAATTCCATGGGAAGTGACAAACATGAGACACACATGAAAGGCAAAAGGAAGGAAAGAAGGAAGAATGCTTTTAGATGATAGAGGTAAAGTTCTTCAAGAACAGTCATGAAGGAAACAACTGCTAAATTTGACTACATTAAAATTAAGAACTTAATGGGGCGTCTGGGTGGCTCAGTCGGTTAAGCGTCTGACTTCAGCTCAGGTCATGATCTCACGGTTTGTGGGTTCGAGCCCCATGTTGGGCTCTGTGCTGACAGCTCAGAACCTGGAACCTGTTTTGGATTCTGTGTCTCCCTCTCTCTCTACCCCTCCCCTGTTCACCCTCTGTCTCTTTCTGCCTCTCAAAAATGAATAAATATTTTTAAAAATTTTAAAAATAAGAACTTAAAACATTTTTTAATGTATGTTTATTTTTGAGAGAGAGAGAGAGAGCACACATGAGCGAGCAGGGGAGGAACAGAGAGAGAGGGAAACACAGAATCTGAAGCAGGCTCCACTCTCTGAACTGTCAGCACAGCGTGCGATGCAGGGCTCCTGAGATCATGGCTTGAGTTGGAGTCAGATGCTCAACTGACTGAGCCACCCAGATGCCCCTAAAACTAAGAACTTTTGACTATCAAAGGACATCAAAAGAATGAAAGAACAAGCCACAGGTGAGGAGATATCTGCAACACAAATAACCACAACAAACTCACAGTGATACTCTGCTTTTAAAATTCTTTCAAATCAATAATAAAGACACACAACCAAAAAGAAAACTGAGGCCAGGGATTTGAAAAAGCACTTTACCAAAGAGATCTCCAATGGCTAATAAATGAAAAGGTGTCCCACTGGACAGGGAAATGCAAAATACAACATAATACAATACCACTCCACACCCACAGGAATGGCTAAAGTTAAGCAGTGATATCCAAACTGAAATGGAAAAATATGTTTAGCATGTTTAGACAATGCGTAGACTGCAGCTACAGCCTACCATACAGATGAATCCACAAATATTGAATAAAATACTTAAAAAGATTTTTTAATGCTTTTTATTTAATTTTGAGAGACAGAGAGAGACAGTGCGATCAGGGGAAGGTCAGAGAGAGAGGGAGACACAGAATCTGAAGACAGGCTCCAGGCTCTGAGCTAGCTGTCAGCAGAGAGCCTGACGCAGGGCTCGAACTCAGAAACCATGAGATCATGACCTGAGCCGAAGCCGGACACTTAACAAACTGAGCCACCCAGGCGCCCCTGAATCAAATATTGACTGTTGAACATTATTCCATAATATTGAATGAAACGAGCCAGCACTTGTTTCTATTTACATTAAGTTTAAAAAATAGGCACCATTGAACTAGAGCTGGAGTGCATGTGGGGAGTGGGCAAAGCCATAAAGAGAAGACAGGAAGAGATTCCTATCAAGATTGTGTTAATTACATGGAGAGGGAAAGCTGGTGACCTGAGAGGAGACTTGAAGGAGGCTTCTGGGGCACTAGGACGGTCTATTTCTTTTCTTGACCTGGGGTACACGGGCATTTGCTTTAGGACAGTCCACTGAGATGCAGATGTGTGTTTTCCCCACTTTGTGTATCTACGTTACATTTCAGAAAAGCTGGAATGTTTACTGTACATAATATTGCTGACAATATTTTAAAATGCTATGCACAAAGAATTGGAAAACACAACGAAAATCCTTGACTAGGTTACATAATTATGAGCCATTTTAATCTTGAGTATCTGTTGTTATTTTAGCATGATTTTAATTTAGTCAAGTCACTTCTAAGTGAATATTCTGGAACAAGCAGTGTTAGGAAAGGTAAATTAATCTAGAATGAGCTGACATTTGCGAAATATGCTCAAGAAAACACAAAAGGATTTTTTAAGGTCTACTCAGAGAAGGGAAAAAAAGAAAGCCAAGGTGAGGCCAGGGCCATAATGTCGTGTAAACACCTAATGGAGACAAAGCAGACCACTCGGTTTTTATTTTGCTTCTGTCTTCATCCGGAGAATAATCTTCAAATGGGAAACAATGGAACCGATACCACGAAGATGGACATAAAGCCCTAGATGAATGAGAAAACCAAAAACTTGCAGTTTGTGATCACAAACTGTCTGTGAGGAATCAGAGGACTGGAGAGGGGACAGAGGACAGAAGACCAGGAACTATAACCCTGGCTTCATCGATGGAGGGTCTAGTCCATGTATGTTCCTGCCCCAAACCCAGAGTAAGGTATAAACAGGTCGACTGCGGACATTTCTGAAGGCAAGAGTACTCAGTGAATTAGCAAAAACAAGTCGCATCAGATGGTTTCATTTCATACAGTTACGACATCAGACGGAACGTGTGGAACATGGCGCACGGAGGGTACAGATTGAGACTTCTATAAATTTGGTTTGGCTCAGAATTCTCCAGAAGAATGGGAAACCTATTTGCAAATGGAAAGTTACCCTGCTTGGGTGTCCTAAAATTGGACAGGGAAGACAGTGTCGGTGAGGAGGAGATAGATTGTGCAACATAACAGTGTAATCCCAGATCAGCGGCTGCAGGAGGAGCCTCCTTTCTCACCCACGCTGTCCGTCTGTCCACAGCATGTCAGCGGCATCCGCCTTGCCGTCTCCTCTTCTGGGACCCCGGCTGAGGGGGGCAGCCCGACCTGGGGCATTGCTGGTCGCTGCCGCCGGAGAAGGAAACGTGGAGGGCCACGTCTTGGCTCTGAGGGCCGTCACGCTGGAGTGACAGCACGAATCCCAGAGGGCGCAGCACAGCAGTGCTGCGTCCTGGGGAGATGAGCGTGGACCCCACGCCCCCGACCTCCACAGACGGTCTGCAGCCCTCTCGTGTGGCAAGGCAGGCCGAGCAAGCAAGGCGGGCACGGGTCCAGCCCTTTGGCACCTGAAAGCCTACAGTTTCCCCTCCGTCCTGACTCGGAGCAGGTCAGGGGCGTGGACCGGCCGAGCCCACCGCTGGGGATAAAGAGGGAGGGAAGCAGATGCCAGAGGAGGGCAGTATCTCCTGATGCCACCCACCCTCCGCGCCTGTCCGCCCCCGTCTCCAGCGCCCCCGCTTCTACTTCCGGCTCTCCTCTTTCCCAGCCCTCTTGGATGTGAGGTGCCGAAATGATGTAAATCGGTCTTTACTTGGTATTGCCTTAATTAGCCTCTAATACCTCAAAAAACACCATAAACAAAAACAACCTACAAATTCAAATATAGAACAGTTGCCGGTATAACCATACAAATGGAATATTAGCTTTTTAAAATTGCATTACAGGGGCTCCTGGGTGGCTCAGTCAGTTAAGCGTCTGACTCTTGGTTTCCACTCAGGTCATGATCTCAGGATTTTGTGAGTTCGAGCCCTGCATGGGGCTTTGTGCTGACACCACAGGGCCTGCTTGGAATTCTGTCTCTTCTCTCTCTGTCCCTCCCCGACTTGCTCTGTCTCTGTCTCTCTCAGAACAAATAAACTTTTTTAAAAATTTAAAAATAAAATAAAATTACATTGTAAAAGAGCATTTACTGACAATGAAATACATCATGACAGATCTTTAAAAAGTTGTAACAAGGGCACCTGGCCGGCTCAGTCTGTAGAGCATATGCCTCTTGATCTCAGGGTTGTCAATTCAAGCCCCCCGTTGGGTGTGGAGATTACTTAAAAACAAAATCCTTAAAAAAAAAAGTGGTGACAAAATCCAACACCTGGCATGATAAAAACCATCAGTAGATAAGGACTAGAGAGGAACGTCCTCAGTCTGATAAAGAATATCTACAAAAGCCTACAGCTGGGGCACCTCGGTGGCTCAGTCAGTTGAGCATCTGACTTCGGCTCAGGTCATGATCTCACAGTTCATGGGTTCAAGACCCACATTGGGCTCTGTGCAGACAGCTCAGAGCCTGGAGCCTGCTTCGGTTTCCATGTCTCCCTTTCTCTGCCCCTGCCCTGCTCGCACTCTGTCTCTCTCTCTCAAAAATAAATAAACGTTAAAAAATTTTTTTAAAAACAAAAACAAAAGCCTGCAGCTAACATCATACTTAATGGTGAGAAACTCCCAAGCTTTTCCCCTAATATCAAGTACAAGGCAAGGATGTGCCCTCTCCCCCTTCTTATCAACACTGTGCAGGAAGGCCCTGCTGGCGCAATCAGACAAGAGAAGGAAACAAACCTCCAGACGGGGCAGGAAGAAATAAAAAGCAGGCGTGAGGTGGTTACACAATGCTCTGCAGAGAGGGGCCCCCTGCCGCTGCATGTGGCCGTGCTCCGGACAGGCAAGGGTGTCCAGGGCAGAACAGCCTTCGGCAGCCAGGGGGCCGACAGACCAGCACCTACAGAAGTGGATGGGACCAAGGAGCGGAGCCAATGCGCTGTGTCCACAGCAGAGGTGGCACTGCCATCTCCCCCACGGGGTACCGATGACGCACTTTGTGTGTAAATTCACGCAAGTTCACCCCCCACCTGTCCTCTGGCTGACATGCCAGGAAGGGTCTGCTTTCCCAGAGCCCATCTGGCCAGAGAGGCCAATCCACTTTATCGCTGGTTTTTAAACTCCGGGTCCAACAGAGGCCCTAGAGGTAAGAAGCACTTACCAAGTATGGTGAATATAGAAAAACGAGCATTTTCTAGATGCGGCCATGTGTCTCCCTGTTCAGACTCCCCTCCTCCAGCAAAGCCGCACATGGTGGATAAATCAGACTCAGGGTCACCTTGTGTGCCCTCGAATTAGCTATGTGGCCTCCCTGCCTCAGTTTACCTAACTGTAACATAATATTTCCCACCTTGTGTTGAGATTCAAATTAAGTTAAATATGAAGGACTTAGGAAAGAGCTTGGTGTGGAACAAGCACCCAGTAAACATTGTGTTTATTATTATAGACACAGCACAATACTGTTATAATAGAGTAATCCCAGGGAAGAGCTTGCATGCCAGTCAGAATATTTGTAGGCAAACAGAAGGATGTGAGACTGGTTACTAGTAAAGCCACATGAAGTCCAGGAGGCCAAGCAGCTGCAGAGAGGACAGACTGAGGAATTAGTGTCATCCTTTGAAGCAGGTATTTAGTGGTGTACCTTAAATATTCAATTCAAAGCATCAATTGTGGGGGCGGGGGGAACCTGGGGGCTCCCTCAGTTAAGCGTCCGACTTTGACTCAGGTCACGATCTCATGGTTCATGGGTTCAAGTCCCACATCAGGCTGTATGCTGAGGTCTCGGAGCTTGGAGCCTGCCTCAGATTCTGTGTCTCCCTCTCTCTCTGCCTCTCCCCCATTCACATTCTGTCTCGCTCTCTCTCAAAAATAAACATAAAAAAATTTTTAAAAAGGTACAACATTTAATTGATTTAGTTAATGGTCGACACACAATGTTACATTCATTTCAGGGGTACAATGTAGGGATTCGACTCCACACATGTGCTCTGCTCACAAATACGGGGAGCACCTGTCCCCACACGGCGCGACTACATCAGCACGGGCTGCCTTTCCTATGCTGCACCTTTTATCCCTGCGACTTATTCTATAACTGGAAGCTGCTATTTCTCATTTTGCCCATCCTTTCACAATCCCTATATATTTTTAAAATTTTTTAATGTTTATTTTTGAGAGAGAGAGGCAGAGCACAAGCAAAGGAGGGGCAGAGAGAGACACAGAATCCAAACCAGGCTCCAGGCTCTGAGCTGTCAGCACAGAGCCCGACACAGGACTTGAGCTCATGAACCACGAGATCATGACCTGAGCCAAAGTCAGATGCTTAACCAACTGAGCCGCCCAGGCGCCCCTCACAATCCCCACATTTCAAGAGAGAGAGATTTATTTCTCAGTGTGGCTTCAATGCTAGCCAACCACTTCCTCCAGAACTCAACCAAAGAAACTGTGACTCCCGTAACGGCAGGAGGCCTGATTGACGAACTAAATGAGAGACGAGGTGTCCAGTGGTTATAGGGCTGGTTCTACGGGTGCCTTTCGGCTTCCACCTGATTAAAAAAGCCTAAAAAGCGGGACTCCCTGACACCCCCCTTACTACTTCCCTTGCCCAGCACTACACACCCTCCTTACCCTGCTCTACATTGTTTTCAATATCATTCACCACATTCTAACATAATTCACTTATTAGGTTTCTTCTTTATTACCTGCCCCTCTCCCCGCCCCCCACCCATACACAACTGTGGGCTCCAGGAGAACTGGGAATTTTATCTGCTTTCTTCACTGGTAGATCCAAAGGACCTAGAATAGAAACTGGCACCTGGTTGTCACTTTATAAATATTTGTTACATTAATGTATCCCTGCATAGGATTGGCTTTCTATGCTTGATATCAAAGAAAGTAAATGCAAAGGAGCATCCTGATAGGTTTTTCTATGTAAAAATAGAAGTTGTCCTGAGCCATAATCACAAAACTGAGACTGAGGTATCTAGCCAGAGGAGGTCAATAAATTCTTTTTTCTGTTTAAATTTTTTTAAATGTTTATTTACTATTGAGAGAGAGAGAAAGAGAGAGAGCAGGGGAGGGTCAGAGAGAGAGGGAAACACAGAATCTGAAGCAGGCTCCAGGCTCTGAGCTGTCCACACAGAGCCCGACGCGGGGCTCGAATCCTTGAGCCACAAGATCACAACCTGAGCCGAAGTCAAACACTTAATTGACTGAGCCACCCAGGCACCCCGAATAAATTCTTACATGTCCATACAATGAAGCACCTCCGGCCATTTAAAATAGTACTGTAAATCAACATGTATTGTCACTGGTAAAGACCACGATCTACTGGCAAGTGAAAAGAACCAGTTCTAAAATGTTGACCCAACCGTTTGTTTAAATATGTATAGAAAAACTGTTAAGATTTTTTTCTCAAGGGAAATTATCAGTATCTCCATCATTAAAAGAATAATTATCACTACTTTATTGATTGTAATTAATTTTGCCCTTAGGAGCTCCCATACAGAGGTCCTACCCAATAACCCAGAAATCTCTTTAAATTCTCACTATTTTCCATAATTACTGCTTTTTTTTGGTATTCTATTATTATTATTTATTTTAAAACATGCTTCTTCCTACACTAGCTGAATAATTCCTGGAAAAGCAAGGACAAATGATCAGGTTCAAGGTCTTATACCCAGGAACTTTTACAGACTGTTCACATTTAGGCCCCTGGAGTAGCCAGGACACCCAGGGAGAAACTGTGGCTGAAGGGTACCAACGAGCATCCTCCCAGGATTGGGCAGCTCACCAGGGGGTGATGGTGTCCCTCCTCCCTCCCCTCCCTTCCTTGTACAACCTCCTGGTCACCTGACATGTTGGAACCAGGACTAGCAGGCTGTGACATCCAAGGTCCTCTAGGGGAGAGATCAGCTGGGAAGGAATTCTGATCCTTTCTATCGTTCTTTCAGAGATGGGCTAATCCTGGGGTGGGTGGGCCCCTAGGACCCTCACCTGCCTCAGTGAGCCTCCAGCAAGACTCTGCCAGCTGCTGCGTCAAGAAACACGGGAAAAACGGGGCGCCTGGGGGGCTCAGTCAGTTAAGCAGCTGACTTTGGGTCAGGTCATGATCTCATGGTTCACGGGTTTGAGCCCCACTCGGGCTCTGTGCTGACAGCTCAGAGCCTGGAGCCTGCTTCGGATTCTGTGTCTCCCCCTCCATCTGCTCCTCTCCCCTCACACTCTGTTTTACAAAAACAAATAAACACTTTTTTAAAAATCTAAAAAAAGGGGCTCCTGGGTGGCTCAGTCAGTTAAGCAGCCCACTTCAGCTTAGGTCATGATCTCACAGTTCATGGGTTCGAGCCCCACATCGGGCTCTGTGCTGACAGCTCAGAGCCTGGAACCTGCTTCTGATTCTGTGTCTCTCTCTCTCTCTGACCCTCTCCTGCTCACGCTCTATGTGTCTCTCTCTCAAAAATAAATAATCATTTAAAAATATATATAAAGAAAGAAAGAAAAAACAGAAAATGTCTGAAGAGCCCCATTTCCTACCTTCCCTCCCTCTACTCTTGTCCACAGCTACACCCAGCATGCCCTGCTCTCCCAGACCATCAGCCAGAGTCTCTCCAAGTGTTTGGAGGCCACTGACCTGTGTTTGTCTCCTAAGAGATCAGCCCAGTCATGCCCCATTTTACCGGAAGGCATGGGAGAGGCAGCCTTGAAGGCCATGGAAAGAATGTGGGCTCTGGAGTCTGGTTTGACCAGATTTGCTCCTAGCAGCTTAACCTCCTGATTTGCCGAACGGTGGGAAATACCAAACCTCCCGGACGTGGGTCCGGAGCTCACATCCATCTCCCGCCAGTGTTTCTGAGCAAGGGCATTGTTGGCATTGAGGCAGGATGTGTCCTTCTTGCCAAGGACTGTCCTGTGTGCTATGGGAGACTGAACATCCCTGGCCCTGGCCCCTCGGGCCCCCAGTCACTGGGACAACCCAGATGCCCCAGGCATTTCAAAGTGTCCCCCAAGCAAGCACTCGGGGTGGGAAACTCTAAATTCCTTGAAGGCAAGGACCAAAGCCAGGTGTCCAATAGGGGCTCGGTAGGACTTTGCTACTTTCGAGGACTTTTCTTTTTAATTAAAAATACAAAATCACCTCTGGGGCAGCTATGTGATTAGGGTGCACCGGCAGCATAGAGCCCATGGGGTTTGCCTGAGACCCAAGGAGACAGGCCAGGCACGGCAGCCCCTGGGGCAGACAGACTGCCGCCGTCTTCTAAGTTCTGGAGCCCAGCTCAGTGGGACCTGGCCAGTGGAATCCTGTGGCAGGTTGAGGTGTCAGAAAGAGGGTGCCAAAATCCAGGGTGACACCATAGAAACTTCAGGGCAGAGTGACAGGACATCAACACTCAGGTGGGCCTGACTCCAGGCCCCATAGTCTACCCTCAGCCCATATGCTCCAGGCTCCTCGGACCTGCCCAGAGATGGCTATGTGTCATACCCACTCTGTGGCCTCCTTAGGACATGACAGCTTGTGGGGATGCACTTAGCACAGGCTCTAGGGCATGACATCTCCCGGCTCTGGCCTGTTCCTGTAAATGGGAATCATCGCGGTCATGATGGAATCACATAATACAGCCAGAGACATGGGGTGCTGCACCCCTGTGTCTACTGCCCTCCCTTCCTACCAACAGCCAGTAGACGCATCAGAAAACCCTGGCCTGCCAGCCATGGCTGCAGTGTCCCCTAGCCCCCGGCACTTGGAGTGGATCATTTCCCCTCTTTGAGGATATATTTAATTACCAAATAAACAGAATAACTCCTGCTGACCTTCCTACCTCCCAGGAGCTGTTGTGACAATCAAATGAGCTAATGGCTGGAAATGTTTTCGCAGACTCCCAAGCCAGCACGCCCTCCCCTCTCTGCGCACCGCACCCCTCTGGCCCGGAACCCTAACGTGATGGTCCAGGAGGTGAGCAATGCCTTCCAATCCATTCCTAGTCAGTCCCTCGGGGGAGACAGCTCACTGGCTTCCAGTCACTCTCGGGGAGTTTGGCATTCGCATGTATTCAGTAATCTCATTTCCTTCAAAGAGAGGCTTTTCTTCCTTAGTTATGCAAAAAAAAAAAATATATATATATATGCATATATATATATATATATGCATATATATATATAAAAAATTAGTCAGTCCTCAATATTCACAGATCCCGTATTTTCAGATTCTCCCACTACCTAAAATTTGTTTAGAACCCCCAAATCGATGCTCGTGATCACTCACGGACATGCCAAGAAAGGCAAAAGTTCCAGCAACACGGTGCACACACTGCCAGCTGAAGTGAAACAAGGGGATGCTTTCGCCTCCCTGTTTCAGCTCTTACACTGGAAACAAGTGTCTTTTTCGTGCTGTTTCGTGACGCACCTTCTGTGTTTTTGTGTTTTGGCGGCGATTTCACTATTTAAAGTGGTCCCAAGTGCAGTGCTCAAGTGCTGTCCGGTGCTCCCAAGTACGAGGCGGCTGGATGTGCCTCACAGAGAAAATACGAGCGTTGGATAAACTTCAGGCATCAGTCAGGGGTGCTGTTGGCTGTGAGTTCCAGGTCAGCGAATCAACAGGACGTAGCAAATCAGGTGTCTTACACACATGCATGTATTGATCTCCTAACAAAAATGTTGTGATCAAAGGTTTGCGGGAACTTCAGGTTGCATTCTCCCTAAGAATGGCTCCAGATTCATGAATTCGGTGTTTATAGTGACTTTACAGAACATAACTACCCTGAATAATGAGAATTCAAAAACTCCCCAAATACATACTCTACATCTAGGAGAGGTCTGTTACGATTTTGGCCATCCGGCATCTGAATCCCCTTCTCTAATCTGGGGAATCCCTCCTTATGGCTCTTGGGTGAAGCAAGGAGCCCTCCTCCCACCCCAGAGCCAGGGCATGACACGTGACCCGGGCTCTGGCCCAGGGTCTGAATCGGAGCTCATGCCAGAGGGAAGGGAGGATTCAAGAAACGATCTGAAGCATCCCTGCTGGTCGAGATGGCACCAGTGCTGGGACATCATCCAGGGGCCAGGGCTGGCATGGTTGTTGACGCAAGCCATCACACACCCCTGTGCCCATGGCGTCCCGCACCTGGTGCTGAGGGTGCCGCAGGGCACTGTGGGTGGCCGCATAGCTTTCTCAATTCCAGGGCATCTGGAAGTGACCCAGTATCCTATAAGGGATAATAAAGTGCATTTCTGTTGCAATGAGCCAGACTTGGTTTCGATGGTCTGCAATCTAGAACCGTGTGTGTGTGTGTGTGTGTGTGTGTGTGTGTGTGTGGGTGTGTGTGTGTGCATGTACAGAGTTGCTGTGTGTGTGTGTTTATGAGTGAATGGTAGAGTCCAGGTGGTGGGTGAAGGAGGCTTCGTGGGAGACGGGATCACTGGGTCTCGAGGGCTTGCCAGGGGAACAAGGGAGGAAGGAATGTTCTGGGCACTGTGGACATACCCGTGAAGGCATGGGGGAATGAACAGCACGGCACACTGGGGACACCATGGGGTTTTCAGCGAGGCTGGAGCACAGGACCCATGGAAGGTACAGGTGTAAGTGGGGCAGCTGGGGGAGGGGATAGCGCAAGTGGTGGAGGAGAGACAGGACTGAGGCTCTCATCCTCTCCCTGTTGCCCCCTCTGAGCCCCGAGCCATGCTCTCACCCACACCCAGCACAACTTGCTTTTACTGCCCGGACCAGCCTAATACAGAGCCAACCAAACTGATGCATTTTTGAGGGTTGAGAAAGCCAAGCCACCTCCCAGCAGCTCAGGGAGAAGCTATTGTTTTAAGAGGTCTCCAAGCATCATGTGAGGACATCCAGGTTCCACTAATGACACTGAATGAGAATGTGACAGACTCAAGGTGGGGCAGCCGTGGTAAAACACCAGAGACCAGGTGGCTAAAGCCACAGAAGTGTATTTATTCAGAGTCTGGAGGCTAAGCGTCCAAGACCATGGTTTGGTTCTGGTGAGGGCTCTCTTCCTGGCTTGTACCCGGTGGCCTTCTCACTGTGGCCTCACATGGCAGAGAAAGAGAGATCTCCTGGGGCGCCGGGTGGCTCAGTTGGTTAAGCCTCCGGCTTCGGCTCAGGTCATGATCTCACGGTTCATGGGTTTGAGCCCCGCGTCGGGCTCTGTGCTGACAGCTCAGAGCCTGGAGCCTGCTTAGGATTCTGTACCTCCCTCACTGCCCCTCCTCCATTCATGCTCGGTCTGTCTCTCTCTCTCTCAAAAATAAATATTTTTTAAAAATCGAAAGAGAGCCCTATCTTTTCATCTTCTCATAGGGCCGCAGTGCTGTCAGTCCATCTCCAAAAAACAGTCCTATTGGGGCTAATGCTTCAACATGCAGAGGGGGCTACAATTCAGTCCATGGCACTGCCCTTCAGGAAGCTTCTCTCAGTGGGACAAGCCTGTGCTGGCGGCCCAGAGGCCAGGTCCTCACTCCAGAAACTGGCCACATGGCCACACAGAACTCTGTGCCCTCTCTGGCATTATCTGGAAAATGAGCAGCTCAAGTTCAACCTCGAAATTCTTTTGCTAAGTTTCCACGAGAGTCACAGGGCTTTTTGCTTGGGGCTTGGGATGGGAAAACTTTCCCAGGGGGCCGTCGCGTTCCCCCAGAAAAGGTCGGGTCAGGAAGAGTTTGGGCTGTTTTCTTTCCAGCTCTTCTAATGATGTGTTTGGCCCAGGGACTGTCTGTTGCCATGGTGAGAGGTTCCCGTGGTGCCGCGCCCTGGAGACCCGCTGTAGAGACCGAAGCAGTATCTCCGGGGTGGGGGGCTGTAGGGAATGGGGTGGGGGTAGGGCGGGGTGGCAGCAGATTCCAACTCAGGAAGAGGCCCAGAATCAACAGAGTTTCTAGCAGCGCCGGCTCCATGTGGAACTTGGGGCAACAATGAGATTTTTGCAGTTCGTCAAACCTCACCAATCCCACCGCTTTCCGTTCGGGACTTTTGTTCTCTGTTCCTCAGCCACGAGGAAGGGATCATGTCTGTTCTGCAAGGGCTGGGCCCCCCTGGGCTGGAAGCTTCTCACACGGGAGTCTGGGAGGATGGATGCCTGGAGAACAGGGTTGAGTAGAAAGTCATGACTCAAAGCATGGGGACCGGCAGCGGTGGGTCACCAGGGAGCCTGTTAGAATACAGTCTCGGGAATCAGAATCTGCCTTCTAGGACGCTCTGCAGGGATTTGCAGGCCTGTCAAAATTCCAGAAGCCCTCGTATAGTGATAAGAATGCCTGCATAGAAGACAGCAGACCTGATCCTGGGGCCAGCTTTGCGCTCTATTGTGTGGCTTTGAGTAAGACATTCTTGATTCTCTGCGACCTCATTTCTGTAAATTGGAGACGTGAAAAGAAGTTCTTCCAAGTTGCCATTACCTTCCACTGAGAAGCTTTGCTTGGGACAGGCCGTTGCGTCCTGGAGGTCTCTCCCCGACTTTGGAAACCAACTTCCCAGATCGTTGCCCCCGCCAGCCTAGGGTTTTCTGAGCCACTGAGGACAAAGACAACCGATGGTCTTTTGGAAACAGAGAAACGATAAATGTTCATGGGACCTGGGTATGATGAAACCAACAAGTCGACACATTCAGTCAGAAGGAAGCGGGCCCTGATGGGGGGGCGGGTGCATGTGGATGGGGGAGGGGCGGTTGTCCCTGGCACACCAGACTCAAGTCACATCTCACCTCCCAGAGCAGGTAGGTAGTTTAGTGCAGTGCTTCTGAGGCTTGAACGTGCATCAGAATCACCTGGAAGGCTAGTTAAAACATGAATTAGCAGTTTCTGACTCAGGATGCTGCTGGTCTGGGCGCCACACTTTGAGGACCGTTGGCTTAGTGCTTTTTGGATTCCATCATGATGTGAATCGTTTAGATGAGGACCCGATGGATCTAGCTGATTGGCAGGAAGGCAGGCAGTAGAGGAAGCCGAGACCATACTAGTACCAATTCCACTGTGGGGGTGGCGAGGGAGGGGGGTTTCCCCACCCCATCAAGCAATTCTGCAAGATTAGCTAAATATCCTCAGTGCAACTCCATTCTGATCCTATCTACTTGCAGATAGAGAGCTCTGCCACCCCCACCCCCTGACTGTAGATTGGAGGTTCTAACAACCCTCTTTGCTACTTCTTAATTAGGTAAGGAAGGACAGAACTCGGGAACAGCCCGGTGGAAGAGATCGTAGGGCAAGGTCTGGGGAAGGTCTTGGGGCTTCCAGGCTCTCTCTGAGCACACTACTCTCCCCCAAATCTCCAAGTACTCACCAACTCAGAAGCTCTCCGAACCCTGTCCTTTGGGGGTTTCATGGAAGTTTCTTGACACAGGGGTGGTAATGAAATCATTGGCCACTGGAGACCATCCAACCTCCAGCCCCTCTCCCACCTCTGGAGGTCAGGGAGGCAGAACTGGAAGTTCCAATCACAGGGTTGGTTCTCACAGCAACCAGCCCCCATCCTTAGATTAGCTCCAAAAGCCGCCTCATTAACATAACAAAAGTCACCTCTACCACTGTCAACTCTTAGGAAATTCCAAGCAGTTCTAGGAGCATGGTGCCAGAATTGAAGACAAAGCCCAAACATATATTTATTAGAAATCACAATATCACAGGAGGAAAAGGCAGAAACGCAGCAAATGTTAGCACGTGAGGTTGGGTGACTGCCCTTACTCAGAAGTCAGTAAAGAAGAGCTCCCAGGTGAGCAGGTCTCACCTCGGAGGAGCAGGGGTCTGGGTAAGAATGGGGCAAGGACAGCTGTCCAGGCCTGACGACTGGAGTGCCCAGGGGCTCAGTCCCAGGAAGACAGGTGCTGTGACACAGAGACCTGGGAGCCAGGCTGCACAAGTACTGAGACTCTCGAGCCACAAGGATGGGCCCCCAGAAATCCCCTTCACTGGGCTCAAGCTGCAGGTGACAAGCACGGGGGAGGAGCCTGGCAGCCTGGGTCTTCAAGTCTCTCCAAGTTAGGAGCGAGGGGTGGGGAGGGATCCAGAAATGACAAAGCCCAGCTGTGCTCTGCACAGGCCTGGTAGGCATCATCCCTAGGCTGTCACTGGGGAGAAATCACAGGTTAGCTCTGCTGCCCTGGAACGAATGGGCTTTTCCTTTGCTGTCCTCCCCAGGGTGGAAGCCAGGGGATACCACTGGGAGCTGACTACTGGCGTCACTCACCAGCAAAGACCAGAAAACCTGCCCTGTGCCAGGCTCATGGGGAAGGAAGGATGGAGATGTTTCTCAGTATCTGGAACCCAGACGAAGCTCAGTCCTTTCTGACCCTCACTCCTTTTTGTTCACCGACAGAAGTAGGCACATGAACCTTTAAGAGGTAAAGGTACCTTACTGACCTCCTAGCTGACAACTCATTTTAAAGATGTGGTTGGGGGCACCTGGATGGCTCACTTGGTTAAGCGTCTGACTCTTTAGCTCAGAGCATGATCTCACAGTTTGTGAGTTCGAGCCCCATATCGGACTTTGTGCTGGCTTGGGACTCTCTCTCCCTCTCTCTCTGCACTCCTCTCTCTCTCAAATAAACTTTAAAACTTCTTAATAAATAACTAAAAATTAAAAAAGATGTGGTCAGTGTATTTGGGAGTGCCTCTCTATCTACAAGCCCTATTCCTTAGCTTCTGCTGAAGTGGCAGGCAGTCCTACGCAGCCATGTTTGTACCATGTCACCACTCTTCCCAGCCATCTCTGTTTGGATGAGAGCTAGTCACCTGACCCAAGGGGAGCCAATCTATTGGCTGGCCAATGACCAATAGATTCAATCTCTCGGAAATTTGAATTTAGAGAGTCATTCATTGTTGGGTACTTGAGCTGTAAAGGGCTACACTGGCTGAGTTGGGCCATTTTGAGCAAAGGGGGCGTGAGGGGAAGGGGAGGGAGGTAGGGAAGGTGCAAAGTAAGGGGAAAAATTCATCTCAATTGGACGTTTCACAGGTGCCATATAACCATTATGTGAAGACCCGAACTCCTCCTCCAACAGTCTGGGTCTCTTCCCAACGTCGCTAGCTCGGTATGACACCACCATCCATCCCATGAAGCAAACAAGAAATGCTGGGGTCACTGCCACCACCTCCTTCCCCGTCATCTACAGCATCCAGTCAGCCATCGCACCTTGTTTGTACTTCCTTAGGGTCTCTTTCCCTCTCCCCTGGCCAGCACCTAGTCATGACACCGTCGTCACTCGCCTTGGGCTCTGCAATGACCTCCCCGCTTCCACTGGAATCTCTCCACTCTGTATTCCCCCTACAGTCATTTTGTTGTTGTTGTTATTATTATTTTAGAGACAGCATATGAGCCGGGAGAGGGGCAGACGGAGGGAGGGAGGGAGGGGGGAGAGCGGGGAGAGGGAGAGAGAGAGAATCTTAAGCAAGCTCCATACTGAGTACAGAGCTGGATGTGGGGCTCAATCTCACAACCCTGGGATCATGACCTGAGCTGAAATCAAGAGTCGGACACTCAACCGACCAAGCCACCCAGGTGTCCCAGCCATTGATCTTTTTAAACATGGAAATCTGATGTCACTCTCCCACCAGAGAGGGCACAGGCCCCACATGATCTGCCTCTGACTCTCTTTCCCCCTCTTGCCTCTCACTACCCTGTTCTCTACACTCCAGCCACACCGGCCTCCTTGCAGTTCTCTAATCTAGAATGCTCTTCCCTCCCTCCTCCACCTACTGCCTGAAAAGGTACCCCTTACAGAGTATGAGAGTTAAGGTTGACAGAGAACGTGAGCCCTGGATCACTCTATACCTCCACCTGCCCGACACTTGTGAATTCCCCTTGTTTTGATCCAGTGTGAAGTGGGCTCTCGGTCATTCACACCGTGAAGCACCCTGCCTTAGTCTGCCCCCTCCACTCTGAGAACCCAGACTCGAGGCTTCTGCCTTTTTCTTTTTCATATCCCCAGTGTCTTGAAGGAGGCTTGGAATTTAGAATTCAAATGTTTCTTGAATAATGAACCTAAGTAGTGATGCTAAGGATGGAAATGTAGGAAGAAGGACCAGACAGAAGCAGAGAGAAGCACGGAGAGGACCCTCTCTCTGCTTCGAGTGAGCCAGCCAAGGGGAGATATCTTCAGGTATCTTGAAGACTCAAGACTCCTCCAGGGATCCAACTTGACTCCATCTTTTTTTTTTAATTTTTAATGTTTTTATTTATTATTGAGACAGAGAAAAACAAAGCATGAGTAGGGGAGGGGCAGAGAGAGAGGGAGACACAGAATCTGAAGCAGGCTCCAGGCTCTGAGCTGTCAGCACAGAGCCTGACACAGGGCTCGAACCCACAAACCATGAGATCATGACTTGACCCGAAGTCAGCCGCTTAACCGACTGAGCCACCCAGGCGCCCCTAGTCCATCTCTTAAAGGTCACTCAGGCCTCCCTCAGCCTCCAGAGGGGTCTGTGTTTTTACCATCCATCTTCTTACAAACTGCCAGATCAATAACTAACCAGACAAAGTGAAAGCATCTTGGTTTAGAAGGTTTCCCAAACCACTGAACTCAGAACAAGAAAACCAGGGCCCAAGTTTTGACTCTAACTCTTCCAGGCTGGGGGTCCCTGGGCAAGTCCCTAAAGCTCTCTGTTCTCAGCTTCCTATCAGTATATTCAGGGTAATGAGGTCTGATCACCCTCTGCCCAGGGTGGCCCTGGGATGTTGTATGTGAGTATACCTTTTCGATGCTGTCCTATTATTGCTATTATCATGTCCTTATATGGTAATAAGCTAAGTTAAAAAAAAAAAAAAACCAAGTAGAGATCTCTGCTGTTTACAATAATGAAAAATATATGTGCCAATTTAAGACATTCTAAATGAATGGGTGACATACTGGAAGTGAATGCTTGATAGAATCTTTTCCCGTAAAATCACTTAAGTAACTGATTATTCATCAAAAGTATTCTTATAATGTTTTAGAACTTTAGGACATGATAGTCGGAAATTTCCTTCCAAAGTTTAAGCTGGGCCTCACTAAGTCAGATAGCTCTTCTCTTTACTGACTTGTCCATAATGCATATAGAAAATCTAAGCCAGAAAGGCACCTGAGTGGCTCAGTCAGTTGTGTCCAACTTTGGCTCAGGTCACAATCTCTCAGTTTATGAGTTCAAACCCTGCATTGGATTCTGTGCTGATGGTGCGGAGCCTGGAGCCGGCTTCAGATTCTGTGTCTCCCTCTCTGTCTGCCCCTCTTTCCACTCACCCTCTGTCTCTCTCTCCCCCCCAAAATAAACATAAAAAAATTTTTTTAAGAAAATTTAAGTTGGAAACAAGACAAGGGAAAAAGAAACATTAAAAAAAAAGAAAGAAAATTCTGTGAGCTGTGCAACACCCTTCCCTTCTTCCACGCCACTGGTCATCCTCCTCAACATCACCACGGAGGCCAAGGAAGAAACTGTGGGGACCCCCAACCTGCGCAGACACAGGCCTCCCTGGGAGCACCGCCCCAGACATCAGGAGGCTCATCTCAACTGACAGTCACAAGCCAAAAAGGGTGAGGGGGGCACAATCCCATGAAGGAAGATGAGTATTTGCTAGGACCGCTAAGTAAATGACAATGAGATACCATTTCCACCTATCAAAGTGACACGCTGAAAAAGCTAGAACGCTCACGACCCTTGATGAGGTGGTGAGGCGGGCACTCATGCATTGCAGGCAGGGATGTAAATGGCACAAGACTGGGGAAAAGCAACTGTGATGTCTGCAGAGAGCCTAAAAACATTCAGTTTTTGACCCACTAATCCTGCACTTCATTCTATTAAGAAAAAAAAAATCCAGAGAAATGTGTGAACACAAAGGATATTCATGGCCGTGTCAGTTGTAACGGCTCACCTAGAGCTCTAGGTTGGGGGGCTTCGTGGTCATGGCTTTCATTCGGACGAGGCTCATGAGTGCGGCTGGGCTTGAGGCTGCGTCAGGCCAAGAGGCTGTCACTCCTCCTTCTCATTCTAAAGGAGGGGACAGGGGTGTCCCCAGCTTCAGCCTGGGCTGTGCCCCTGCTCAACGCAGACCTGCCTGGGCATATCTGATAGGCGGTGGGACAGAGCTGCCCAGGTCTCTGCCCAAGGACGGAATCTATCAAAACGGAAAAAGGAGGCCAACCTCCCCAAGTCTGCTCAGGCACCCAACCTCGGGGGCCAGAGGGGAGGGGCGACTCTGAGTCCTGCTCGAATCCCAGGCAGACACAAGGCTGCAAGTAAACAGTAAAAGAGCTATTTACCAAAACCTTTGAATGACATTGGTATAGAAAGCTACTCCAGAAAAATGCTACTTATTACTTACAAAAGTGACAGTCACCAGGGGAAAACACCAAGTAATACATCCCCAACTCTGGGAGCTTTACTGTCTGCAAAGCACTTTTATGACCATCTTCTATTTGATTCTCACAGGAAGAGTTCTTCCTTTTACCTAAAGAAATGAGCCCCAGAGGTCGCCTTCCTCACCCAAGACCATCCCATGGCCATCAGCGCAGTCTAGCATCTCTGGCCCGTTTTCTGATGCCCAGGAGACTTTATCCCGGACTCAGCCTCAGGGGAGACACGCTGGTGGCTGCTGTGACCCTCAGCACAGGGTAGCCATCAACAAGCAAGGCCACCTGCTCTCTCTTCCCTGTACCCACTAGAGCCTTTTCTTCTCCCTCCCTGTCTCAGCACCCCCACCTGCTGACGTGTGTGTTCCCTTCCCTGCTTCAGCCTGAGGAGGCACAGAGGGCAGAAAAAGTCATGGTACCTGGGCTAGACCTCTCAGCAACCATCCAGAGTGTATTTCCAGGGTTTGCTGATAAAGGAGTCACAACACAGCCTGGAACATGACCCCTAGACAGATCTTAGACACTCCTTCGTTGCCCTGAGGTGAAGAGCTTGGGGGAAGGCGGGGCGATTATCATCCCCCAAAGGATATGCCCCCCTGCTTTCTCTGGTGGGCAAGGAAAGGTGGGAACAGAATCAAGGCTCAGATGACCAGGGACAGAGGTGGGATGGGTAATGAGCCTGCTGTGTGCTGTGCTAGATATTGTACATATGTAAGCCATGAGGTCAGTTTCATCACTGTAACTTTCTAGAGGAGGAAAGTGTCACTCAGGAGTAACCCCCACGGTTCTGTTTGCAGTAATTGCAGAGAAGTTCCTGCTGACCACAAAAAACAACTAGGAACCCTGGACACAAAGTTTCAGAACAAAACACTGGAAAGTAACCAGAAACAGGCAAACACCAGGAGTCTGCTTACCAGCAGAGCCGAGCGGAGAGGAGATGAAGAAGAAATCAGTGAACCCGACAACAGATCAATAGAAAGTATACGACATGAGGAACAAAACAGACCAAGGAAAAGAGAATAGAGCCTCAGGGACTTGTAGGTCTAAATTTGTATTAATTTTAGTCCAAGAAGGAAAGGAGAGAGAGAGTGGAATGGGAAAAAAAATTTTTTTGAGGAAACTGTGGCTGAAATTTCTCCAAGTTTTGGTGAAAGACATAAACTTACATATTCAAAAATCTTTGAACCCCAAGCAGAATAAGTACACAGTACACACCTAGACATATAATCAAACTACAAAAAGCCAAACACAAAGAGGAAATTGTGAACACAGAGCAAAAATAATTCCACACAGAGGAAGAATGATATAAATATCACAGACTTCTCATCAGAAAGAATGGAGGTCAGAAGACAGTGGGACAACATCTTTAAAGTACTGGGGGAGGGGCACCTGGGTGGCTCAGTGGGTTGAACACCCAGCTCTGTTCAGGGCATGATCTCAGGGTTCGTGGGTTCGAGCCCCGCATCAGGCTCTGTGCTGACAGCTAGCTCAGAGCCTGGAGCCTGCTTTGGATTCTGTCTCCCTCTCTCTCTGCCCCTCCCCCACGTGCACGCTGTCTCTTTCAAAAATAAATAAACGTTAAAAAATTATTTTAAAAAAATAAGCACGGGGGTAGTACCTGTCAACTCAATTTTATGTCCATGAAAAATATCTTTCAAAATTGAAAGTGAGGTAAATGAAAACCAAGAAAATTCCTCACCAGTAGTCCTGCCCAACAGAAATTCCAAAGGCAGTTTTCAGGTAGAAGGGACATGACACCAAATGGAAACCCGGATTATCAGGAAGGAACAAAGAATGTGAGAAACAACAAATTATGGATAAATAGAAAAGACTGTTCTCCCCCTTTTGTTTAATAGTTATTTTTACTAGACAGGTGCTTTAAGCAACTAAGCCACAGTGCCGCCCTTAATAGTTATTTTTGAGAGAGAGAGACAGAGACAGAACACGAGCGGGGGAGGGGCAGAGAGAGAGGGAGACACAGAATCTGAAGCAGGCTCCAGGCTCTGAGCTGTCAGCACAGAGACCGATGCGGGGCTCGGACTCACAAACCATGAGATCATGATCTGAGCCAAAGTCAATCACTTAACCAACTGAGCCACCCAGACGCCCCTTCTCCCTTTTTAAAAGCGTATGTGACTCTTTAAAGCAACAATTATAGGAGGATCTGGGTGGCTCAGTGGGTTAAACATCTGACTTTTGATCTCGGCTCAGGTCATGATTCCAGGGTCATGAGATCGAGCCCCATGTTGGGCTCCACGCTGAGTGTGGAGCCTGCTTAGGATTCTCTCTTCTTCTGCCCCTCTACCCTGCACACACACTCTCTCTCTCAAATAAAAAAATTATAATTATACAATAAATAAAAATATACAAAGAATAAATAAAAATATACAATTATACTTGTAAGTTATAAGGATAGTTGTGTGCATAGACATGTGACAATTATACATCACATAAAGAACGGGGAGGTCATGGTTAATGGACCCATAAAGTTGCAAGGCTTTTATATTTTAGAAGCAGTTTGCCAGCGTCCAGCAGTTAGGAAGTGACAGAGCAAAGGATGACTCATGTCCAAATCCCAACCTGTTTCTTCTACATCAGATGCACTGAGTGGGGAGGAGGAGGAAGGGAGACCCAGAGGGTGTGACGGCCTCCACTAGCCTCAGGGCCTCAACAGCTGCTACATCCAGAGGATCCCCAGGCCTCTGCTGCCTCTGGCAGAGCGAAGGTCAGGATCGGATGTGCCAGGGCAGGGGACAGGGCCTCCGGGAGGGGCCGGAGCAAAGCACCACCCTCTCATCATGGCGTGAAGTCAGTTCTCGAATGTGAGCAGATGCACCTGTGAAAAGTGGCCTCCAGAGAGGCTAGGAAGGTGTCTCATGCCACACTGAATCCTGACCCCGCCCCCTGGCCAGGAAATGGCTAATTCTCCATGGACATCACCTTGCAAGCTGTTCGGGCTCCTCTAAAGGAGACCTGGACAGAGCAGGTCAGAATTCGCACGGAGGGAGCGGGGGCAGGCCCAGGGTGTCCGTCCAGCACCCCCAGCCCCACCCAAGCCTGCTTCCAAGACCATGGGAAGCCTGTTCCTTCCTTCCATTCATGCGGCGTACCCAGGTAGAGCCATAAAGCCTGGACTCAGGGCCCAACACCCCAGAACCGGCCCTACAGTGCCCCCTGGGCAGCACCTGCAGGCTGGGAGACACCCCTCATCAGTCCATATCTGAGCCCCAGAGACCCCTCTGGGCATCTAGATTCTGCACTCCATCTTCTTCCCCTACTACCCACCCCCCAGGTGAGAGCTCTTTTCTAGTTACTTCCTCTGGGTTTTCCTCAGTATTCCCTTGCTTCTTTTTCCACTCCGCGTAACCCAATCCTTTCATTAAATTTCCTCTGTTGAAATCCTGCGTCATTTCTGTTTTCCTGACAGGCTTCTGCTGATATGGAGAGGAACAGAGCGGCTCCTCTGGGGAGCCTGGCTCACAAGAGACAGTGGGACAGAGGGAAGGCCCGGGCTTCAGGATATAGTGGTCCTATGGCTAAACGCCAGCTCCATATTCACTCCCTGGGTGCCTTGGGGCAAGCCTCAGTTTCTCTGAGTTTCTCTGAGCCTTAGTTTCCTCACTTGAAAATAGGCAAGATAACACAAACCTGATTAAGTCAGAAACAAAAAGCACAATGTGAACTAGGTTAGACAAAAGGGCAAAATCAATCTGGGAAATTTCTGGAAAAATTGCCATCGAGTGCAAAGGATAAGAAAGCAAGGACTTTCCTAACTTGTGCCAGGATTCCAATGCACTTGGGATCTCTCTCTGCTTCTCGGTCAGCGGATCTGATTCTTACCCCAGACCCATTTCCCACACGGTAGAGGAAAATGGCCCCCCGTGGCTTCCAGACTCTTACCTGGCCAGCTTTGCCCACATAAGATAGGACCCCTCCTGGAAGACCCAGCTCAGTAGTTTGCAGGGAAGGGCTCTAACTAGCCATGGATCCCCGGAGTCTGGAAGCAGGGTCACATAAGCTAAGACAGCTGTCAGTCAGCAACATCATGCCCAGCTCTTACAAAACCTCAGCTACTTCTGGGGTGATTATACCCATTTACAGATGAGTAAACTGAGGGTCAGAGCAGAAGGGGCCCAATCATGGTCACGTGGCTTTTATCTAGGTAACAGTGCTGGGTATTAGGTCACTAAAGACCAGAGTCTTACATTTTTTTAAATATTTATTGGGGGGGGAGGGGCAGAGAGAGAGGGAGACACAGAATCAGAAGCAGCTCCAGGCTCTGAGCTGTCAGCCTGTCATGCGGCTCGTGAGATCATGACCTGGGCTGAAGTCAGACACTTAACTGACTGAGCCACCCAGGTGCCCCACACAGCTACTATTTCATGTTCAAAGTGGGCTCAGTCCTCCGGGTGGTCCCAGCTGGGAGCGGGGGTCACCCACCCACAGACCAAGAAGTCACATGCAGTCTGCGAGATGTGGGGCAGTGACAGCCCCCACCGACCCCACCTCTCAAATGCCTCAGGATTCGTCCTGACTCATTCCTTCAGCACAGACACCGAAGGCCATGTTAAAACGTCAAGCACATAAGGTCATTGTTAGCCAACCATAAGTAAGTTTTCTGAGAGAGTCTGTTTAGTCACTTTCCCTTTCTGGGCCTCAGTTTTCTCATCTGTCAAGTGGGTATATCAGCTTCATGACTGTGAGAATAAAGAGTGGCAGCAAAGACGAACTTTAACATCCATGTGACACTGGGTGTATAAGAGGAATGGACAGCTCGGGTCTACCCCTGGGGGAGAAACTGTGCCGCCAGCAGAGGGTGAGAACAGAAACACAATAACAGGCATAGAAAAGCGGCAGAGCTCACACAGCAGGCAAGCCCCACTGGCCCGGAGAGAAAGGAGGTGCCCCTGTGGGAAACATCTCAGTCTGGATTCCTCTCCTCTGCAAGACCAAAACCAGATCGTCCCCCTGACGTGGTGGCCTGCCTCTGGCACTTCTCCCAGCCCCACCTCTGCTTGACCCTTCGGCCACACTCAGTCACTTTGTCTCCTGAATACACCACCATGTTTTGCCTCAACACCTTTGCAAAAACCATTTCCTTTACCTAAATCACCTTTCTGACTCCCATCCAAACGCTGTCCTCCTGGAAAACTCCTACAGACCCCTTAAAACCCATTTTAGTCGTCTCCTCTGTGAAGTCCTGTTTCTCAGCAACAGACTCCATTCGCCAGGGCTGAGTTCTTTGTACACCAATGTGCCTAAAACGTCCTCCTAGACAGATATGGTTCTCAGCCCTTGTCTGTGGATCTGCTGCACCAGAATAACCTCAGGAATGATCTCAACATATTGGAGCCCCCCCCTCCCCCGAGAGTTTGACTCAGGAAGGCTGGGATGGGGCCAGGTGTCAGAAATTTAAGTAGATGCCCCAGGTGCTTGTGAAGCTCGGCCAGGTGTGGGGATCGTAGGGTGTGAACTTGGAAGGTAGGGATTGCCCTACCTCCCAGGGCCTCGGACGCTGTGCTCCGAGTAGGTGGGTCACTGCCACTCCAGGTCTGAGAAGGCCTCCCCTTGCCCAGCGACGCAGGGTGTGGAGCGCAGCGTCTGGCACACAGCACACTCCTGGCCTCATCCCCATCCCGTCGAAGAGCAAACAGGCTGGTGCCCAGGCAGGGAGCCTCTCTGACTTTTGTCCTATATCCTCGCAGCTCCGAGCTGGCTCCCAGACCAGTGGCACCAGCGCCACCGGGAAGGTTGTTTGAACTAAGACTCTCTGGCTTTGGTCCAGACACAGATGAGTCAGCAGCCACATGTTCACAAGCTCTCCAAGTGATGTGCACGCACATGAATGCTTAAAAAAAAAAGAACAGCCTCACAGAGCTCGTTGGAGTCCTAGCACCTTGCGCTGAGGCGGGTTACAGCCACGGCCACCATCAGGCAGGGGCGACAGAGGGGCTGAGGCGCACTCGGCTAGCGAGTGGCTGACCCAGGCTTCAAACACGGTCACCCCTGACTCCGGCACCGGTGTCTCCACCAACCTTCGGCAAGGTGTGAGGTCCGGATGGTCCAGGGGCTTTGCCCCTGAGACCCCCTGCTTCCTGCCCGTCCCTGACCATGCCCATCTTCTCCTGCCACTGCTTTCACTACTCACCTTCCCTTAACTTTACCAACCTCTGCAAAGTCCATCTTACTATGTAAAGTAACATATTCCAGATTGTAGGGAACAGGATGCAGACTGCTCTGGGGGCCATTATTTTCCCCGCCTGAACAACTATCCGGGTATTTCATCAGGACCTCCAGAGTCAGACCCTGGTGGTGCTCCCAGGTCGTTCCTCTCCAGAGACCAGATCTCTCATTGTGGTCCCTTCAAGGTCTGCGCTCTGGACCACCAGCAGGGGCCAGTACGAGTGACTTTGCCCGTCGGCCGTTCCTTAGTGTGACCCGCCATGCATTGATCTCCCAACTGTCAGAGGCTGAGGGGCAGTGCTCGGGCGAGCCAGGCCAGAGGTGACTGCTTGGCAGCAAAGGAGGGCCGGACAGAAGTGATCAGAGCACTGGCCAAGGAGGTAGAGCGAAGAGTCATTGAAAAGGAGAAAAAATGCTAAAATATCCAGCCCTGCTCTTCCCTGAAACAGTCATTTCCTTAGTCCCCTGGCCCCCGCTACATGGGAGCGAACTGAGCCCGAATCTCTGAGCGCTGCACATTCTGAGCCCAGGAGTGGCTCCTTGGAGCAAGCTGAGTGACAGGTGCCCATTTCTGCCAAGCATCCAGGTCTGAGGATGGCCCCACCATCCCCGTGAATGCAGACAGTGCTTTGGACTTGCGAGTGGGACCCTCCAGAGTCTCCTGGAACTGAGGGCTTTCCTGGGAAAATGGGGAGACTGGGCTATCCGACTTGTGGGGCAATGACACAACCCCCCGCGGGGGGCTTGGCTGCTGTTCACCCTCTGGCCCCAGCTGAGTTGGCAGGGTACATGGCTGTTAGAAAGACCAGCCGTGTAAAGCAAGGTCTATGGGTGATAGATGGATCTAAGTGGTCCTCTCACTGGGGCAGCTGGGTCACACCAGGTCTGGGCGACTCAGGGGCTTGGTTTTCCCCAAGTCACTAGGAGGCTGGGCGGGGGGAGGCGGCGCTCAGATTTGAAGGAGGGAGGGCCCAAGTCCCCAGAGTTAAGACCCCACTGCCCTTTTGGAAGCCTACCATGGTGGCATGCCTTTCCAGGATCAAGGACATGCATGTGGGGGGCCAGGACATACTGCTTAAAGTGTCGTGTGCTGAGGTGTCAAAGACTCTGGATTTCCCGCTTTCCAGCAGAGCAACCCGGAGCAAGCCCCCCAGCCTCTCTGAGCCTCTGTTTTCTTGCTGGTGAAGAGGTCAGTGAGACGCCCCCCCCATCCCTGCTGCACCCCCGTGAAGACTTAAGATGAACAACGTGGGAACCTGCCTTACACCCAGGAGGTGGCTCCTGCCCAGAGCCCAGACCAAGGTCAGTAGGAAAACAAATTAGCAAGCAGAGGCTGCCTGGCTTTGAATCAGAACGAAGGGAGGAGGACAAACTCAGGGCTTTCACGGAGCTGAGGACCCAGGGCCCTTCCCTCCCTCCCAGCGGCCCCTCCTCCTGTGTTTCTCACCAGCCCCCGGCCCTCCCGCCCCTCCACCATGACCTCATGTTGGCTGTGTTACAGATGAATTCGACTCTACTTCCATTATGTGACACACTGACACTCTGCTAGGGTTTTAAAACAATTTTCTTTCTTAACAACATCAGACATGTCAGAGGGGGCGTCCCCTTGCAGAGAGCGCATGGAGGGGGCAACCCACCCTAGCTGACAGCACCTGGAAGCCACTCCCGTCCTTTGGGTAACTTCCTGACAGTCCAAATTACTCGACTGGTAGAAAGTTCTTTGCAAAAGAATACGCGTCTCTCTGTCCGTCCCCACTCAGCTGCTGAGGGAGAACACCCAGGTTCTCATGGCAAACTTTCCCTTACCCCAGATGCCGTGAGCCAATTCCCCTCAGCTGCTAGGGGACAATTCCAACTTACTTGTATGCGAGAAAAAGAAATTTATCAGACCGAGCAGGAAAGCATATATCTGATGGGAGTATGATTATGTAAATTACAACCAGGAAGGTGTCCCAGTCACTGGCTGGCTATGCTGGCCGAAATCACATAGCTGGTCTCTGCTGCTGCTGGGAGATCTCCACCGGACCCCAAAAAGACCTGACATCCTCAGGAACCCACCTGGGGGAGGGGGCGGGCAGAAGAAAGGCTCTGGACCTTGTGCCCTGACAGAGAGCTCCAAAGCTTTACTTACTGACTTTTTATAAAATGGAAGATTTCAAAGCTCAGAATTGAGCAGAACTTGAATCTATGAAGGAAGCACCAAAGCATCTGTGACCAGCCACACAGCCAGTAAAGGAAGGGGAGGAAGGCAGGGGTCCAAGGCAATCTTACCAACTCAAAAAGCTGCGTCCAGTGATACTCACTGTAGCATTCCTGGTGACTGGGCAGCACTAGAAACAGCCTACCTGCCCATCAGTAAAGGAACCATTAAATGGACCATAATAGCCTCACCTATTCCAAAGAATTTTTTGCAGCATTAAAAAAAGAATGAAGACAGGGGCACCTGGGCAGCTCAGTCAGTTAAGTGTCTGACTTTGGCTCAGGTCATGATCTCCTGGGTTGTGAGTTCAAACCCCGCATCAGGCTCTCTACCATCAGTATAGAGCTTGCTTCGGATCCTCTGTCTCGCTCTCTCACTGCCCTTTCCCTGTTCATTCTCTCTCTGTCTCTCCCTCTCTCTCTCCAAAAATATAAACAGACATTAAAAAAAATTTTAAGTGAGGACAGTAGAAGCCTCAAAAACTTGAGAAAAGAGCTACAATATGATCCAGGAATTCCACGTATCAGAAGGAAACAAAACCATTAACCAAAAGAAATATATACTCACCCCCTGTTCGTTTCAGCATTATTTACAACAGCCAAGACATGGAAACTACCTAACTGCCCAGCAATGGATGGATGGATACAGAAAACGCGGTATCAGTATCCAACGAGTATTATTTGGCCATAAAGAAGGAAATCTTGTCATTTGTGACAACACGCTTGGGCCTTGATGACATTATGCTAAGTGAAAAAAAGAGAAAGACAAATACCATGTGATCTCATTTACCCAGAGAATCTAAAAACAAACAAACAAACAAACAAACAAACTCACTCCCAGATTCAGAGGACCGATGGATGGTTGCCAGAGGCGGGTGAGGGGGGTGGGGGTGGATGAAAGTGGTCAAGGGGGTCAAAAGGCACAACCTCCAGCTCTAGAACGAATAAGTCACGGGGATGTAACGCACAGCATGACGACCAAACAACACTGTATCGCCTACTTGCAAGTTGCTAACAGAGGAGATCTTAAAAGTTACCATCACACTCAGTTTTGTGACCATGGGTGCTGACAGATGTTAACCAGACGTACTGGGGTAATCATTCCACAATAGGGGCAAACATCAAATTATGTTGTAAACTAATATAATGATATATGTCAATTACACCTCAATTAAGAAAAGAATGAGGATAATTACACTGAATAAAAAACATTTTTAATGTTTATTTATTTTCGGGAGAGAGAGAGAGAGTGCAAGCGAGATAGGGGCAGAGAGAGAGGGAGACACAGAATCTGAAGCAGGCTCCAGGCTCTGAGCTGTCAGCACAGAACCTGACGTGGGACTTGATCTCATGAACTGTGAGATCATGACCTGAGCCAAAGTCAGATGATTAACCTACTGAGCCACACAGGTACCTCAACACTGATTTTTTTTAAAGGCAGGCAGGACAATATGTACAGTAGATCATTTATACTTAACAAATTAGAGAAGGCAATTATTTATACATATTCATGGTTATAAAGTCATAGAAAAAGGGGGCACCTGGGTGGCACAGTCAAGAATCTGATTTTGATTCAGGTCATAATCTCATGGTTCGTGGGTTCAAGCACCACATTGGGCTCTGTGCTGACAGCTCAGAGCCTGAAGCCTGTTCCAGATTCTGTGTCTTCCCTCTCTCTCTGCCCCTCCCTTGCTTGCTCTCTGTCTCTCAAAAATAAATAAATCATTAAAAATTTTTGTTAAGTTATAGAAAAGGATTTGGGTAGATACACATCCAACTGATCACAGAGCCCCTGTTATCTCTGGAGAGGGAAGTAGAGTTGGAGCGGTGGGTAAGAGGATATTTATTTGTAGTATTTGGATTTGTAATCGTGTATTAAATAATTAAAATAAATGACTTACCACACAACAGATGTTTAGAAGAGAAAGCAAGTGTGCTCTCCTGCTGGCTGAGATGTATTCCAACCCAAAGAAGGGATGGGGTTGGCTTTCCAGGAGGGACTGGGGGAGGAGCCTCGGGTGGGCGTGGAAGAGCTGACTTCATTCTGTCCCCAGTGCGAGCGAGCCTGACCTGAGCTTCCTGAGCCTTCCGCATGGCCGGGGAGAACGGCGTCTGTGACGGCTAACTGGGCTGCTTCGAGTCCCCAAGTGCTGCGAAGTCCTGCACTACAGGACATAGAGGTGCCTTGTGTGTTCTCTGCTGGAGCCAGGTTCCCCCCCACCCCCGCCCCTGCTGGCGGAAGGAAGGAAGGGGGCCGCAGGAGAAGAGAATGGAGGATCCAAGTGGCTATCCTACTTTCCACCCTTGCATTTCTAGCACCGCGCGAGACAGAAGCTCTCAGGAGAGACAATGACTTGGAGTCATCTCCCCAGTTCCAGAGTGGAAACCCCCAGCAGTAGGCAGGGGCAGAAACCGTGAGGTGCTTGAGGGCTAGGGACTGGGCACCAGAGGTGGAGGCTGGACTCCAGGAGGACAGGTGGGGAGGTGGGGGGCAAGGCTAGACTCCCCTGTGGGATCAGGGAACCCGGCTGAGGTGAGGGCATCCAAGGCAGAGATGGAAAATTCTCTCCCAAAGACTTCGAGGTTTCTAGTCACGACAAGCTACTTGACTTAAAACATGACAGGAAGGAATGCACAGCCCCCAACCAGAAAATCACCAGGAATCCCGACAGAAAAGAAGCCCTCAAAGTTAGCAGGGGGTCTCTGCAGAGCTGCGGGGAATGCGACTTGCACTCTGCCAACTGCATGGGTCCAGGGGACAGGAGATAAAGCCCAGGGCCCGCCTAGCTGGGAAATCTCCTAGGTTGCCCCACAGACAGCTGAGAGGCAGAGAAAGGACGAATAAAGACAAATGATCTGTCGTCTGACACCTTGGCACTGAGCAGAGGTAAGAGCAGGAATTACCCTGAAGATTCATCACCATGAGCAGGGCCCACAGACAGGTCTGGATTCATGCACCTGTGAGATTCACACACTCACACACACACACACACACACACTCACACAAAGCCACCTCAGGCAGAGACTTTTGCTTAGTGTCCCTGTTTGGTAGCACCTCCTTTCTATAGAGCAAATCATCTCTGTAAAGACCCTTAACCCAGGCCTCAGAAAATCGCCACAGATAAATTTCTCAGGAAAATGAGCAACTCGAATACCCCCCAACACCAGGAAACAAGCCACCCAACAAGCTCCCCAGAGGCAGTGGACACCTTGATTTCAGACATCTAGCCTCCAGAACGGAGAGAGAATGCATTTCTGTTGTTTTAAGCCACCAAGTTGGTGGTGATTGGTTATGGCAGCCTCGGGGCACCAATGCAGGGGTGGGGGTCATATCCTAAGAAGTACGGACTGGGAAAGGTCCAAAATTGTTGTAAATTGTCAGTGCTCAGATCTGGTGATCCCGGTTCATCCCAAGCACAGAAGTTAAGAAGGAATCCACACCCAGACATATTGAGTGATACATCAGGACACCCAAGGCAAAAAGAAGATTAAAAAAATTTTTTTAATGTTTATTTGTTTTCGAAGGAGAGAGAGGCAGAACATGAGTGGGGGAGGGGCAGAGAGAGAAGGAGACACAGGATCCAAACCAGGCTCCAGGTTCTGAGCTGTCAGCACAGAGCCCGACGCAGGGCTCAAACTCAAGAACCACGAGATCATGACCTGAGCTAAAGTCAGATGCTTAACCGACTGAGTCATCCAGGTACCCCACAGATGAATGTTTTTTAAAACAGTATTTACGAGAGCATCAAAGAAATAGTAAATTACTGAGACTAAAATAACAAAAGGTATGCAGCCTCTTTGTGCTATAATTATAAATCTGTATTGAGAGATATTTTTTAAAAGGCTTCAATAAAAGCAGAAAAGACATCATGTTTGATTCATACCTTGCATCATGAACAAAAGCTCATTCAAAATAGATCATAGACCTAAGTGTAAATCCTAAAACTACAAGACCAAAGCATAGGAGAAAGTCCTTGCAAACTTGGGTCAAAGATCTCTTAGCGAAGACCTCAAAAGCACAATCCAGAAAAGAACAAACCAATAAATGGGACTTCATCACAATGGAAACTTCTGCTCTTCAAATATACTCTTAAGAGAATGGAAAGACAAACTATGCACTGGAGAAAAGAAATTTTCAAAGCAAAAATCTGATAACGGAGTCGTATCCAGAATATAAAGAATTCCCAAAACTCAAGAATAAGAAAACCTAGTTAACATGAGCAAGAGATATGAACAGAGATTTCACCAAAGAAAATATACAGATGGAAAATAAGCACATGAAAAGCAGCTCAACATTGTGGAGGGGAGGACAGGAAGGGCCAGAAAGGAAGGAGTACCAGGAGGAAAGGAGAAATCAGCAGGGCTGTTGGATTTGCTCATTATCTTGTTTGCAGTGTTGGTTTCATGGGTATATACAGATGTCAAAACTTATCTATGACTTATTATTACCTGTCATTCATACTTCAATAAAGCTGTAGTTTAAAAGACTTCCATAACAGGGGCACCAGGGTGGTTCAGTCGGTTGAGTGTCCAACTTTGGCTCAGGTCATGATCTTGCAGTTGATGAGTTTGAGCCCTGTGTCGGGCTCTGTGCTGACAGTTCAAAGCCTGGAGCCTGCTTCAGATTCTGGGTCTCCCTCTCTCTGTCATACCCCCACTCATGCTCGCTCTGTCTCAAAAATAAATATAAACATTAAAAACATTTTTTTAATTTAAAAGCCTTCAATAAAAGCAGAAATAATGCCATGTTGATGGTCTGACAAACTGAACAGTTCTCCCCAATTTGATTTATAGATTCAATGAAATCCCCCCAAAAAATCCCAGCTCCTTTTTATATTTTATGGAATTTGATGAGCTCATTCTAAACTTTATTTGGAAATGCAAAGAACCAAGAATGATCAAGACACTCCTAAAACTTCCCTCAATGTGAGAGAATTTGGTTGACAAAATATAAAGATTATTGTAAATCTATAGGAACTAAAACAGTGTGATTCTGGCTCAGGGATATACCAATGGAACAGAAGAGAGAGCCCAGAAATGGGGTGGTGCCTATAGGGACACTTGAGATGGGCTGCCGAATAGGAGAAAAAGGGCAGACTTTCCAATAAATGGCTGAGACAGCGGGGCATTCTTCTGCGACAGTGGGGGGGTGAAACCTGGACCCCTATCTCACACCGTACATAAAAGGTCACTTCCAGATGGAGTGAACGCCTAAAGGTCAGAGACAACAATCATAGGAGATATGTAAGACCAGATCTTCAAGATGTCAGCATAGGGAAAAAAGTTCCTAAACACATTCACAAGAAGCACAAATCCTAAAAGACAATGTTAATAATCTCAACTGCTTTAATATTAAGAATTTGCATCTTTGAGAGAGAGAAAAGACAATGCACAGAGCAAGAGAAGATATTTGCAACTCTTAGAACCAAAGAGCTGATCTCAAAACTATATTAATAACGGTGATTGCCAGGGATTGGGTGGACTAGAAACTGGGGGGTTATGGTTTTACAGGTATAGAGCTTCAGATTTACCAGATGAAAAGAGTTACAGGGATGGGTAGTTTTGGCTGCCAAGCAATGTATTTAATACCATTCAACTGTACACTTCAAAATGGTTAAGAAGGTATATCTTATAAACGTGTATTTTAGCACAATAAAAAAAAAAAGAAAAAGATGACCATAAAAGCTATATAAATAACAGCCCAGTAGAAAATTGGCAAACACTTTTCTAGGCATTTAATAAAAGAACTCAAAATGGCTATTAACATAAGAAAGGTGCTTAATTTCATTAGTAATAGGAGAACACGAATCAAAAACCCCAAGAGATCATTGCATACATATCAAGGTGATCAAACCCTTGGGATGTGCTGAGAGAGATGAATTGTATTCCAGAGATCCAGATGAGGATTTTGGGGAGGATCAGGCTTCATCTTTCTCCCGCTCAGCTCCCTAGCCAGCGCAGGGATCCTTTAGCAACATGAACCCATGAACCCATGACCAGCACCTCTGGGGACAGAAAGCCCACCACCTCTGCCAGCTCCCCAACCTACCGTCAGGCAGACCTCCTGACTTGCGTCAGGTGAAGAGTCTTCTCCACGTAATACCCATTCCCCTGGGCACTGCCAAGGTTGCACAGTGCGCAGAGAGGAGTCAAGGAACAGAACTACTTGGGTAGAAGACAAATCAAATAACTCCTGCAATCTTTCCTCTCAGACAGCAGGAATGCACCCTTGAGCTCCATGCGTCAATTTCCAGGAGCAGTGAGTGGTTTTCTTGTTTCTTTCTGTGTTCCTGTTAGTGGCTAAAGAGCTATTTGACAACTACTATACTATTTCCAAGAGTTGTCTGCAAGTGGTCGAGAAACTCAGAGAAACTTTGCAATAAACGGTTTGTCTTAATCTTAAATTTGTATATTTCAGGTCCAGATATATTATACATGAAACACGATGCCAATTTTTCTATTGTCAAATACATAGCCATGTAACTTCACAATTGCAAAATGTTTTTATTTAAGTTAATTTTGAGAGAGAGAGAGAGAGATGGTGAGGATGAATCCCAAGCAGGTTCCTCACTGTCAGCACAGAGCCCCGCCCCTGCCTATCATGCAGGGTTTGAACAAATTGTGACATCATGACCTGAGCTGAAATCAAGATTTCCGTTACATTAAAAAAATATGAAACTTTATAAAGTAAAAAAAAAAAAAATTAAATAAAAAAAAAAGATTTCCGTTACAACTACTGAACTATGGTGTCAGAGCAAAAAGCAGTATCTGACAATATGTAGATTAATTGGTATTTCAAAAATAACCAATCCAGGGGCGCTTGGGAGGCTCAGTCTGTTAAGCGTCTGACTTTGGCTCAGGTCATGATCTCATGGTTCATGGGTTCGAGTCCCATGTCGGGCTCTGTGCTGGCAGTTCAGAGCCTAGAGCCTGCTTCGGATTCTGTGTCTCTGTCTCTCTGTCCCTCTCCTGCTCGTGCTCTCTCTCAAAAATAAATAAATGTTAATAATTATTTAAAAAAAAAAAGGCAATCCAGCTAGGAGTCTTGGTTTGTTGACCCCTGATTTAGAAGAAAAAAAATTTTTAAACCAAAACAAGTTGGTTTTCTTTAAAAAAAAAAAATGTTTACACTTACCTTAATAAACTCATTCAATGAAAATACATTTCAATGTCATATATATTTTAATACAAGTACTTTTATTTATTTTTTTAGAGAGAGCAACCAGGGAGAGAGAGACAATCTTAAGTGGGCTCCATGCTGACGTGGGGTTCGATCCCCCAGCCTGGGATCATGACCTGAGCAGAAATCAGGAGCAGGGCTCCACTTACTGAGCCACCTGGGTGCCCCAATACAACTAGTTTTTAGAGCAGATCACTGCTATTGAGAGAACACAAGTTTTTTGAAAAATATTCACCCCCCCAGCCAAATTTTGCTAAAAAGACAAAAAAAAAAACCCACAAAAACAAATGGTATGAAATAGATATATAACAGTGAATTATGCAGGCTTTTATCTTATTGCTCATCTAAATATTGCTGGCCCATCACTAGAGAATTTATACTGAGTCATCAAAAATTGCCTGCCTTCTATTGATTTTTAATTTTGTCAATTATGTTTAGGACTTATTGTTATGAAGATATATTTGACAGAAAGGAGGATATTTTATACAATAGTTAACTTGATTTATACTTAAATTAGCTATTCTTATTATATAAGTAATTTATAAATAACCAACTATTGATTATAACTTTTAACTATTTTGATGTACAACCCAATGAATGCCTACTTGCACTTTTGCTCTGGGCCCTCAAGATGTTAAGGACAGACCTGCCCCCCAGGATAGGGCCAGTCACCTGTTTGGCAGGGCTCAGGGGTAGTAGCTAATGGGGTGTACTTTGGAATCCAGTTTCCCGGGTTCATATCCTGGCTCTGCTACTCACCTGCTGAGAAACTTCAGGTAAATGCTTTAACTTTCCATTTTAGCTTCCTTAGGTATTGTTATGCTCAAGTTTGTAATATTGCCCCCAAAAAAGACCAGAGACTACCAGGGAGACCGAGTCACGCATGCAAAAGCAAAGGTCTTTATTACAGGCTTAAGCTTGGGCTCACAGACTCCAACAACCCACCGGCCACGCGGAGAGAGAGAGAGTCTGGAACAAAGGTGAGGTAGGGCTTTTATGAGTTTGGGAAGGGGGAGTTACAGGAAATAAGACACAGGCACAGTGCTCCAATCCCTACCCCCCATCAATAGTGGCAGTTGTGCGAGCCAATCACAACATTTAGATCATTGACCAGAGTGGGCCCAGGACCCTTACATAGGGTGTGACTAGGCCCACCCCTAGAAAGGTCCAAGGTGTCAGCTGGCCTCTCCTGATTGGGTGCCCCAAGAGTTGTCCCTCCCTCCCTGGGCAATGATATGGAGAAGCCAACAGCTTCCCCTTTAAGTACAGGGGAAGCCTGAATCAGACCTGCATCCTTACAGTATAAAATAGGGATAAAAGAGGGGCACTTGGGTGGCTCAGCTGGTTAATCATCAGACTTCAGCTCAGGTCATGATCTCACGGTTTGTGAGTTCAAGCCCCACGCTGGGCTGTAGGCTGACAGCTCAGAGCCTGGAGCCTGCTTCAGATTGTGTGTCTCCTTCTCTCTCTCCGCCACTCTGCTGCTCATGCTTTGTCTCTGTCTCCCAAAAATAAACAAACATTAAAAAATGTTTTAAATAGAGATAAAAACAGTACCTCCCATCTAAGATTGCTGTGAGGACTCAGTGGCAATTAAGACACTGCAAGAACCTGGGTGGCTCAGTTGGTTAAGCATCTGACTTCGGTTCAGGTCATGATCTCATGGTTCATGGGTTCAAGCCCCGCATTGGGCTCTGCACTGACAGCTCAGAGCCTGGAGCCTGCTTCAGATTCTGTCTCCCTCTCTCTCTAACCCTCCCCTCCCTCCCTCTCCCTCTCCCTCTCCCTCTCTCAAATAAATAAAAACAGTAAAAAAAGTTTAAAAAGAAAAGACACTGCAAGGAAAGGGCTCATCACACTTCTTGTCACAGATGCAACAGGCTAGCGGGCACTGTGGAGGAGGGTATTAATAGATAAACAGCCCAGTTGTAAAAAGGAGAAAAAAGCAAGTTGCAGAACAATGCAGACAGAATTCCATTTTTGGTGTATAAAGGGAGGAAAAAATGTAAAGGTATATTTATAGATACTTATATAAGCTTAAAATAAATCCAGAGAATATTCAGGAAACAACCATCACAGAGGGGAATGAGTCTGGCATGGGGGAACTTTTCACTACTTATCTCCTTATATTTTTTATTTTTGTACATGAAGCATGGGTATGTAATTCTTATCCCTAAAATTACATTTTAATTTTAACTTAATATTAAACATGTGTTATTCAGGAGGTCCCTGGGGTGCTCAGTTGGTTGAGCATCTGACTTCACCTCAGGTCATGATCTCACAGTTCGAGAGTTCAAGCCCCGCGTCAAGCTCTGTGCCAACAGCTCAGAGCCTGGAGCCTGCTTTGGATTCTGTGTCTCCCTCTGCCTCTCTTTTTCTCTCTAAAAAATAAACATTTTTTTAAAATGTGTTGTGAAGAACTGAATGCAACATTGTGACAGATCAGAGCAGAGAGGCCCTCTCCCCTCCCTTGACCTAGAAGCTCCTGGTCTGTGAGCCATCCTGAGACCCCACGGCCTTCTTTTTGCCTCCATACCACACACTTCCTTCCACCTGGGTTTCCAGTCAACCAGTGCAGCAGGCCCATGGCCTCAGGGCCTAGGCCCCCTTTGGGGGAACAGCGTCTGTAGCAAACATCTCTCCTAGGCCAGGAAATGCTGCCCAAAGTCCAAGAACAGGGCTCGTGGGGTGCCTGGGTGGCTCAGTCGGTTAAGTCTCCGACTTTGGCTCAGGTCAGATCTCACGTTTGTGGGTTCAAGCCCCACGTCAAGCTCTGTGCTGACAGCTAGCTCAGAGCCTGGAGCCTGCTTCCATTTCTGTGTCTCCTTCTCTCTCTGCCCCTCCCCCTCTCATGATCTGTCTCTCTCTGTATCAACAATAAATAAAACATTTAAAAAAAATTTTTTTAATAAAAAAAAGAACAGGGCTCACACACCTGCCTGGCACTGTGACATCACTCCTGCCACTGGCTGTGGACTTCAGGACACCGCCCACAGGCCGTGATCCCAGCTCTGCAGGCCGCCCCTTCCCCTCTCTCACCTGCATTCCCCACTCAGACCCGATGCTGTGCTCCTGCCCATGGTCTCTACCTGCCCTGGACCCCACCCTGGGCCCCCCAGTGCCAGCCTCAGCCCCTGCCCACTTGGAATGCCCGGTTCTGGCCCTGGCCCACCTGCGTGTGCTCTGCACCTACCTAGACCCCGTGGGCCTCTCAGGGACCTGTGTTAGAGGGAAAGCGTAAGACCAGCTCCTGTGAGAAGCTAGCCCTTCAGAGTTTGGCCAAAAGAGCCGCGAGGGACAGACTTTTGATCCCTTTTCACAGCTTATGACAGAAATGCCCAGTCAAGAAAATCTATCTACTTCGGAAGCTGGCAAGAATCACCCGCATGCCAAAAATGATGACTTTATGCTAAATACAGAGCGGGTAAGAATAAAGTACGGAAGGACTTTGGGACCGCCCCCAAGCCACCTCGCCTAGGAGGGGCCCGGCCTCACAAAATTAACAGCTCTCCAGAAGGGGGGAAGAATAATCATATTGACTCCTTAGGAAGCAGGGTGTAAAATTGCAGCAGGGAGCCAAGAAGTGAGTCCCTGCTCCCCCTGCCCCCTCCACATTCTGAAACTCACTGAATCTAAGAGAACCATTTTCCGACATCAGTACGTGGCAGCCGTCCCAAGAGCGCCCATAAATATTTTTCTATTGACTTTTGTTTTAGTCTTTAACAGTATCCTATGAACTATTTCAATAAACAGTGCAAGGCAAAGGAAGAGAAGTCTCAGAGAGCAGAATAAATCTTTGAAAGGTTAACATAAACTCCCAGCCAGCCTGCCTCGGACTGCTGGGGAGGAGGCACGGGGCACCCAGGGAGACTTGGGCACAGACCAGGCATAGATGTGGCCACCTGGGCTCTGCCAGCATCTCCAGCAGGGTCACCAAGCAGAGAAGGAAGGAAGGTTCCAGAATTTGAAAAGAAGGCCAGCTGGAGTCAGAGAATGGGAGAGGAGGCCCAGCCAACCACAGAGTTGTAAGGGCCCTCTGAGACCCTCTTATCCTCCCTCCGTGGAACCAGGCTGCCTGGGTTCAAATCCTGCTTACTAGCTATGCACTCTTGGGCCTCAATTTCTTTATATAACTTGAGGGTAAAAATAGCATCTGCCACGGGGCCAATGTCAGCATTAAATGAGACAATTCATTCAAAGTCACCTAGCACAGGGGGTGAGGTGCTCCATCGATGATGCCCGATGTGATATTTCGAGGCATTGGGGACCCTGGAAAGCCCCAAGGATATCCCACAAGTCAGTCTCTCTCGCTCTAAAATGTCCTTTTTTTTCCTCACCCCCCCCCACCGCCCCGGGGACAACCACATTGTGGGAGGAGGGGATGAACGCCTGGCCTGAGAAGTTACTACAGCTCCTGGGAGGCAGGTACAGGCAGGGGTCCAGACCCAGGTCAGCTCGTGGCCGGCGAACGTGGGGACCAAGCGCCAGTGTCCTGTGCTGGGAGGAACACGGCTCTGGGACAGAACCCCATTCCCACGACTGCCTGCGTGGCCCTGAGCATGTCACTTAACCTCTTCAGGTCTTGATTTTCTCCTTCCTAAAATGGACATGGTGGTACTGTCACCAGGATCAGCGCAAACAGCAACTGCAACAGTGAACAGGAAAATCCCGGCATGAGCAGGTAACCTTCGACCTCGAGGGACTGAGTGAATGGTGCCCCACCGATGTCAGAAGATCCAGTGGGACTGGCTCAGCTGAAACTCAGCGACGCACTTCTCTGCCAGGATCCAACTGGATAACGTCGCTAAAGGTGCTTTAATGTTGCCAAGCATCCTATTTACTAAGCACTCTTACATACTGGGCCTCACTGAAACTTGAGGCTCAGAGAGGTAAAGTGATTTGCCAGGGCCACACAGCAAGGAAGTGGCAAAGCAGACTGGATGCTAATTTTGCAACTCCGAATCCCCAGCAGTTTCTCTCTGTGCCTGCCCCAGAGCCTGGGGCTCTATAGCCTGACGGGCAGGCCCCAACACAGACAGCCCTGCCTGGTCCCACCTTTTGGCGTCTTCCCCACTGCTGGGAAGACCCCACTTGTTGCCACCACGCCAGCGTCTAATGTGGTTGGGCTGGGATTTCAGCCCCAGTCCAGCCAACACCTTCTGCAAGTGCCAAACAGGATAACACACAGAGGAACTAAGCACAGGGGCACCTGGGTGGCTCCGTCAGTTAAGCATCTGACTTCAGATCAGGTCATGATCTTGCAGTTCATGGGTTTGAGCCCCACATCAGGCTCTGTGCTAACAGCTCAGAGCCTGGAGCCTGCTTCGGATTCTGTGTCTCCCTCTCTCTCCGCCCCTCCCCCACTCATGCTCTCTCTCTGTCCCAAAAATAAATATTAAAAACAGGGTGTTTTTTTTTTTAAAGAATTAAAAAAAAAACAGAGGCACAAAGCATGGCACTAAGCCCCTATCAGTCCTCGGTGGTAATCAGAGTCCTGTCAGACGAGACAGCGCAGAAACCCTGTTTTCTGTGCCCGTAAACTCTGCTCATTCCAGACTGAGAAAAACAAAACAAAAACACGGTGTTGTAGGACTGGATGAAAGACAGCAGAAATGACCAGCAAAGGGGGAGGACAACCAAGAGGGGACTGTAGCCCAGAAATGGAGGGAAGAGAGAGTTTAGGGAAGAGGAGGTCACGGTGCCTAAGGCCAGCACCTAGAGGTGTCAGAACAGACAGCCCCAGGCCCGAGCGGCCCCAAAGCGTCAGAACCCAGAGGCCTTTGGATTTTGCAGTCGGGAAGCCGGGAGACCATCGGGAGACCATCAGGAGAGCAGTCTGTAGGGGACCGGATGGCAGAGGTCTGAGCCTTTGATGGGGGTGTTTCTTCCAGCCCAACAGGGGCAGCTGGCACATGCCACCCACTGCTGAGCATATTTTTGTTCATTATTTCAGTGAATCGTCTCAACAATCCTATTAAGATGTGGTAGTTTACCCATCTTAGACATGGGGAGATCAGAGAGGTTAAATGATTTCCCCAAAGTCACACAGCTAGGAATAATGAACGTAGCTAGAAGTTGAATGTAGTTTGCTTTTTTTATTATTATTAAAATTTTTTAAATTTATTTTTGAGACTGAGAACAAGAGCAGGAGAGGGCTAGAGAAGGGAACAGAGAGTCTGAAGCGGGCTCTGCACTGACAGCAGAGAGCCCAATGCAAGGCCCAAATTCAAACTGTGAGATCAGGACCTGAGCCAATGTCAGACACTTGACCAATTGAGCCACCAGGCACCCATCTTTGATTTCTTAACCAAAATCTTCAGTGATGCAGTGGAGAAGGGCAGAGGAGAGGCGGCTGAGGTGGTGGGCCCCGGGATCCAGGCCACAGTGAGCTCAATTCATCCCTTTCTTCTGGTTTCTGCCCATATGGGTCATTTAGTCTAAACTAAAACTTGCTTTGAGTGCTCACACATAGCTTTACAGGCTGAAGGAACTTCTCTGTACTCCAATTGCTGTAAGGCCTTTTGGCCATGTGGGCCAGTACAGAAGCTTCTGGAAGAGAACAGAGTCCAGAATCCACTGGACATGAAAACGAGCCCTCCCCTTTCCCACCAAAACACACACTCTTTACAGGCGTAGAGGGTTCAAGCTTTTACCCTCTGGGCTGCCCTCCAGCCAGCCTGGGACAGACACTCAGGGAGCTGTCCCCTTTCGCCAGATCCGCCGAGCAGAGCTTAGGGGACTCTCTCGGGGGCCCCAGCATCAGAGCGCTAAACTGCTCTGCTAGGAGGACGTTTCAATCTCGTTCTTGAGGATCAACTCTGCCAAGAGACGAAGAAGAGTGAGATCAGAGGGAAAGTCCGGGGTGAGTCATTCCTGCCCCGTTCGTGTACCGACCACCTACAACGAGCAGACGCTGTTCTAGGGAGAGGCGTGGAGACAAAGATAATCCCTGCCTTCGCCCCGGGAGCCAGACGAGGACACGATGGTGGCAGGTGCTCCGGTACGTGCGGGGGAGGGGGGAGCTGGGACCCTTGAAGCAGGGACGCTGGGACCGCAGGGGCTTCCCGCTGGGGAAAGAGGGCTGCTCGCCGTCTGCGGTGGGGGCGGAGACCCAAGTGCACCCTCAGCCCTGACCGCGAGTGGTGTCCTCCCCGTCCTGATGTCCTCCTCACGACAGGACAGCCGGACACTGAGGACTCGAAGACTCCCGGTGAATCCCCCCAGGTGAGGTTCAAGACCGTGGTCTCCTTGCTCCAAAGGCAGCGGACGAGTTAAATCTGAAGCTCTGCGGCCCTTGGGGAGCAGAGGTAGAGCAAAGGGCAGGTCTGGAGGCTTCTTTTGGAAATGACAAGATCCATTTAGCCATCAATTAGCGCTGTCCCCAGGCTCCGGGCCTGCACGCTCGGCAGAAAGAATGCGCCACACGGCACTGATTAGAAACAGATGCATTGGCAACGGGGCCCTGGCCTGCGGGGCCGGAATTCCTGGGCACCCAGCTCCTGACTGGAGACCGGCCGCCGTTACACGCTGGGCACCGGCGCTGGCGGGAAGGCCAAGGAGACAGGGCCAGGGGAGTGGCCTGCCTGGAGAATGCGGACCTGCGATGGGGTTCAGAGGCGGGAGCGGGGTGGGAGGAATGTTGACTGTCCGCAATAATCGGGGATAAAACCCGTCCAACCACATACAGAATGTGGCTTTTGGCCAACAGCTGCCGATTCCAGTCTGGCAACGCGGCTGATGCGTGCAGAAGTACGGCAGGAAGCCCGCTCTCAGATGCCTCGACAAATAACCGGCCAATCTCCTTGCTCGAACTCTCACACCAGGTCCTTCCCATGCTATCACTGCTACCCTGCTCTTGTGTCCCTTTGGCAGATGGGAAGGCTGCAGTAGGAAGAGGTTTCCCAACTTACCCAAGATGGCCAGCTGATAAACGGCGATCCTGCCCTGGAACCCCGCCCTGGAACACAGCGGAGAGGCCCCTCTGCTGCCCTGATCTCCTTCCCGCGTTTTCCCTCCCCCTGCACAAGCAGGAGGGGACCGCTGAGCTCCTCTGCTCCGGCCTGCAGTGCTGCCGGGGAGCTCACTGCGGAGTCCCTGTCAAACCCTCCCCATGAGGAAGGGCTCACCGTGTCCCAGGCTGTTGCTTCTGAGCTTAGATGGCTCACCAGGCTGCCTACTCTTCTACTCAGACACAAGCTAGGTCCCTGCAAGCAGGTGCCCTCCTGCCTCCCAGCAGCACACCTCCTGCTCTCCGAATCCACTTTCTTTCCCCTAGGACCCGGGCAGGGCAGGACACTGATCCTGCCCTTATTTTTCCGAGCTACGGGGCCTTTGTGACAGCTGCTCCCAGTCAGCTGTGCGGCTCCTACATCCCCCCTCCCCGCCCCGGACACCTCCCAGCCCATCTGTGTCCCTGGGGGCCCAGATGTGGACATGGGGTCGACCTGGTCTCCCTGCAGCACAGAAAGGAATACTCTGTAATATATTCTTTTAAGGGGCACCCCCGTGGCTCAGTCGGAGAAGCATCTGACTTTGGCCCAGGTCACGATCTTGCAGTGCATGAGTTTGAGCCCCATGTTGGGCTCTGTGCTGAGAGCGCAGAGCCTGGATTCTGTCTTCGGATTCTGCCCCTCCCCCACTTGCTCTCTGTCTCTGTCTCAAAAGTAAACAAACATTAAAAAAAATAGAATATTCTTTTAAGAGTGTTCATTTGCAGTTCTAAGAGTGATTCGTGCTCACTATAGGAAATGCAAAAAAACGCAGTGGGCACAGTAAAACTGCCTTCCCAGGGAGAAAAATCACCCATGGCTCCACCTCCAGTCTTCTCTGCTATGCTTAATTTTTACCTAGCTTCATTTATTCTAGCTCTACAAATATGTGTTCTGCAGGCTCACTAACCATCACGGCATAGTTTGCTGTGTTATTAGAAAGTCTATGAAAATGTCATTTGTAATGATCACACAGTAGTCTGTAAAAGAGACTATTCCGCTATTTCTCTTATTTGGGGCAGTGCTGGGAATCCACGCCTTCACTTCCTCCTTACTGCACAACCTCGGTTTTGTTCGAGGTCTCCACAAGATGTCACCTACATACTAGAAGACAGGGGCCTCGATCCTAAACTCCTTGCAACAACGTCAAGCCTCCTCCCACCCCCCATATTTGCATTATCAAGCCCGAGCAGAGAATGCCACTAAGGCACACAGAGACCAGGGTTCGAGCCCTAGGCCCTTTTTAGTACCTTGCTTGATTTTATAACCTCTTGTCACAGCCAGAGGCTCTTAAAGATCAACTGCCCAAGTATCAGATGCTCAAACTGAGTTCAGAGAGCGCTAGTGAGTTGCCCAAGGTCACACCGGGGTCGTGGTCACCCAGGAACCGAGTGCCCCTGGCTCCCAGCTGAGGGCTCTCTCCACAGCACTCCGCCTTAGGGCAAGGTTTGTTAGCACGAGACAGTAAGAAAAAATCAAGCAAGGCATCTTTAGCTAAGCATCTGGCCTCTTACCAGGAGTTCAAATTCAACTGGGGGCAGAGGGAGAATAGAAATCACAATGGCACGAGTCCACACATGAAGTGACTTGGAAGCACACGATGCATTTCTGTTTTCCTTGCTGGCCGCCCTCTCTCTCCAGTCCCCCTTGTCCTCTCGCACCATCTCGGCCACCGCCAAGAACCCTCCTGGGATCGTCAGACTGGTAGCTCTTAGGCTGAGATACTGAGCTCCTGAATCCTGGAGAAACAGATGGGAGGGCAGGACCACACCCACCGAGAAAATAAGATCCAGAGGCCAGGACTAAGGGGGCTTCTTAGGTCTTCTTGGAGCTGCAGGGTTGAGTTACTTTGTGGGAAACGTAAATGTGTGAACAAGTGATGGCCCCTGGAAATCACCTTTGTCGGCATTCAACTTCCAGGGACGCGCGAGTCACTTCACGTCTCCGATCTCCAAGTCCTCATCTGTAAAACCTATCCCTCCCGTTCATTGCACGCCCATTTCCAGGGGGTCTGCTGTGTGCTAGGCTCCGTGCTGGGCACTGAGGGTAGGCAGCAAAGATCAAAGAAAGAACAAAAGAAGAGAACATTTAGGTCACATCTTGTCCCCCAGGCATTAGGAGTAGCAAAAGGGACACAGTGATTAATAAAAATGCATAGTGAGACATATGGGTTTAGATAGAGGACTTATTAGACAACCTGAACCCCCCCAACTGATAAATACCTAGAAATTCTGGATAAAATATGAGACATCTTTTTAATCTTTTTTAATGTTTACTATTTTTGAGAGAGAGGGAGAGCAGGGGAGGGACCGAGAGAGACACACAGAATCTGAAGCAGGCTCCAGATGCGGGACCTGAACCCACGAACCAGGAGATCATGACTTGAGTCAAAGTCAAATGCTTAATTGAGTGAGCCACACACGTGGCCCAAGAGACAGCTTTTTTTGGTTGTTAACATTTACTTATTATTGAGCAGGGGAGGGCCAGAGAGAGAGGGAGACCCAGAATCCGAAGCAGGCTCTAGGCTCTGAGCTGTCAGCACGGAACCCGATGCAGGGCTCGAACCCATGAGCGGCGAGATCATGACCTGAACCAAAGTCGAATGCTCAACCTACTGAGCCACACAGGTGCCCCAAGAGACAGCTTTTTAAAAGCATAACTAGGTTCCCAAGTAGATAAAGATGTCTTCAGGGGCCAGAAATTAAGACGGCCTAAAGGAATAAGCTTTCGAGTTAATGCCACAGCTGTAAGCAGGGGAGCCCTACACTTGCACTTCGAAACTCCCACGCTGGTAAAGTAACCCAGCAAGAAAGGAGCATTCTCAGGACAGTGATAGTCCTAGGATTCTAGAGAGTTCCCCATCAGCCTCCTTCCCGTGATCCCCCCAGACAGAGTGCGGTGTAGACGGGCCCATCGTCCAGTTACAACCTGGCTGAACAAAAATCTGACAAAATAAGCAATAGGATTCATTCCACTCCTCAGGATTTCGATCATTAGAACAAAGAGCATATCAACTCCAAAATAAATACATCTTTTTTTTTTTTAATTGGAACCCTTTAGGAGTTTGCATGTCAGCTTTGTGTTCCAATTTTAGTATGTGTGCTGCTTTGGCGAGCACCAAAATGAGTGTGTCTTAAATAATTAACAACATCAAAGGCAAAGAGGAAAAAGATGTTTTCTAAAACAAGTGTGCTTGGAAAATATCCAACTTGAACTATTAGAAAAATTTAGAGAGCCACTGTAATTAAAAACCCACTGGATGAGTTAAATAGCAGATTCAACGCCGCTGAAGGAAGATCAGGACAGAGAGAGGGGCTTTGTTAATAATTTACCTTGCTGCTTCTTACACAATACTTGTACTTTATAAAGTATAAGGTTGTTGTAAGTTGTAGTGTCATTTTGAGACTAATCATTCAAAGGAAAAACAAAGATAAATTGATTATTTTTTGTCTTTTAATTTTCTCATGTTTTTATTATTAAAATTTATTTTATTTTATTTTTATTTTTGAGAGACAGAGCAAGCAGGGGAGAGTCAGAGAGAGAGGGAGATACAGAATCTGAAGACAGGATCCAGGCTCTGAGCTAGCTGTTGGCACAGAGCCCAACACAGGTCTCGAACCTACAAACTGTGAGATCATGACCTGAGCCGAAGTCGAATGCTTAACTGACTGAGTCACCCAGGCGCCCTTTATTAAAAAATTTTTTAATGTTTTTATTTGTTTTTCAGAGTGAGACAGACAGAGCATGAGCGTGGGAGGGGCAGAGAGCGAGGGAGACACAGAATCCGAAGCAGGCTCCAGGCTCTGAGCTGTCAGCACAGAGCCCAACGTGGGGCTCGAACCCATGGACCACGAGATCATGACCTGAGCCAAAGTTGGACGCTCAACCTACTGAGCCACTCAAGCGCCCCCAAGAAATTGATTATTTTAAACATAGGTGAGAGGAGCTTTTTAACACTGTCCAACGTGCCTTTTGAATAGACCAGCTTCTGGTACCATACATTTCAAACCTTATTTCTTCTTCAAAATCCACATACTCCCAAAGCTGACCACTGTAAGTCCTGTCAGCATGGTATTCCCTCTGCACATCAGGTCTCAATTCCAGGCAAACTGCAACAGTCGGCAGTGATAGTATTCCTGGAAGGCATTCCAAAACCAGGACGGCTAGCGAAGGCCTACCCATACATGGTAATGACTGGGGACAACATGAACGTACCCCTTTGGGCTGGGTGGCGCCGGTCGATCCACAGACACCATCACTTCTTTTAAGTCCGAGAATTACGTTTCTCCATATGGCCCCAGGTTAGAGCTTGCCAGGGAGAGAAACATGAACAAGACTAAAGATGGAAGACAAGGTGAAATAATAGCAATTTTTTTTCTAGAAGGTCACAGCGGTCAGACACGGCTTCAGAATTTCTTCATAAGCTACCGCTTTGAGGCTGTGTGGAAGGAGCGGATCACAGTCTTTCCACAAAGTCGCTTGATGGTCAGAGTGGTAAGACGCAGTGGTTTCTCATGCTGTCCCACCATCGGTGGCTTCTCCCGGGCTCTGCCCGCTGCCCTACCCACGCCAGGCCAGAGGTATAGCTGTTACCCAGATTCATGGACAGAGGCTAATAGTTTGACTGGATGGACAAGGACTTCAGAAAAACGAGATTGGAAAGCCGGTGACAAACCCTCCAAATGAGCATGTTTGTGCAGGGTTGCTCAGCAGAGGACAGAAGGCAATCCATTCGGTGGATGTCAGCCTTCCCCCCAACCACTTCTGTCCTCGCTTCAGGTTGTCATCAGCAAAAGAGCCATGGTGGAAGAGATGAAGCCTGTGCACGGGCTTAGCGACAGGCGCCCTTACTCACCAAAGCCAATCTGGCTAAAGCCCCCACTGCATGTCCAGTCTCCAACCACAGAGACTAACACTAAGCCCTGAACACACCACTATTTTCCAGAAGGACAAACCAGGCCATTTGATGGAACATCCAGGACACTGAACCAAGTTCATCCTAAAGATGACATTTCGTGGAAACTGACAAGGTGATTCTAAAATCTGTCCAGAAGACTATGGAAACTGTCATGCTTGAAGAATAAGAAGGGAGGACTTGTCCTACCGTATATCAAGGCAAAGCTGGAGTAATCCAAACAGTCTGGTATTGGCACAGGAATAGGCTAATAGGCTGATAAAATAGAAGAGCATCCAGAGACCAAGGCGAGCATACATGGAAGCTGGATATTCGGCAGAACAGACGTTACACATTAGTAAACAAAATGGCACATGAAGGATGGAACAAATAAGACGACCACAGATGGTCCCCGCATGGAGACAAAACTAAAATTAACTCCTCCCTCACGTCCTACGTAAGAATCAATTCAAGGTAGATGTATTTTTTAATTATTTTTATGTTTTATTTATTTTTTGAGAGCAAGGAGACAGAGACACAGAATCTGAAGCAGGCTCCAGGCTCTGAGCTGTCAGCACAGATCCTGATGCGGGGCTCGAACTCACAGACCCTGAGATCATGACCTGAGCCCAAGCTGGACACTTAACTGACTGAGCCACCCAGGCACCCCAATTCAAGGCAGATTTAAACACAAATGTGACAGATAAAACTACCATAGAAAGTAGGACACAATATAGGATAACCATTTTAGGTCCTCAGAGAAGAGAGGGACTTCTTAAGGTACCACCACCTTAAGCAACAACTGTCACCAAGTAGATAAATTAAGAGCTTCTGGCTTTCCAGAGACTTCATGAAGAATGAGAAAAAACAAGCCACAAACTTGAAGACAACGACTGTAATACATGTTAGAAAAGAGTCACTTCCAGAGCATGTAAAGAACACTTGTAAATAAATAAGAAAAAAAAATAACCCCAAAGCAAATAGATGAAAGGCAAAAACAGGAATTCTACTGAAAAGACAAATGCCTAATAAATTTGAGAACATGCTCAACATAATTGAGAATACAGGAAATGCAAATTAAAATCAGAATGCAGGGGCTCCTGGGTGGCTCAGCAGTGAAGCACCCAACTCTTGATCTCAGGGTGGTGAGTTCAAGCCTCCACATTGGGCTCTGCATTGGGCATGAAGCCTACTTAAAAAATAAAATAAAATTGTGGAGCCTGGGTGGTTCAGTCAGTCAAGCATCTGACTCTTGATATCAGCTCAGGTCATGATCTCTCATTTGTGAGATGGAGCCCAGCCTTGGGTGCTGTGCTGAGCATGGAGCCTGCTTGGGATTCTCTCCCTCCCTCTCTCTGTCTCTCTCTCTCTCTCTCTCTCTCTCTCTCTCTGCCCTTCCCCTGCTCATGTTCTCTACCTCAAAAAAAATAGTAAAAATAATAATAAATAAGAATGCCAAAATTAAAAGTCTAAACACATGCAGAAACTCACAGACACACACACACACACACACACACACACACACACACACACAATGCCATGCCATTCCACACTCACCAGTTAGGCAAAAGTTAAAGCACTGACCAAATATTTGTGATTATGTGAAGCAAACAAAACTCATATATTGAAAGTAGGAATGTGAGTGTTGGTACCATCACTAATTGTTGGGCAATAGTAAGATGAACATGCCCTATGAACCCTATGACCCAGAAGTCCCAAAGTCTCAATCATAGGTATATAATCACCGATCAGTGAAAACTTCGCAAGTGTCCATAATGAGATTAGATTTGTATGCTGTGATATATTCAAACAATGAGTCCACTGTTTGACTACACTCTGGAGAAGTGCGTGAACTCCAGAGCTGCTTAGCAATGTGAATTAACTGCAACATAAACTTGAAGGGAAAAAAAATGAATCAGAGAAGGCTATATACAGTATAATTCCATTTGTATATTCTTTATTTTTTATGTTTATTTTTGAGAGAGAGAGAGAGAGAGAGAGAGAGAGAGAGAGAGAGAGAGGGAGGGAGGGAGAATGAGTGTGAGTGGGGGAAGGGCAGAGAGAGAGGGAGACACAGAATCTGAAGCAGGCTCCAGGCTCTAAGCTGTCAGCACAGAGCCCAGCCTGGGGCTCAAACTCACAAACCATGAGATCATGACCTGAGTCCAAGTCAGATGCTTAACAGACTGAGCCACCCAGGTGCCCCTATACCCTTTAAAAGCAGGCAAAATGAAATAATAAATTCTTTGAAATACATATACACAGGGCAAAACTATGCAGATAAGCAATGGAATAATCAACATAAAATTGAAAATAGTGATTATGTGGGGAGCAGGGCAGAATGACCTTGAGGAGAGGCACAGAGAGAGCATATTAGGTTTTTTTTCTTCTACATTTATTTATTTTTGAGAGACAGAAAGTGAAGAGGGGAGGAGCAGAGAGAGAAAGAGGCACAGAATCTGAAAGCAGGCTCCAGGCTCTGAACTAGCAGTTAGCACAGAGCCTGATGTGGGGCTCAAACCAATGAACCATGAGATCATAACCTGAGTTGAAGCCGAACACTCAACCGACTGAGCTACCCAGGCACCCCATAGGTATTAGTGTTCTAATTGTCATCCTGAGTGCTGGGTATGTCATTCTTTTTTTTTTTTTTAATTTTTTTTTAATGTTTTATTTATTTTTGATACAGAGAGAGACAGGGCATGAGAGGGGGAGGGGCAGAGAGAAGGAGACACAGAACTGGAAGCAGGCTCCAGGCTCTGAGCTAGCTGTCAGCACAGAGCCTGACGCGGGGCTCAAACCCACGAACGTGAGATCTGACCTGAGCCGAAGCCGGAGGCTTAACCGACTGAGCCACCCAGGCGCCCCTGTCATTCTTTGATAGGTGTTTTATATACTATTTTATGTATGATTGCACAATAAAAGCAAACACACAGAGAGTTTAAGTAAGTATGAGACCTGAGGCCACACAAAGGATCCATTACACAAAATATTTGGTATATTAGAATAGTAGTCATGATAGCTTTAAAGGGTACTGACAGGTCAAACATTTGAGAAGAAAAAGGACATATTAACAGTATATTTAGTAACTTATCTCTTACGATGTAATTTTAAATCAAAGGTTTTTAATGTACATTTTTTTAAAGAGAGAAAATTGTGGGGGTGCCTGGATGGCCCAGTCGGTTAAGTGTCTGACTTCAGCTCAGGTCATGATCCCTCGATTTGTGGGTTTAACCCCTGCGTCAGGCTCTGTGCTGACAGCTCAGAGCCTGGAGCCTGCTTCAGACTGTGTCTCCCTCTTTCTCTCCCTCTGCCCCTCCCTGCTCATTCCCGCATGCGAGCTCGCTCGCTCGCGTGCTCTCTCTCTCTCTCTCTCTCCCCCCCTCCCTCCTCATCCTGGGGAAACTGCAACCATTTTGCTTAAAAAGGAAACACAATTAACTGGCAACAGACTTTCCACCAGCAACAACAGACACCAGGAGACAATGGGAAAATATCTTTCAATTACTTAGCAGAAAAAAAGGTCAACCTGGAATTCTATACCCAGCTAGATGTTGGGTCAAACTAAGACTAACAGGGTTTACCTAATTATACCCATGCTTACAAGAAGGAAGGTGATGCAATAAACAGTGGTGAGCAAATGAATCAGTAAAGTTGCAGATAAATCTAAATAAGCCACGTCAAGCAACATTAATTATGATAATAATGCAGGATATTAAATTAGGTATCACCAAAAAACTAGAAGATTGTAAATAAGCTAGGACACAAGCGATGATCATAGTTAAAGAGTCAAACGATATGTACGTTGTTTGGGAAGAAAACAGAGGTACTGAAGGCTCCCTTGCTAGGTCAAGCATACATATTAAAATTGAAGTATAGCCTCTAAAATAACAAAGAAAGGGGCGCCTGGGGGGCTCAGTCGGTTGAGTGTCCAGATTCGGCTCAGGTCAGGATCTCACGGTTCGTGGGTTCCAGCCCCGTGTCGGGCTCTGTGCTGACCGCTAGCTCAGAGCCTGGAGCCTGCTTCGGATTCTGTATTTCCCTCTCTAACCCTCCCCTGCTTGCACTATCTCTGTCTCTCAAAAATAAATTAAAAAAAATTTTTTAAATAAAAAAGAAATAGAATGCTTAGCTCCAAACTAGTAAAGAAAAAAGTGAGAAACCAAATAATAAAAACTATCAATCCAACTGAGACAGGAAGTAGAAGAAAAGGAAAAGCTGAGAACCTAGAAGGGACAAAATAAAATGATACAAATAAGACTATCTGTCATATATGTTAACCAAAATAAGGAAACCAATACAAACATATCAGTAATCACAGTACATTTTAAAACACTAGATTATTGGGGTGCCCGGGTGGCTCAGTAGGTTGAGTGGCCAACTCTTGATTTCAGCTCAGGTCACAATCCCGGGATCATGGGATTGAGCCCCACATTAGGCTCTGCACTAAGTGTGGAGCCTGCTTAAGATTCTCTCCCTCTGCCCCTCCCCTGCCCATACCCCCTCTCTCATAAATAAATACATACATACATACATACATACATACATACTAGATTATTCACTCAGGAGACAGATTCTCTGATTAGATTGAGAACAGAAGCTGGAAATGTGCTGTTTACAGCAGACACTTCAAATACAAGGACTAATTTGGAAATTTTTTTAACTGTTAAACAATGAACTAGGCAAATGATAGTCAAAATAAAACTGGTGTAGTTAACCACGAGCTAATAAACTATACTTTAAGGTCAAAGCATTACAGTGAAACCTTGGGTTGTGAGTAACTTATTCTGTGAAAGTTCCACAAGATAAGCAAACCTTTCTAATATTTTTTTTAATTATTGAGAGAGAGAGAGACAGACAGAGCATGAGCAAGAGAGAGGCAGAAGGAGAGAGGGACACAGTATCTGAAGCAGGCTCCAGGCTCTAAACTATCAGCACAGAACCCGACATGGGGCTCGAATCCATGAGCCGTGAGATCATGACCGAAGCTGAAGTCAGATGCTCAATCAACTGAGCCACCAGACACTCCGACATTTCTAGTAAATTTTAACTTGATAAATGAGAGATATCTTGGCAATACAAGTAGTATGGACACTGAACATCCTATGATCACAACAGAGCCAATGGGTCTTAAAATTCACTTTGATATATAAGTGCTTTGGATTACAAGCATGTTTCCAGAACAAATTAGCTCACAAACCAAGGTTTTACTGTATTAGAAATAAAGACAGTTACTCTATGACAATTAAAGAAAAATTTCATCAGAAAGGTAGAAAGAAGATTGGGGCACCTGGGTGGCTCAGTCAGTCAAGTGTCCAGCCCTTGGTTTTGGCTCAGATCATAATCTTATGGTTTATGAGTTTGAGACCCACAGTGGGCTCTGCACTCACAGTGCTTGGGATTCTCTCTTTCCCTCTCTCTCTCAAAATAAATAAATAAACTTAAAAAAATAAAGGAAAGCAGAAAATTAATAACCTTTAAAAAAGAAAAGTAGATTTCTGAATGAATATGATCTAGGTAATATAGTCTCAGAATCTATAAAGCAAAATTTGACAGACTTACAAGAAAAAAATTTAAAGTCTGTAATCAAAGGGATGCCTGGGTGGCTCGGTCAGTTAAGCATTTGACTTCAGCTCAGGTCATATTCTCGCGGTTCACGAGTTCAAGCCTCACATTGCACTCTCTGCTGACCGCTAAGAGCCTGGAGCCTGCTTCAGATTCTGTGTCTCCCTCTCTCTCTGCCCCTTCCTCGCTCACAATGTCCCTCTCTCTCACAAAAATAAACACTAAAAAAAATTTTTAAGTCTGTAATCATATAGTTTCACTCATCTTGGAAACAATATCCAAGCAATGTCAAGGAAAAAAATTACTAGGCTTTAGAAGATTTTAATAACACAATAAGTTTAATCTAATGACATATGCAGAATTCTATAACCAACAGCTAGAGAATACACATTATTAAAGTTTCTGTGAAAATTGTCAACATTGATCACATACTATATACTACAAAGCAAATCAAGAATCTAACATGCAGATACATTCTCATATCACAACTCAATTAAATTCAGAATCAGTAACACAATACAGCTTTTCAAGTCCCTTATGTTTGGGAAATGCAAAAAGAGAATTCTAGCTAACAAACGGATCCAAGACAAAATCAAAATGAAAAATAAAAAATATGTACAACCTGACAAACTGATTCTAAAGTTTATGTAGAAGAACAAGAGTCATTAATAAAGAAGTGGATTTTGGAGAACAAAATAGGATGACTTGTCCTACCAGATAGCCAGATAGTTTATGAATTATAGTAATTAGTACAATACGGTATTGGCGTAGAGACAGAAAAATAAACCAGGTGTTAAAGGTAAGTGATGAATCACGGAACCTACTCCTGAGACTAATATTGCGTTCTATGTTAACTAAATCAAACTTAAATTAAAAAATAAGATAAACCAATGGCACAGAATGGAGAATGGAGCCCAGAAACAAGTAAAAACCGCACATGTGACAGAGCATTACAACGGGGCGAGGAGGTGATGCTGCAGTTGTAGCGGTGTTGGCAATGTTAATTACCCAAGTGGGAAATGGGGGGAGAAGCAGATCCTTCTTATCTCACCCAGTAGATAAGAATCCATTTCGAGTACATTACACATCCAAATGGGACATGCAAAGTTTAAAACTTTCAGAAGGAAAATGAAGGAAATCTGCATGGCCCCAGAAAAAGACAGTTAAGTCTGAAGGCAGATAATGCCCTTAACAGAGTGAAAAGATGAAACACAGTATTTCTTATAAAGCCAAGCACACACCCTCCCTGTGGCTCCAGCAATTCCACTCTGAGGTATTTACCCAAGAGAAATGAAAACGGATGCGAACCAAAAGGTACAAGAATGTTGATAGTCATTTTATTGGTAGTAGCCAAAAACTGAAATCACTTCAGGGCCCATCAACAGGACGTTGGTACATTCATATAATGGAAAGCAATAAAAAAAGAAATCTATGCCACATGCATGAATCTTAAGAAGAGAATGCTAAGAAGCAAAACACACTATATGATTTCATTTATATTAAGTTCCAAATCAGGCCAAATTAATATAAGATCAAGTAAATCTAAACAGTGGTTGCCTCGGAAGGAGCACAAAGGATCTTACTGGGGAGAGAGAAATGCTGTACAACAGGACGGAGGAGCGGCTTACATGGCTAAATGCATCTGATAGATAAATTTTAATCTATCAAACTGTCCCACTCACAACTGCACCAAAAATAATAAAATACCTGGGAATAAACTTCACCAAGGAGGTGAAGGACCCATAATTGGAAAACAACAACACGCTGATGAACGAAATCAAAGATGACGCAAACAAATGGAGAGATACCGCCCGCTCGTGGATTGGGAGGATAAATAATGTTAAAATGTCCATACCACGTACTGCCCAAAACGATCCACCGATTGAACATAATCCCTACCACAATACCAACAGCATTTTTCACAGAACTAGAACAAATTGATCCTAAAATTTGTACAGAACCACAGAAGACCCTGATTAGCCAAAGTGACCTTGAAAAGAACGGACCACTGGAAAGATGGTGGAACGGATAGACCCTACGTGCACCTCATCCCACGGATACACCGACAGAACACCCACATCGGCGTAAATAACCCAGAAAATGACCCAAAGACTGGCAGAACAGACTCTCCACAGCTAAAAATACAGAAGAGGCCACGTGGAAGAGGGGAGGGGAACGGAATGGACGTGTGGGGCATCAGGCAGAAAGCGAGTGGTATGCGTGGAGAGGGGAGAGAAACAGACCCTCACATCAGGAAAGTCCACATGGGGAAGACGAATCCCCATAACATTAGGCTTTGAAAACAGAGGAGCCAAACTGTGGGAGTTCTGACAACCAAAGGGACTTAAAACCTGGAATTTTAAAAATCAGTGGGTTGGTTTGCGGGAGACCAGGTGGGCGAAAGGAAGCAGAGTCCCCGCCCTTAAAGAGATACCTGACAAACAGCTGGCGGAGATACAGCTGAGAACCAGCAGTTTGATTAAAAAATAAAAAAAAAAAGCCTGGGGCCCAGGGCGGGAAAGCTGGTCCCTCATCTCCGAGTGCTTCCTGAAGGGACAGAGGTCTGTGGGGGGTCCCACCAGGAACGAAGGAGCTCGCAAGCACCATTTCTCTCCCCTGTCCCCCAGCCTAGACACACGGCCACCTGTGGGAACCAGTGCAGCCAACTAATTTACTTGCACTGCTGCCTACCCCCCTCCGCCCTGACCCCTACTGCCCCCTCCAGCTATGCTTTCACCCCACCTCTATGGCTTGGCCCATCTCAGTTCCTGCGCTGCAGGGTCCCTCTTGCAGGGGGCCAACAGTGCACCAACTTTGCCAACCCTGCCCTTCCAGCCCCTGTGCACGTTGGAGATCTGCTCCTGCAAATATGCTCTTGGCCAGAGCCCACTCAGAGCAGTACCATAAGCCTGGCAGGGTGCAAGCAGTCCAGACAGGGGCCAGGACCACTTGAAAGTGATTCCTTCCCCAGGGAAGGGGGAAGATAACCACACACACACACCAGTCCAACTGTGGCCCCAGCAGCGGGCTGGAGGCAGACAGCTGGTCTGACTCCAAGACCTGCCCACCATCAAAAGCTTCTCAGGGACAGCACAGAAAAAGCGCCCTGCAGTTTGGTGCTACTTCATCTCTGGCAAATGCCTGGGCCGACTCAACTCAAGCCCAAGGCGGCCACAGACTGGTCCACTAATCACCTGGGATCAGACCCTGCCCACAACAGACAAAGAGAGCCACTGCAGATAGTTGGACTGAAGGCAAACACAGCTCAACCACAACACTGGGGGGTACGCAACACAAATGGGAGGCACCCCTGAAGCACCATTTTCTGGTGAAAAGGAGACATTGCACTGCAGGGCTCTACAGAACTTCTTCATAAGGACGCTACCTTCAAGAGCAGGAGACATAGCTCATTTTCCTAACACAGAGAAACAGAGAGAGTTAAATGAAATGAGGAGACAGGGGAATATGTCCCAAACGAAAGAACAGAATAAAATCACCGCAAGAGACCTAGGCGAAATGGAGAGGAGTAGTATGCCGGACAGAAGACTTAAAGTAATAATCATAAAAATATTCACTGGACTTGAGAAAAGGGTGGAGGACCTCAGTGGGACCCTTAACAGAGAGATAAAAAAGAACCTATCAGAGATGAACACCACAATAAATTTAAAGGAGGAGGGGTGTCTGGGTGGCTCAGTCAGTTGAGCATCTGACTCTTGATTTTGGCTAAGGTCATGATCCCAAGGTTGTGGGATCAAGCTCTGCATCAGGTTCCATGCTCAGTGTGGAACCTGTTTAAGATTCTCTTTCTCTCTCCCTCTGCCCATTTCCCCGGCTTGCATATTCATTCATTCATTCATTCATTCATTCATTCATTCTCTCTCTCTCTCTCTCTCAATGAAAAAAAAAATTAAAGAAAATAAAAATACACTAGAGGGAATAAATAGTAAACAAGAAGAAGACAACAAATGATTCAGCAACCTGGAGTTCAGAATAGTAGATAGTAATCAAGCTGAACCAGTGAGAGGGGGGAAAAATGTATGCAAAATGAGAATAGGCATAATAACATTCACATTGTTCACATTAGGAAACATTAGGGATTCCCAAAGGAGAAGAGAGAAAGAAACAGAGGCAGAAAAATTATTTTAAGAAATAAAAGTTGAAAACACCCCATATCTGGGAAAGGAAACAAAAATCCATATCCAGGAGGCACAGAAATCCCCCCACAAAATCAACCCAAGGAGGTCCACACCAAGACACCTAGTAATTGAAATGGCAAAAAGTAGTGATAAAGAGAGAATTTTAAAAGCAGCAAGGGAAAAGAAAAGAAAGCAGTTACATACAAAGGAAACCCCATAAGGCTATCAGCTAACTTTTCAGTAGAAACTTTGCAGGCCAGAAGGCAGTGGCTGGATATATTCAAAGTCCTGAAAAGTAAAGGAGAGATAGAGCATTTCCCAGACAAACAAAAATGAAAGGAATCCATGACCGCTAACTCAGGAGCAAAACCAGCCACTTCCTATAACACGTGGTGCCACCGGCCTGTTGGCCCCAAATCCACAGCCCAGCCATAGGTCAGTGGGCACTACCTGCCCCTGGCTCAGTGCCAAGTCAACACACTTTCACCTCAGATCAACAGGACTCAACCTGAGACTCTCCCCCTCCAATTTCAGCCCCTGTACTCAAATTTGTGCACACAGTGGGCATAATTATAACAGCAGGATGAAGCAACCAAAATAACAACACTAATTCTGTGGAACGTGTAATGAATAAAAGGAGTGTACTGGGCTGGAAACATCTCCAACAAGCACATCAAAGAGCAATATATACAACATGATTCCAGTTACTAAAAGGATCTGGACCCTCCCTCTCCCCAAAAAAAGGAAAAGAAGAAAAAAGAGAACAAAGCTGGAGGTATCACAATCCCAGATTTCATGGTACGCTACAAACCTGTAGTAATCAAAAACAGTGTGGTATTGGCACAAAAATAGACACATAGGTCTTTATAAAATAGAGAGCTCAGAAATAGACCCACGATTATAAGGCCAATTAATTTTTTTTCTGTTTTTTATTTATTTTTTGAAAGACAGAGACAGCACGAGCAGGGGAGGGTCAGAGAGAGAGAGGGAGACACAGAATCCAAAGCAGGCTCCAGGCTCTGAGCTAGCTGTCAGCACAGAGTCTGACGTGGGGCTTGAACTCATGAACTGGTCTCTGACAAAGGAGGCAAGAATATGCAAAAGGAAAAGGTCTCTTCTGCAAAGGCAGCTGGGAAAACTGAATATGCCCAAGAATGTAACTGGACCACTTTCTCACATCATACATAAAAATAAACTCCAAATGGATTAAAGTTCTAAATATGAGACCTGAAATGTAAAATTCCTAGCAGAGAGCATAGACAGAAATTTCTCTAACATTGGCCATAGCAACATTTTTCTAGCTACGTCTTCTTAGGCAAGGAAATAGAAGAAAATCAAACTATCGGGACTATATCAAAATAAAAAGCTTCTGCACAACAAAGAAAACTATCAACAAAACCAACAAGCAACTTACTGAATGGGAGGAGATATTTGCAAATGACATAATGGATAAAGGCTTAGTATCTAAACTATATTAAAAAACTTATAAAACTCAACAACCAAAAAACAAATAACCCAATTGAAGGATGGGCAGAAGGCATGAACAGATTTTTCTCCAAAGAAGACCTACAGATGGCCAACAGACACATGAAAAGATGATCGACATCCCTCATTATCATGATATGCAGGTCAAAATTACAATGAGAGATCAGCTCACACCTGTCAGAACGGCCAAAATCAGAAACACAAGAAACAAGTGTTGGCAAGGATGTGGTGAAAAAGTACTATTCTATACTGTTGGTGGGGGTTGCAAACTGGGATAGCCAGTGTGGAAAACAGGATGAAATTTCCTCAAAATGTTAAAAATAAAATTACCGTATGATCCAGTAAGTACACCACTGTGTATTTGCCCAAAGAATATGGAAACACTAGTTTGAAGGGCAGATGCCTCCTTATGTTTATTGCAGTATTATTTACAACAGCCAAACTATGGGAGCATCCCAAGTGTCCACTGATAGATGAATGGATAAAGAGGATGTGGTCTATATATAATGGTATTTTACTCAGCCATAAAAAGCATGAAATCTTGCTATTTGTAACAACATGAATGGATCTAGAAGGTATAATGCTAAGCAAAATAAGTCGGAGAAGAACAAATACCATATGAAATTGCTCGTACATAGAAATTAAAAAGAAAGCAAACAAACAAAGGAAAGAAGAGACCAAAAAAGACTCTTAAAAATAGAGAACTGACAGTTACCAGAGGGGAGGTGGGTAGGAGGATAAGTCAAATAGGTGAAGGGGATGAAGAGTGCACTTATCTTGATTAACATCAAGTAATGTATAGAATTGTGTGCGGGTTTGGTTTTTTTTTTAATGTTTTTATTTATTTTGATACAGAGAGAGACCGAGCATGAGAGGGGGAGGGGCAGAGAGAGGGGGAGACACAGAATTGGAACCAGGCTCCAGGCTCCCAGCTTATCAGCACAGAGCCCGACGTGGGGCTCAAACCCACGAACGTGAGATCATGACCTGAGCTGAAGTCGGAGGCCCAAGCGACTGAGCCACCCAGGCACCCGTTTATAGAATTGTTGAGACACTATATTTTGCACCCAAAACCACTGCATGTTAATTACACTGGAATTAAAAGTTTTAAAAATAAGAAAAAACAAAGCAAAAATCTATCAAACTGTAGCAATTAAGATGTGTATATTTCACTGAATTTTAAAAATCAAAAAAAAAATCCCAAGCCCCATCGCCCCCACCTAAAAAAGACAAACTATAGCCTGCCAAGAGATTCATGTTCAAATCTATCAAAAAGAAAACAAAAACAAAAAACTGCAAATCAATTTTCGGGAAAAAAAAATAGGCAAAAGACATGAATAGGCAATTCACAGAAGAGAACACATTTGAAAATAGGCTTAACTCTATCAGCCGTCAGGAAAATGACATGATAGTTATACCCACTGGAGGCACAGTTTTCGAAGTCTGAGGATCCTAAGCACTGGTGAAATTGTGGAATCCCTAACATTTGGATGCCCTGCTGTGGGAATGCAGATCAGCAACGTCTGGGAAAAGTACAGATGCACATACCTTTGTGACCCATCGATCCTGTGTAGGCGGGCTCCTGGTGGTCTTCAGCTGGGTGAGTGCTTGCATCCCTCATGTGTGGATGGAAGGGAATCTTCACTTCAACACTGTTTGTAATGGGGATAAAAAGGAGAAAGAGGCAGGCAGGTGAGCAAGGCAAACTGAATATCGGTCATATCTATCAACAGGAGAACGGATAGAGTACAGTGTGTCCACCCAACAGAATAACAACCGTTAGTGAAAATGAATGAATTTCAGGCCACATATAATGTCGGAATGAAACTGTAATAATAATGGTAAGAAAAAAAAACAAATCATAGAAGAACACAAACTACATTTTTTCATTTATATAAAGTTTTTAGTGGTGGCTGGGTGGCTCAGTCCATTGAGCATTCAACTTTGGCTCAGGTCATGATCTCACAGGTCAGGGGTTCGAGCCCTGCATCAGGCTCTGTGCCGATAGCTCAGAACCTGGAGTCTGCTTCGGATTCTGCATCTCCCTCTCTCTCTCCATCCCTTCCCTGCTTGCACTTTCTCTCTCAAAAATAAACAAACACTTTTTTTAAATGAAGTTTTTAAAAACAGCAAAACCAAACAACTTCATGTTTAGGGAAACATACATTTGGTATATGTATAAAGAAAAGCAAGAAAATCTCACACGCACATAGTTCAGGGTAATGGTTACCTCTGAGGGAGGGAAGCAGATGGGATGAGGAGGGCTTCTGAGAGACTTTAATAGTTAGGGGCGCCTGGGTGGCTCAGTCAGTTAAGCGTCTGACTTTGGCTCAGGTCACAGTCTCACGGTTTGTGAGTTCGAGATCCACGTCAGGCTCAGTGCTGACACCTCGGAGCCTGGAGCCTGCTTTGGATTCTGTGTCTCAGTTTCACTCTCTGTTCCTCCTGTACTCATGCTGTCTTGCTCTCCCTCGCTCTCTCTCAAAAATAAAAACATTAAAAAAAATTTTTTTTAAAGTAACAGTTATATTCTTTTTCCTAAACTGGGTGGTGGGTACACGGGTGTTCACTGATTCATTCTTAGACATGACACATAGTTTATAAATATTTGCATCTACTTAACATTTAAATATTTAATAAAAGCAAGTTTTTATAGATAAGCATCGAAACTTAGAGGCCTTCGGTCACGTTTATAATCTTACTTTTGTAAAAGAACCTGGGGCCCCTTGGGGGCTCAGTCGGTTAAAAGCATCTGACACTTAATTTCGGCTCCGGTCATGATCTCACAGTTTGTGAGTTTGAGCTCCTTGTCGAGCTCTGACCTGACAGCGTGGAGCCTGCTTGGGATTCTCTTTCTCTGTCAATAAATCATTAGACTTAAAAAAAAAAAAAAAAAAAAAAAGCACCTGAGGCAAATATGGCAGGTGGTGAGATTGGACAAAGTTGAGGATTGGGTACACAGGTGTTCATTAGTCTCTCAAAATATTTAATAGTCATTTACTATTCTCTTTAAGAAAAACAATATCCTTGTTTAAAAATAAGGATATCTCTGTTCTTGCATAGCTTCAAGTTGGTGGAGGAAATAGGAATTAGATTCTACCAGCGGATGCCTCAGATGATGCCCGTCCTTGTTAAATGTAGAACCACTAGGTGAAGCAAGGAGTCACTCCAAGGAGTATGAAATAAAGGGATTTGACAGAGACCACAGTGTCAGGTTGGTCGTCAGAGGGGAAGTGGGGGCCAGGGAGGCAGACACACAGAGATGGGTCAGTGTGGGGGGTGAGCCCCAAGGAAGACACTGACCCGGCTGGCAGGGGGAGGGCTGCTCCTGGAAGCCTGCCCGCCGGAGGGGACAGGCTGGCAGAACTCCAGGGGGGACTAGGATTTAGCCAAAGGCAGAAGGCCCTGAGATACTCCTGCACCATAGGAGCCTTCCTTGCGAGGCAGAGATGTGAGGAAGTTAATCTGGGAGGGCTGACCAGCTCCGGTGGCTGCAGAACAGGGCCTGGGGCAGTGGTATGATGACGTGGGGGCACGTCAGTCAGCGGAGCACCCCACTCTTGATTTCTGATCTCATGGTTTGTGAGATCGAGCCCTTCTGTCTGCACAGAGCCCGCTTGTGATTCTCTCTCCCTCTCAAAATAAAGAAACCTTAAAGAAAAGAAAAGAGGGGTGCCTGGGTAGCTCAGTTGGTTAAGCGGCCAACTTTGGCTCAGGTCATGATCTCACAGTTTGTGAGTTCAAGCCCCACATCAGGCTCTGTGCTGACAGCTCAGAGCCTGAAGCCTGCTTCGGATTCTGTGTCTCCTTCTCTCTCTGTCCCTCCCCCACTCATGCTCTGTTTCTGTCTGTCTCAATAATAAAAACATAAAAAAGTAAAAAGAAAAGAAAGAAATAAAGAAAATGTGGCAGGAGATAAAGCCAAGGGAAGGTAAGCACCCATCTGGGGGCCTTGTATGCCGTGCCCAGTGGGGATGTGGGGAGGGGAATGGCCGCACCAGAGGCATCACCAGGTTGATAAGGAATGGACTGAAGCCCCCTCCTCCCACCAGTTGGTGGCTGTGGTAGTGACAGAAAGGGTAGGTGACTGCGGCCTGAAGTCACAAAGAGAAGGAGACTTGTGGCTCCACCAGGGCTGTCTGAGGATGGGGCAGTTTGTCAGAAGCCAGGAAGGCTGGGGTTCAAGGATGTCAGAAGCTACAAAGAGACCAATGAAGACTGGGACTTAGAAGATTGGCGGAGACGCCTCAACCAGGAGAGGAGGACTGTCCCCATGGAATGAGGTGTGTGAGGACAGGTGTGACCGTGACCCAGAGGGAACAGGGCAGGGGATGGGGAGGGCGAGAGGTGGGGAAAGTGGAGGCAGCCAGTGGAGAGAAGGGCCAGCTGGAGATGACACTGTGAAGTGTGGAGTCCCAGATGGAAAAGGCTAGAAAGGAGAGGCTGGTGAGTCAGAGACAACAGAGGCTGAGTTCTGGACTGGGTGACAATTCTGGAAGCATGATGGGGGTCAACGGGGGGGTGGGGGTCCAGAGCAGGGGCCATGGCATGGGATGGCTGGAGGCCAGTCCACGAGGCCTGGGGATGTGGGAAGCTTACAGGGAGGGAGTGGACCCCCCTGAGGTCCTCTACTGTATTTTTCTTTATAGAGAAGGGAACAGGCTGTCTGCTGAAAAACCGGGGGAGGGGTCATCCTATCTCCCCAGCCTGGCTGCAAATGCTTGTCTATGTCTCTCCTTTAGGCCCAATTCCCATAGAAGGAAGCAGAGCGCCCCCCCCCCACTGCAGACACCTCTGGGGAGACGGTGGCAGAAGAGGTAGGACCCCCCTGCAATTATGCCCCTCTCCCTACCATGGTCACTCAAGAGTCAGTGCATAGTGACACGGAGGACAGCAGTGCACATGGGACTTCTGTGGGTACTGCACTGGTGACACCAGGTCCTGAGAGAGAAGCTGGAGAAGACAGTCTCAGGCCAACGGTGGGGGCGCTCAGGGCTCTCTTCCAGATGCATCCACTCCCCACCCCCATCCCAAGTTGAGCTCATTCGCAAGCAAACAACATGAAAACAAAGGGAAGTCGTCCAGCAGAACCTTCCCATCTGCATAGTGAGGAAGTCTCGGTCTCAAGGTTAATGAGGAAGAGGAACTTGCCCGGTTGTTCAGGTCGTAGGGTCGACGGGATTCTCGATAAACAAGAGGGGATGGTGGCACCGGGTGGCATGGGGGTGGGGGACGGCTAAGTGATCCAGCGGCAGGGTCAAGAAGAGGCCAAGGGTGCACAAACTCAGGGAAATGAAGTGGTGATCATTTACAAGCACAAACTGTTTCACATTCCAGGGGAGCTGGCTTCGAAGCCAGACTCTTCCTGCAGAAGTTTAGGTGGTGGGTGAGTCATTGTTATAAATAGACCAGCGATCAGAATATCGTCAGAAAGGACGGGGTCCAGTAGGCATAACCTTGGAGGGAGTGGAAGGCGCCCCATGAATGGAGAGCTGGCTTCTAAGGGGGGGTGCAGAGGGAGAGCTTTGGGGGGCTGTCATCCAAGAGGAAGCAGGCCCTGGAGAAGGGGGCTCCAACTGAGCAAGAGGAAGAGGAGGACGGGGACAGGCCAGGGACAAGCTGTCTGCATGGCTGCGCAGAGCCCAGATCACGGTCTGCCGGTCCCTGGACTGACCTAAGCCGGCTGGCCTTCTAGCAATTCTTCCAAAGAATTCAAACTTTGCGGAGGTCCCAAGATAGCCCCTCAACTAAGACACAAGAGAACAAAATTCCTCAACTGGCATCAACTCATTCATTCATTCACCCAGAAAGAGGTTGCCTGGAAGCCTTTCCTGACCCCGTTGGCCAATCTGGGTGTGCCCTTTTTGCGGCACCTTATCACGGGGTCATGTCCCAAAACTGAGCTGAGGCCCACAGCTCCGCACGAAGGAGCTAAGAACCGAGAGTGTCTCTACACCCAGGAGACGAGGCCCGGGTCTGCCCAGCCACCATAAACTACCACCACTCCCCTCCACCAAAAGGACCAGGAAGCTATGGAATCCACCCAAATGTCAAGAGACAGGAAAAGGGGGTGCGGGTCAACCTAGCATAATGGAAAGCAATGTGAAAAAATAAACACGTTTCCTGTTTAGACACCCGTGCTTGACATTCCCCAATAAACCACAAATCACGGGATTACTGTATCTGTCTCCACAATAGGATTGTGAAGTCCGTGCCAGGGAAGGATGCCATCCCTTTTCCCATCGCCTGCAGAGCTCAGACACAGTAATTGCTCGGTGGACAGACCCAAACCCCAGGCCCCCCTGTTCTCAGGATAGGGGGCACCTGGGAGGTCCATCCCATTGCATTGCTTGCCTGTTGGACAGAATCAAAAGCAGCCACAGTGCAAGCCTGGCATCAACCACTCAGGGTCCTCCCCCAGCCGCGCTCCCCCTACCCCCACCACACTATGGGCTTCAGAGCAACACCTGCTTTTTGAAAGACTCTGAAGTTCTGGGGCTTCTGGCTTTACTTGGGTCTCGCCCCACTTTTCTCTTCTGGCATGAGGTCTAGGGGCTCAACTTTGTGGAGCAAATGCATATTCCAGATCTCCAGTGGGTGAGCAGAGGGAAGGAGTCGCCCCCTTAAAACCTACCGGCCAGAGGTCAACAGGAAATGGCCAAGAGACTCTAGCCTCCCGTCAGTGCAGGCAAGGCCCACGCATGTCTGTTTGGGCAGGAGGAGGGAAGAGCAGGCAGCAGACTCTGAGGGGGAACAGCCCTGTCCTCCATCGGATGATCAAGAGGCTGGGGCTCGGACGGGCTGTTGGCTCGCCCACTGATGCTCAGGACTTTCCTCTGACACTGCCCCCAAAGTGGGGAGGGGCTCCTGAGACACCCCAGTGACCAGGGACCAGAGACCCAGCATCCACTCACATCTCAGGGCACCCAGGGGAGGCCTCAGGGTACAAGCATGCAGCCCCCAGAAAGGCCTCACTTGTCACCCAGCCTGTCTTCACGGTGCCCCAGGATGCGGCAGGAAGGCAGCACAGCCACAGCCCGGACCTCTCCTCCCCGTGGGAGCTCAGCTTTGATCTGTTTCCCACATGAGTGGGAAAGGGAGGTCACCCTGGCACTCATTGCACAGCTGGGGAAACTGGGGCCAGAGAGAGGGAAGCACTGGCACAGCCTGACATAGGGGGTCTGTGCTGGGCTCAGGAGCCAGTGCCAGCATGGCAGGCATGGGGATCCATGGAAGGCTTCGTAGGGAGTGACATGCCTGAAACAGGCAGGGAAGAGACCATCTAGGGTGTGGCTGAAGTTGGCTACAGAGTAGGGAGGGGGTATATAGCCAGAACTCAGTGTGAAGCCAGAGGGGAAGATGAGGAAGGAAAGATCTACATTGAACACATATAGATCTGGGTCTTGGCTACTGCTTGGATGATACCAGCAAATGTGATGTGGAAGACTGTGGTCCGGGCAGAAAAGGGGCCACAGATGACCCCAGGATGACAGTGGCTAAAAGGCTGGTGGGGCTAGTGCCAGGAATAGAAAAGACGGGGGCACTCAAGGCCAAGGGGATTTGCTTTAAAGAACAGGAAGGACAAGTCCATTTCCTATGGGCATAAGTGGGTTAGGGCCCCTACACTGGGCCTTGAAGTCAGCTCAAACGTACCTCAGTTCCCCAAGATCTGCCACTGACTAGCTGTGTGACCTCGGTCAAGTCATTTAACCTCTCTGAGCTCCAGTTCTTTACCTATACACTGAGGATGACCGCTCACCTGCCCGACTACTGTAAGGACTAAGGTTCCAGGTGTAAATGGCTCAGCGCATTATAAGCCCTGGCAAAAACTTGCTGTTATTCTTACTTTGGGCCAAAGGCTTCATACTACAACCTCATGAAATCCTAGCAACTTGCGAAGCTGACATCATTCCCTACCCACCCCCCCACCCCCCCAGTTTTCAGATGAGAAAACTGATGTTTGAGAGGTTAAAGAAATTGTTCAGGGTCACACAGCAGGCATTACTGTCAGAGCAGGGATTTGAACCCAGATCCTGCTAGCCCAAAGCACGAACTCTCTACTGCCTTCCCGGGGCCAACAGGACTGGCTCCCACTTCCAGGAAGGAGGAGAGCCTATTCACTATTCAGAGAGCAGGTGGTAGGCTTGAGCCCACAGGACCTCAGCCCGGAATCACCTAGACATGGTTTGAACAATTCTATTTGTCTCTAAGAGACCTGATGACATTTTCCTTTTTTTTTTTTTTCTGTCCCCTACGTTTTCTTCTCCAATGAGACTGTGCTCTCAACTTCAGTGAGTCACCGGAAAATGTAAATTAAAAAAAAAAAAAAAACAACAACCTAAGAGGAACATTGCTCCCACGTAAGCTCTTGCCATCTGTGAGTCATTCAAGACAGGTATAATGGATATAATTACAGTTCACCCACAAGCTAGACCCGAAATCAGTCTTCAAGTCTGATTTCAGACTAGCGGTTTCCCCAGCAGAGCCTGGGGCAACTGAAGTGAGCCCGGAGGAAAACTCAGACCTGAACCCGTGCTCACCAGGGGCCCGGGGTGGGAGGAAGGCCCTGACACCAGAGACCCAGCAATTTCAGTACCCCCCTCCTGCCCCACCCCACCCCCCACTTTTCACATCCCCCTCCCGGCTGCCATCTCAGGGATCCTCCCTGCATTTGAACTCCTCCTCCTTCCACCACCTTTCTTTTTAAAGAAGCCAGACCTTTATTCTTTTATCACGGGGGAAAGCCATCCATCCTAGCAAACCATGGGGGGGTGTTTAATTCATTTTACAAATATGGTAAGCCCTTTTGTGTATAGAGAGCTGGGGGCTTGACTAATCATTTTCTGCTTCTCTTTCCTCATCTGTAAGATGAGGACAATGATAGATAGGGCTCATGTGGCACTTACGTCTGTGTTCGGTAAATGCCAGCTATTATTAACACCATCGTCCTCTTCATCATCTTGGGAGATGGGAGTGCCAGAAGCTTCTGGGTAAGATGGTGGCCTCTTCCCCTGGCCTCGGGGTCCCACATTCCAGCAGCCAGGATTAGGAATCACAAGGGCATAATAGGTAGGACATTAGAGATGGAATGTCCTCCAGCCCTAGGAGGGAAACTGGGCCCCAAGAAAGGCAGGAACCAGCCCGAAGCCACTCAGCTGGTCGTGGCAGAGTCAGGACAGGCACCCAGGCCTCCTGCATCCAGGCCACTTCACATTCCACGTGTGCACCCTGAGTCCCAGAGGTCAAGAAGCAAGCTTAATGCATTTCTGTAATCCTGGGAGATGAGATGGGCTCCTGGGAAATGGGAGGCATTAGGCACTCAGCTAACTCATTCCAACTTTCTCAAGGTCAAGGTCAAGTGTAGGGTGCTTGTGGTCAGTAGGAGGCCTACTCCTGCACGTTGATACCAAAGCCAAAAGGAAAAGAAAATACCTGCGACTTCTCACGGGTGAAAGGCATTCCCCTGGAATTGCCCTGAAACGTCAGCAGGACGTGTGGTTTGCAGACTGCTCTTTCCAACCTGTCCTCTCCCAGACACCTCTGCATGGCCTGCACCTCCAGACCCATCAGCTCACTGCCTTCCCCCTGGCCTGGAGACACCACTCCTGCACCTCTTCCTTCCCCCCAGCAAGGATGCAGCAAATGCCCATTGGCACTAGGATGCAGAGACGATGGCGGCATCTTCCCCCTCCCAGAGCTCACAGGCTATCTGGCCTGGCGGGGAGACAGGCCAATGGAGAGAAAGTAGGTGCGAGCCAGAACTCGCAGAGGCCAAAGCAAGATATTACACTAAGAGATTTGTCCTCTCTGCTGCTGTGCTCTCTTCCCCAAGCAAATTAGGTGTATCCTTCAAGGCCTTGACCAAGGCCCACTCCTTCTGGAAGCTTCTTTGATACATAGGTTATAACTACAGTCCTTTAAAATTCTGTCCTAATTGGTCTCTGACCATTCCATGCCCCCGGCTGCCCTACACACAGCTAGGGCCCTTGACCTCACCTGCTGAGTCTACCCTGCACTAAGTGCAAAGCCAATGTTGACCAGAGGCAGGAATTAGCAGAGCCAAGGGTCAATCTCAGACCGTCTGACTACAACCAGTACCTTTCCCACTTTCCCAGGCTGCCTTTGCCTATTCCCTTCCATCAGCGATCCAAGGTAGCAAGAGGCTTATATCTAGCTTCCCCACCCTTGAGCCGTGTGGTCTCCTGGGAGGTAGAAGCTAAGGTTCTTGGTCTATGGGAAAACAAGTATCAGAAAGGTCCTGACCCAACCTGCCCCCATTACTAGGGAGGGAAGTACCCCTCCCCATCTATTGGCTCAAAGTAGCACATACCTCATTAATGTGGCGCTTCAACACATACAGGTTCATTTTTCTCACATAAAATGTCCAGACATAAATAGTGTCTGCTGTGTTCAGCTTGTCATCAAGGATTTATACTCAGTCTATATTACTATTTGTTATCCTTAGAGTCTGAGCTTCTCTCTCAAAAGATAGCAGCATTATATCCACACTGCATGAGTGCCAGCCATGGCTGTCCCTTGGGGACCCCTCAACACCAGCAGCCTCGCGGACATGTACCAGGAGGGGACAGAAGACTTAACAGGGGTGGCCCAGACTTCTGGACTTCCTGCAGCGGCTGGCAGGAGGGTGAAGCATGGGCCCTCTGGGGGTGGTCGGGGGCTTATGAAGGGTGCCCCGACCTAAGCAAAGGTGAAGAATGAACACCAACCTAATGAGAGACATCCAAAGTCCCCTTCTGCTCCCAGCATGGCTAGAAAGTAACAGAGCCAAGACTCGAGACTCTAGCTTCTAACGCAAATCCAGAGTCTGTCTCACTTTCCCAGGCTGCCTCTCGCTCTCCAGTTCAGCCAGCGATCGAGTGGAAACAGCAAGACTCCAGAGCAAGAGGTGGGAGCTTGGTGGGGCCAATGCCATCCTGGACTCTCAGGGGCTTTCCCGAACATCTCCGTTCTTTTCCAGAACAGCTACCAGAGAGCACCTGACAGGAGAGTAGGCTGTAGGCAAGAAGGCAGTCCAGGACAGGCTGGCCTGTGCCACAGCTCTTCAGGCAGGGTGCTGAGAGGGTGAAAATTTATTCAAGGGAAATTCTGGGGCCAAGACAAAGCAGCACCATCTGACTTGTCTTAAAACTGTCCTCAAGAAGTTCTACGCACTCACGGAAGTGGAATCAGCGGAGCGAGTTGGCTGGGCAGGACCAGACTAAGGGAGATGGGGCCCAATCGACCAGCACCCAGAGCAGCCAAGCCTCTGATTTCCCTCTCAGCTCCCCACTCCTCAGCTCCCCACCCCACATTTGTGCATTCACTGTGATGTCTGGAGTCAGCCGCCCCCCTACCCTACCATACCAGCACCAGTACGCCATGGAGTTGAAAAATAAAGTTATGTTTCTTATACACAGTCTACAGGCTGACATCCAGATGTCAATCACAGCGCCTGCCCCAATAGGCAGCAAGTTTTGTGCCATGTGACCACACCCTGCCCCCAGCCTGCAGCTGATTGGTCAAGACAGAGGCACATGACTCAGGTGGGTGAGTCCATAGGCCCCAAGCGACATGGCCCCGGGTTGAAATGTGAGCTGGGCCAGTCAGACTCCCTCTCTGAAATTTGAACAAAAATCTCCGGAAAAAGATGAAAAGTCCCAGAGGCTCCACACAGTGGCTCTGCCCGCACGGCTCTGTCAGAGGTCATCTGCCCTTTTGAAACCGAGCCCGAGGATTTCAGAATCCCCTCAGGGTCCTCCTTCCCTGTTCATAAAGGAGAGAACACATTGAAAGCCTTCCTTTATCCCCTCCCGTATTCTGTTTTCTTGGGTCCCAACTGGGAGCATTTCTGCTGGTGTAATCCCATCTTTATTCCTGGTTCTGTTGAAACGGATGATTGAATCCGAGATTCACACACTAATCTATCAAGTGGCCCTTCTACCACGCCTTAGTGTTCTCTTCCCTACACACTTTCTCTTTTTTTAAAAGATAGGTTGAGAATTTTCCAGATCTTTAAGCGCTCATTCCTTTTTGCCTAAACAAATCCATCTTCAACTCATTTCACTCTTGCATTTTACTAGAAGGAGGGAAGAGGAACTGGGCTTCTCCTCGGCTAAGCACCCAATTTCATCACTCACAGGTTCTGCCTTCCACAAAACGCTAGAACGAGAACACAATTCAGCCAAGTTCCTTGCCACATTTTAATAAGTATTAACCTTTTTTTTTTTTTTTTTTTTTTTACTCCTCATGGGTTATACTTTGTACCCCACCTTTAGGTATCTGTTGGAACTGGAGTCTCGGAATACGTCTAGAAGCAAAGGGGGGTGGTCAGAGTGGATCCTGAAGAGCGGGAGCATTGTCTTCCATGGCAACTGCCTCAGAGGCCGCCATTCCAGGTTCCTCTGGCAACGGAGGGTTAATCTCCTCAAAAGGGGTGGAGGGATGGCTGCTAGCACAGGAAGCGGGGAAACCTTTCCCACTGCCAAAGAAGATATTGGGCGTTCAATGTCTGCAGCTTCATTGGAGTCTTCCCATACATCTCCTTCTTGATTTGCAGGAACCCATTCTTTCCCAATCAACGTCCTCAGTTTAACAGATGCCTTGTGAAGCTGGGGGCTCCATGAGCACTGTGAGCGAGCCAGTCAGAGGATGAGATTCTGCATTTCATTTTCAGCCCTCTCAGCTCCGGAGCTACTGGAGGTAAGTTCTCATCAGGGCACAGATAGAAGCCTTCAGGTCGTGTATACTGAGTTCGAACTGGGAATTTGAATGCCTGACCTGTTCTTTTATCACTTTGTCCAGGAACAGTAGGAGCAACAAGCCAACATGATTCCATTCATTCATTTTCCAAGGAGTAACACATTTACCCAGCTCCTTGCTTCTTAGAAGAGGCTGATTAGGATGATCTAAGGTGGATATTTTGCTGATCTCTATCGTCAGGTCCCACCATGGACTATCAGTGTTCTCTTTACCACTCAAAATAGAGCCATTAGCCTCCTGAAATCTAATCGGATTAAAGACCCACTTCTGGAATCCCCAGAACCAATTCAGAATCCTCAAAATTCTGTTCTTTGTAAGCCAGTCCTAGTACCAAAATCTTTATTAGTCAGGGTTCTCCAGAGGAACCCTGAGAGAGAGCGAGCGAGCAAGAGAGAGAGATTGACTGATTGATGACCAGGGATTGTCTCATGACTGTGGGAGGCTGGGAATCCCCACAACCTGCTGTCTGCAAGCCGCAGGCCCAGAAAGTCCGTGGCATATTTCAAAGGCTGGAGACCCATGGTGTCGCTTCCAGTCTGGATCTTAAGGTCTGGAAGCTAGAAGCACTGAGGGCAGGAAAAGATGGATAGCCCAGCTTAGTGAGTCAGACAGCAAATTCAACCATCTTCCACTTTTTTGTTCTATTTAGACCCTGAATGGATTGGGTAATGCCCACTCACACAGGGGAGGGCCATCTGCTTTACTCAGCTGACCAATTCAAATTCCAGTGTCTTCCAGAAACACCTTCACAGACACACCCAGAAATAAAATTTAACGTGATACGTGGGCATCTAGTGGCCCCGTCGGGTTGACAACATTAACCATCACACCGCACGAGAAGATCTGGTTCAGAGGAGTGGCCAGGAATCTGGTTTTACCTAGCACGTCAGGGAAGTCTGATGCAGGTGATTCAGTGACCATGCTTTTAGAACCATTGAAATAGGGGCAAGAGGGCCGCTAATCGCAGCATGTGGAGGAGCAGACACATGATGAATAGCTGGTGGCATTGGCCCTGGGAAATCCTAGAGCTGAATTCCTAGACCCACCTTGGTTAGGAAACCCTTCCAGCCCTGCTCTCTCTGAGGCCTGGGTCTGGGTCTGCGTATCCCACAATGCCCCCTCCACTACCTGAAATGACCAGAATGTGTGTCCGGGTTCCGCCACCAAAGGGGCCCTGCTAGGACCTGGCTTTACCTCTTCATGAGTGGTGGTGGCAGCAAGAAGGGTCTTAGACCCTCTCACTTCCCCCAACAGCGTCACGGTGTGAGTGGTCCCGCTGGAAGTCTCTGGAGCCAGGTGTGCGTGGATCCCGATCCTAAATCTCCCACCTTGCATCTGTGCCCTGATGACCTCAGTAACTCGTCCTAGGAGGCCTCCGCTGCTCCTCAAAATACCAAGTCAGGAATATGTGCCTCACAGCGTTGTCGCGAGAGGTTACTGACCTTCAATATATACTGGCTGTCTCGTCCAATCTCATTTAAAACTATTTTCAAGACCAGACACAAGTTGGATATATGCCATAGCTCTGATCGGCCCTGTGGGGAACTGGGCGTCACAGCTACCATTGTCATCCCCCTGGAGGGACACAGCAGAAGCATCGATGCATCAGGGGTGCTTTTTCTATAGAGACTTACATTTTTAAAAAACGATATAGATATATTTATTATGGATCTTACCAATTTATTAACACCTAATAACATTAAAATAATATACAAATAATATATTAACATATATAACAAAATATTACTTTTTTTTATTATTCTGAGAGAGACAGAGAGAGCATGAGCGAGGGAAGGGCGGAGAAAGTGGGAGAATCCCAATCAGACTCTGGGAGCCGTCAGTGCACAGAGCCTGATGCGGTGCTCAAAGCACAAAACCAGGAGATCATGACCTGAGCTGAAATCAAGATTCAGACACTTAGCTGACTGAGCCACCCAGGTGCCCCCAAAACATTACATTTTAAAATATAAAAATAAATGTTATATAAGTATATATGTATTTATTTATCAAGGGAGAAGGAGAAGAGGGACACAGGAAAGGTAGGATACCTATTTTTTTTCATCCATAACCAGTTGCTAAAACAAGCTCATTCCCCCCCCCAAAAATGACCTTCAATATAGAAATATTTTTATTATTTTATATGATTACAAAAGTAACACTTGTTCATTTAAAAAAAAATTACAGGGGCACCTGGGTGGCATCCAACCTCAACTCAGGTCATGATCTCACAGTTTGTGAGTTCAAGCCCTGCATGGGGCTCTGTTCTGAGAGCTCAGAGCCTGGAGCCTGCTTCATATTGTGTGTCTCCCTATCTCTCTGCTCCTTCCCCACTCGTGCTCTGTCTCTCTCTCTCTCTCAAAAAAAAATAATAAACATTTTTTAAAAATTCCAAAGTATATATGGTAAAAGTGGCAAATTCCCAGAGAACACTAATCCACAGAGAAAACCACTGTCATGGTGTAGGCCATGGCCTCCCAGATGCCTTTTAAAATGTACGTATGACTTTGGAGGCTTCTGGGTAGCTCAGTAGGTTAAGTGCCTGACCTTGGCTCAGGTCATGATCTCCAGGTTTGTGGGTCTGAGTCCCGCACTATCAGTGCAGAGCCTGCTTGGGATTCTCTGTCTCTCCCTCTCTCTGCCCCTCTTTCACTTGAGTTTTCATTCTCAAAAATAAATAAATCCTTAAGAAAATAAAATGTACATATGGCTTTTAAAAACCATAATGGAATTTTATACTGCTCTGTATTCTGCCTTTTCCTACCTATTATATCATCTTAGTGGATTCAAGAGCACTCTCCTTGCCTTGCTCCTGGAGGAAAAAAAGGCGGTAGCGAAGCGAGACACCGGGAAGACTCAGTCAAGAGTACCCGGATGTAGCGCGTTCTGCACCATAGGTATTTTTCAATAAATGCTAAAAAGAGAAAGCTCTCAGACACTGGGTAATCAGTCATTGCCCCCATTTTAAAGGCTGCTTCTATCAGAGAGGTGCTAACAGCATCAAAAGTAATCTTTTTTTTTTTAAGTAATCTTATCAAGAGGGGATCTGCATTTTAAAACGAGTACAAAATGCAGACGAACAAGGGAATGCCATTTTTCCCTTACCAAAGTAGCCACAACCTTTCATTTTATATACCTGGTGGTAGCAAAGGATAGAGAAGCAAGCCTCTCTTGTGTGCTCCTGGTGGGCATATTAATTAGAATATACTTTCTAGAATATACATTGCAATGTATATCAAAAACCTGGCAATGGGGCAGCTGGGTGGCTCAGGTGGTTAAGTGTCTGCCTTTGGCTCAGGTTTGTGGATTGATCTCATGGTCTGTGGATTCGAGCTCCACCCAACACAGAGCCTGCCTCAGAGCCTCTGTCCCCCACACCCTTCTCTCTCTCTGCCCCTCCCCCACTTATACTCTCCCCCTCAAAATAAACATTTTTGCAAAAATTCAAAAACCTGACAAATGTTCATATCTTTTGATCCATTAGTAGGAATCTACCCACAGAGAAATCATTCAAAATGCTGGCAAGGAGGTGGACACAAAGATGTTCGTTCTATTTTATAATGATGGGGAAACGTGAACAGCCTAATGGAGAATGATCAAGTAAATTACGGTGCGTTCAAAGTACCACATATTATCCAGTTCTCATTAATATTGGGAAGATCAAAAGCAGGTGATTGAGTAGTGATGTCTCTACTGGAAGGAATTGGCAGGGAGCATCAGGGCGGAGACTTACACCATTTGCAGAGGTAATTTGGCAGAGGCCTGGGGTCAGCAGGTGGGAGCAGGGGCTGCAGACTCTGTGCTTTCTATCCTGGGTTCAAGTCAATGTGGGCCTCCCTTAGCGCCTTTGCCTTCTTCTTGGAGGCTAATCTACCACGTTCTCTACGGACACTCCGCTAACTGGGATAGCTTCCATAGTTGGGCACTTTTGACATGTAAAAATCCAGAGACTGAAGGATGTCTCGTGTTTATTTTTTTGTTTGCATGATTATTTGTTCTATGTTAAAATGATGTTCTATGTATTTACCCAAAGAAAATGAAAACACTCATTTAAAAAGATAGAGGCATCCCTATACGTATTGCTGTGTAATTAACAATAGCCAAGGTGTGGAAGCAACCTAAGTGGCCATCGATAGGTGAATGGATAAAGAAGAGGTGGTACCCATATATGATGGGACATTACTCAGCCATAAAAAATGGGCTCCTGCCATTGGAGACAATACCGGATGAACCGAGAGGGTGTGATGCTAGATGAAGCAGGTCACAGGAAGACAAGTACTACATGATTTCATTTCTATGTGAAATTTAAAAAATAAAATGAATGAACAAACGGCCGAACCAGACCTAGAAATACACAGAATAAACTGATGGTTGTCAGAGGGAGAAGGTGGTGGGAAGGGGGGAAAAAAGGGGTGACAGGGAGTGGGAGGTACGGGCTTCCGGCTACAGAATGAGGGCTCACAGGGCTAGAAGCTGCAGCCTGGGGAATGTAGTCAGTGGTGTTGTCACAGCATTGTAGGGTGAAGACGGTGGCTATGCTTGTGGTTGGCATAGACTTATCCAGTCATGATGCTGCACACCAGAAACTAATGTAATCTTGCATGTCAACACAATATATATAGATAAATAAAAGTTTTATGATCATTATATAAAATTTTAGAAAGCATGGGGGCCAGTGGGGGGAGGGGAATACAGGAAGAAAAACCCACAAAGTCCACAGAGCTACAGCCCCTGATTAAGGGTGGCCCAGAAGTAAAACAGCTCTTGCAAGAACTACCGCCCTGCTTTGAGACCTCTAAGGCACACAGGCATCTCAGCCCCAGGCTTAGATCAGAGTTATCTTAGATTTAGAGGCCCCAGGCACCTGCTGGAGAAATCTTAAATCCTCTTGAGAGGAACACAGCATTAGACAAGGCCTCAAACTATTTTTACCAGTCATCTTTCAGACATAGTATCCTACACTCAAAGATAACCAAGTGCACAAGGGGCAAGGCACCGTGAGGAAAAACCAGGGGGAATAAAACAGACAAGAGATACGCATCAACGCTGGATCCTGGCGTTTTCGGACAGCACTGTAAAACACCTATGCTCACAATGTTCAAAGAGGTAAAATGCCCAACTTGAAAAAAACTGGTCGAAAACTAGACATTATAAACAGTGACCTGGCGGATCTGGAGGAGAACCAGATAGAGTAACCGAATTTCCTGAAGTAAAACTATAATAACCAAAATGACAAAGCAGCTGCCGGCAGCCAGACTGGCCTCTCTGGTCTGTGTAAGGAAGAGGACACCCAGCGAGCGCTGAAATTTCTTTGTCTCCCGTGGAAGCACGTGGGGCACGCCGCCACCTGGCCTCCGGTGAGGTGGGAGATTTGGTTTGCTTCCCAGCCACCGGCCCTGAGGTCTGGGTGCAGCCTATCAAAGGCACCAGCAACAACAGCACCAGAGGGCTGTGACAAAGGCTCTTCACACTGACCCTGGCGCGCAGAGGAGGGCCTCCTCGGCACACTCTGCTAAGGCAGGGGAGGGTGCAGCATGTTGCAGGAAGGCTTCCTTCAAAATGTTTTCAAATTTGCCTTAAATTGATCAGGAAATCTCATCAGTGCACCGAGCACAGCCTCCCTCTTTAAAAACTTCCCTGAAGGGTTACCTGGGGGCGGTTTGCAGGGTCATGATGCTACTTATAACGGAGGCAACAGAAGTGTGCTTCCATAGTGAAATGGCTACATCAAGAGGCACTGACACCCATGAACCATGCATTATGCTGTCCTGCTGCTGCTCAAACCCGGTGGGGAAATGGAAAAGGCCAGAGCTTCAACCCTGCACCCTCCCAACAGCCTGCAGACATCCATGGCTCCCTACTGCAGCCTCGAGAGACAGAAAGAAAGCTAACTAGTAAAACAATCCCTGGGCATACCCACAGCGAGGTCCGTGGGGAAGTGGCCTTTGATCTTCAGGTCTTTTGACTTTTCTTTACTCGCTGAGATCGGCCAAAACCCAGAGTCCAGCTGCCAGCAGAACGATCTGGTTGTTCTGAGGCTCTGGAGCCAAAGGCTTGGGGCTTGATTTCCAGGTGTCCAAGGGGAAATCATCTGTTCCCCACAAGAAAGTTGGCTTCCCATCCCAGCCAACGCACACTCTCCAAAACATGTTTTAACCCAGACTTGAATGTCATTGAAAAGACCTTGAGACCCTCCGGGGGCTCTGAGACAGGGACCCAAATAGGCAGGACTAAAATATTCATTGAGTTACCTGGAGAGACCGAGCATCAACTCCTACATAGACCACATGAAAACCTGGCCAAGCGGGGATAATCATTCACCCATCACAGGTGAGGAGGGGAGTGGCCCCAGAATGTGGCAGACCTAGGATTTTAAACCAGGTCTCAGGCCAATGACCTCCCCTTTTCATGACACCAGCTTAGACTGCTGGAGGTTCGGCCCCACTACCATCTCCCACACCCTAAATCTGATCCACGGGATTTCCCTAAAAGTCTTGGGAGAGAAGGAAGTGACAATATGGTTGCTTTGCCCAGTGAGACCTGGTAATTTACCCAAACATGCTCAACCCCAAGGAAAATACTGCATGATTTTATAAAATCCTTCTTCAAACACATCGCCTGTACCTCTTCTGCATGCTGAGAATTTAAAACAGAAAAAAACTTTCTCATTAAAAAAAAAAAAAGGCCAAGTGAGGTAATAGATGGGTCAATAAATGATCGATGAGAATCTCTCACAATGTGCACAGAAGCAAATCACCACTATGTACACTTTAAATATCTTACAACTTGTTAATTACACTTTAATAAAGCTTCAAAAAAAACCCCCCACAATGATTACTAAGAAGGAAAAAAGAAAAACCTGTTTTCTTTCTCCCCTAGAGGTAAGAGAATTCATTGGACAATTACTCTGTGCCAGTGATTGAAGGTGTTTTAAACTAATTATCTCATTTAAACCCAATTGCCTGACAGGAACACTGAGGCCTCGAGGCCTTAGCCCTTTCAAAGCTGCGTGGCATTGGTAAGTGGCAGAGCCCCTTCTCAGACCAACCAGAGCTCCCTTTGCTTACGAGCTAGCCACCAGAGTGACCCATTCCTCCTGGTTTTCCTGGGACTTTCCCAGGATTTAGCCCTGAACGTCTCATATCCCCGAAACCCTCCAGCCTGGGGCAAACTGGAAGAGTTGGTCCCTCTAAAGGCTGGGAGAAATATCCTGAGAGCTGCTGGCTTACACACCATGTTGGTTTGAAATGAACGTTTCGGTTCACACAATAGTGAAGCACGGAATCATGTCCACAAACCCTGATTTCCCGATTTCTCTATTTCCTCTTTTTTTAAGGGCCCGGGAAATACAGACCTCATCTTCAAGTCCACAGAACTCTACCCGCGATGGAGGAAGGCTTAGAAATAATACAAGAATCCTGTATATAATCTACATAAAATATGGTGGCCCCGTGTTTCTTTCTCAGAGAAAATGAGGCTTCTAGGAAGGTAAAGTTTTCTCCCAGGAACCAGAACCACTGAGCTGGGTCAGCCCATTCAATAGCTGTGGGTTCTTTGGTAAGTCCCTTGCCCTTTCTGAGCTTCAGTTTGAAATATGGGCATTTTAAATACCTTAATACTCAGCCCCCTCGTTCTATAGATGAGAGCACAAAGGCCAGGGAAATGGGAGGTTTGGCCAACGTCACCTGGCAAGCTAAGGCAGGACAAGATGAGTGGCACTCTCCAGAGATCTGTTTCCCCCTCCAGCACCCGCTAGAGAAAAAGCAGAGTATGCCGAGAAACAGAATCTGTTTAATGTTGCTTTCTAAGCCTGTAAGGAAAAACGAGCCAAATGCTGAAAGATTAAGAATTCTGATCTTTCAAAACAAATCAGGGTTTAATTTGGGTTTTCTTCAAGCCTCATAAAAAAGGGGAGCCGAATCCTTGACCAAACACTCAGCATTCCAAACTGGGAAGATGAGACAGATTTTAATCCCCTGCGTGAGGAGCAGGCCGATCGGAGGATGTGTGTTTCCACTGGTTGCATATTTCTCAGATGTGTAAATGGCAGGCAGCCTGGAAAGAGGCGGCCGGCCCCAGAGGGGCGTGCAGGGCAGGTGGGGGCTCTGCGGAGAGCTTCCGAGCAAAGCCCTAAGGAAAGCCAATGGGCGGAACGCTGGTGGCTTGGTGAGGTCGAGTAACTTGCTTAAAGGCATTCAGCAGGTAGGTGGCGGATTCAGGAACTGAACGCAGACCCACATTCAAGTCCACGTGCTCACTGGCCATGCTATGTCACCTCGGGGGCTGGAGGGTAAATGGAGAGATCAGGGCACCCGTCACTGATGCAGGGGGTCTCTGTGGACTCTCTGGGTCCCTTGAGGGCCTCTCTCCTACTGCAGTCTTGCAGGCTGGTTCTTCAGCCTCCCAGATCGGATTAATATTCATTCATTCATTCATTCATTCATTCATTCATTCAACAAACACTTAAAAGTCTGCTGTATGTTGACTGCCACTCCCCCATCAGGGAAGTAAACCAATCAAACTAACATGGAGATGTGTCCAAGTGCTGTGAGATGAAGGAAGGCTTCCTGAAGGAGGTGATATTCCAGGTGGGTCTTGAATTGGATTGTGATATGTCAACTGTCACATCAAAATAAATTTTGGCTGAATTATTTAGTCATTTACTAGCAGCGTGGGTCCCGTTTGGTAGGGAGGGCCCCAGGTCTAGGAATGCCAATTATCCCCAGATATCCCAAACCTCAATGTATCAGTCTCTCCATGATCTGTATTTCACTTGCATGACTCCTGCCTCCACCAGCATTGGGAAGGCAGGGCAGGGAATGCCCACATCCTGAGCACCTCTGCACCAGTTATTTCCATAAATAGAAGGTTGTAGGGGAAGAAATGTAGCCTCTTTTTAAGAGAGGAGAAAACAGAAGCTGAGAGAACTTGCGTGGCTTACCGAAGGTCACCCAGCTGTACAGGACAGCACCAAGATCGAAAAGCAAAGCCCACACTGTTTCCATGGCCCTGCCCACCTCCTGTGTGCTAGACAATGCTTCAGAAACAAAACCTCTAGAGGCAGCTGGGTGGCTCAGTTGATTAAGTGTCTGACTTTTGGTTTTGGCTCGGGGCATGATCTCACGGTTCATGAGTTATAGCCCTGTATTGGGCTCTGTGCTGACAGTGCAGAGCCTGCTTAGGATTTGCTCTCGCTGCCCCTCCCCACCTCTCCCTCTGTCTCTGTCTCAAAAAAAAAAAAAAAAGAAAAGAAACAAAACCTCTGCAAAGAATAGTCCCATAAAGACACCAAAGACGAAGTGATCTTGTCCCTCTGGGTTGCTTAGCCCTGTGTGAGTCTCACAAGGGGCTTATGGGGGCATAACCTCAAGGAAACTCTCTATTCAGGCATGAAGAGACCTAACAAGTCTATGTGAAGTCACAGAAGCCCACATCTAACCAGGATCCAAGTTGTGTAGCATTCCTGGTGTCAGCAATCAGTGTCCCAGAGAGGCAGCTTTGTGCTAGCCTACAAGGTCAGGAAGAGCATTGGTGGAGGGTGTAGAGAAATCGAAGCCCTTGTGCATCGTTGGTGGGGACGTACAATGATGCATCTGCTGTAGAAAACATGGCCGTTCTTCAAAAAGTTAAAAATGAAATCCCATATGATCCACCTCTAGGTGTACACCCAGAAGAATTGAAGGCAGAGTCTCAAAGAAGTATGTGCTGTGTTCATAGCAGCATTTTTCACAGTGACCCAAAGGTGGAAACAACTCAAAAGGCCACTGACAGATGAACGATGTGGGGTACACACACAGTGGAATCTTATTCAGCCTTGAGAAGGAAAAGAATTCTGACTCATGTTCCAACATGGGGGAACCTTGCAGTCACGATGCTGACTGAAAGAAGTCAGACACAAAAGGACACATCCTGCGTGACTCCGCTAGCCAAACTTAGAGGCAGAAAGTCGCCAGGGGCTGGGGGTGCAGGCATGGGGAGGACATGGGGAGCTATTTAATGGGTAATGAGCGTCAAGTCTGCAAGATGAAAAAGTCCGAAGACGAACCGCACAACCAATGAGAACAGACTTAATCTCGCTGAACCATATTATGATTATTTTCTTAAGTTTTTATTTAAATTCCAGTTAGTTAACACGCCGTGGAGTATTAGTTCCTGGTGTACAACATAGTGATTCAACACTTCCAAACATGGCCCGGTGCCTATCATGAAAAGCCTACTCCTTTAATCCCCGTCATCTATTTCCCCACCTCCCTCTAGTCATCACTGCTTTGTCCTCAATAGTTAAGAGTCCATTTTTTGTCTTTTTTTTTTTTCCTTTCCTCCTTTGTCCTGCTTCTTAGATTCCACATATGAGTGAAATCATATGGTTTTGGTCTTTCTCTGGCTTATTTTGCTTAGCATGATACTCTCTAGCTCCATCCATATCGTTGCAAGTGACAAGATTTCATTCTTTTTTATGGCAAAGTAATATTCCATTTTATGTATATATGCATGGATGTATGCGTGTATATACACATCTTTATTCACTCATCAATTGTTGGATACTTGGGCTGTTTCCACAGTCGGACTATTGTAGATCTTGCTGCTATAAACATCGGGGGGTGTGTATCCCTTTGAACTGGTATTTTTGTATTCTTTGAGTAAATACCTAGTAGTGTAATTGCTGAACCGTACATTTAAATTGGTTAAGGTGGCAAGTTTTATGTTACGTGTGTTTTATCACAATTAATTTGTTTAATCAAAAGAGAGAGAGAGAGAAAGGAGGCGGGGAGGAAAGAGAGAAGAGGGGGTGGGAGGGAGGAAAGGTCAGAAAGGATTTGGACAGACAGCAGAGAGAAAGAAGGTGGTCAATCCAGGCAGGGAAAAGGTCCTCCACACCAACACTAAACACGATTCCTTCTTCCCAGCTCAGCTCTGCCCCCTCAGGGTGGTTCATTTTCAGGCCAGACCCTCGAGCTCAGGCTGCTGCAACCACTTGTCCCAGCATTCTCAGCAGAAGTCCTCAAGTCCCGAGACCATTCTGGTTGGACTGGCTTAGGTCACCTGCCCATCCCTGAGGCAATCAGGGGGCGTGGAGGCTTGTGATGCATTGTTTAGCCCCAGACTGGATCACAGGTTCTACTCTTAAAGCTGAGACCAGAACCAACTCCATCCAGGGGTCCGTGGAGAGAACCCAGAGAGAAATTAGGATATGTCCACCAAAGAGATAGTATGGATGGCAATGGATACAGAGCCCCCAGAACTCACTAAATAACCCCTAGGTTCCGTTTGCCTAAAAATAACCTGAGGGTCAGAATGGTTACATGTACCCATAGATATATCGAGCAGTAAGAAGTAAATGGGGACCCTCAAGTTCAGGTCTGCTCAGATCTAATGAAGCAGGAGGGGTGGACAGGGGTTGGGAAGAGAAAAGAACCACCAAAGGTAAGAGCTGGGTGGGGTCGTAATGAAAGTATTCTTGGTAGGATTCATCCTGCATTACCCAGAGTTCTGCAAGTCAGAAAGAGGAGGTTGAGTTTAATGAAGAAGGAAATAGGAAACTTCCATGGGTTTAACAGAGAACTGACAGAAAAGAGTGTTAAGATCCACTCAAGGTTACTGTGGGGGGGGGGGGGGTTGAACTCTCATCAGTTCAGATTAACACTCCCTTTTATGCCTTGAGGATATTTTCAAGGGATGGGCTGCACAGGCGTGCCCACTCCCCACCCCAACTTCCTGGCTCCAGCCTGTCCTCTGAGATCCTGAACGCCCCTCCCCCCAGCGCTGTGGCTTTGGCAAACACTTTGGAAACTGCAAGTTTTAAATGAATTTCCACCCCAGAGGAAGTTGAGAAGCAAGCATATTCCACCAGCCACTTCTGAGCTCCAACATTTCTCCTACCCCTTCAGAAAAAGGATCAAACAGTCTTTCACAATGGAAGGAGGAGAGGGAGGGAAAGAGAGGGAGGAAGACAGGAGGGGGGGCCAAAGAGAAAAAAGAATAAGAGAACCTCATTTGATCTTAATCAGACAAAGTTTATGTCTGAATTTTTCTCTTCCATGCTGAGAAAACCAATACATAAGGGAAAACAAATCACATGTTATTTACTTCCCTTGAATTTTCTCTGATTGGTTCCAAAAGGCTTTAAGAGGCTCCCAAGACTAAACACAATGGGAACTGTGATAATTAAGGACAAAAAAAAAAGAATGAAAACCATAAAGAAGCAAAGAAAGGAGATACCAGCAGGCACCTAAGGAACACCAATTCATAACTTGGACACTCTGGCCTCATACGGAAAAACACACTGGTTTTATATTAGTTTTGTCTTCTGATGATAGAAAGTATTCAAATGCATCTATGGCCATGGACTTGTTTTCTGGGACAAAACTCAAACCGAAATATATCACATGGGGTGGACAAATTATATTTGAGTTACAGAGAATAACAAGAGAAGCCCAAAGGACTTTTTGAAGGATGCATTGTCCCAACTGGCAATGAATGTCCTAAACAGTTTTTTTGTTTGTTTATTTGTTATTTGGGCTTTTTTTGTTGTTGTTTTGTTTGTTTTTTGTTTTCTGCCAAAAGGAAATCGTCTTGCTTGATGGAATCGTGCGTGTTCTTCAGAATGGGAAGGTCCCACCGGGGCCTGGAAGACTTAACCAAGCAAGGTGGGCAGGCTGAGTGGTGCCCAGATAGGGACCTGCCTGCCTGACCCCGAACTGGATCTGCAAACAGAGCTGGAACAGCCTGGGGCGGGTCAGGGAAGAGCACAGCCAGCGCGCCCGCCCGTTCCTGGCCCTTTCAGCCAGCCTGACCCAGTCACACACTGCACCCCTGGAGGCTGAGCGCCCCTTCCTCTCCATCCCTTGATGGAGAGGACGCTTTCTCCTGCTTTTAAGATTCTGGCATCACCCTAAGTCTCTAGCCGTGAATGCCAAGTTCAACCCCCATTTAAACATCTGTGGATGACTTCCCTGCATCCACCCCCCTCCTCCTCCCCCCTGAAGCGTCCCTGAATACCCTCAGAAAGCATGCTTGCTCTATTTCAACCACGCGATTTTGGGGGGGATTCTACCCCCGATTCTAGGGTTGAATACTGTTGCCCCAACATTCACCAATCAGTGCATCGCATATTCCTGGCCCAGATGGCTGCTTTCAGGGAAGGATGATGACCCAAATTAGGTTAATCAAGTCTAGCAAAGCTCAGTTCTGGGACTTCTGTCGGTACTACCACGAAAGTGGGTTTTCTCTTTCTCCTCTAGAAAGAAAGCGAAAGGACGTAGCCCCACGAGCTGTGACCATGAGGGCAGCGCCAGTCAAGGAAGTGAACCCAGAGGAAACTGAACTATAAGATGGGAACAACTGGATTCCAGAAACACCATTTGAACCCATGCAATAAGCCACCCTTATCCCCGGACTTCCCAGTTAGCCTTTTTGTTTAAACCAGTTGGGAGGTTCTAACAGGCAAGCCACTTAGGACCCCTCTGGAGTTACCTCATGGTCCCCTGCACTGGGACCCTGGCCCTCTCTTACACACACTGCCCTAGTGTGCTCCTCTGGGCCTTTGGTATTCTCCATTGTCTGAGGTAGAGACTTCCTGCTCCCAATCCCCACTGTAGATGGTGCAGGTTGGAGCCAGCCCTGGCCCTCCAAGGAGGACTGGAAGTAATTCAAACCCCAGCTATCAACGATAAGAGAAGAGAAAGCTGAGTCAACAGGCAAAAACGTAGCAGCCGACTGATCCGGGCTGGGGTCCATGGTTGTGGAAGGCTGCGGCCGCCCGGCCGAGGGAGGTCTCTGGGAATCCGGGAGAATGGTACTTGAGATAACTGCCCAGTGAGGCTGCAACTGGGGGGACAGGACTCCCAAGGAGCCTGGCAGAAGCAAGCAGGTTCCCGACTTAGATCCAGGCCAGTTAGTTAGCAAGGAATTCAGGCAGGAAAGCCTCCAAATACCAGAACAGGGGATGAATCCAGCCTCTTTATCAGACACAAGGCAGAAATCCAATTACTTCAGTGAAGCCAAAATCAGATCTGGCCTGGAGGCCAAGCTAACCGGACTCTGGGTCCTTAAGACATCCCGACAGAGAGCAGGTCACAGGGGCTACAACTAAGGGGCCAAGGACTTGAACCCTTCCACTTTTCCACCCTGTACAGGAAAGCTTTTAAGACAGAGACTATCTCCTACCCCATATCTACCCTCTCTCCTTACTAGATGTTTGCTCACGGTCTTTGGTCAAAGAGGCAATGTGCCCAACACCATTAAAGGGAGGTTTTTTGCCTTTTTCTTCCTGCTTGGAAACCTGGCATAAGAAAGAATTACCTGGCAGCCATCTAGCAATCCAGAAGGCCAACAGACAGGAAGAACATGGCCGAGAACTTCATATCATTGAGCTGTTAAACCAACCCGACCACCCTCTTCTGGATGTTTTGTTCTATAAGACACTTTAGTGTCTCAGTTGTTCAAGCCAGTGGTTCTCAAAGTGTGTCCCCAGGCCAGCAGCATCAGTACCATCTGGGAATGTGTTTAAAATGCACATTCTCAGGCCCCACCCCACATCTGTAGAACCTGAAATGCTACAGGTGGGGGGGTCTATCGTTTTACCAAGTTAGTTTAAAAGAATTTTTTTTAATGTTTATTTATTTTTGAGAGACAGAGCACAGGCAGGGGAGGGGCAGAGAGAGGGGGAGACACAGAATCTGAAGCAGGCTCCAGGCTCTGAGCTGTCAGCACAGAGCCCAACACGGGGCTCGAACTCATGAGCTGTGTGATCATGACCTGAGCCGAAGTCAGTCACCCAACTGACTGAGCCATCGAGGCACCCCACCAAGTGAGTTTTACCAAGCCCCCTAGGCGACATGTGCTTAAAATTCAAGAACCACTGGCTTAAACTACCGATGACCAAATTTTCTGTGAGTTTCAGCTGAAAGCATTTATACCTACATTTTTCCATAGCAACCCTCACCTCTGGACAGGGTATCAGGTGGCTGGGAGCAAAGCAGAAGAACGGAGATTCACAAAACCAAAAGGGAAAGCTTCAAAGAGGAAATGGAACTCACAAAGGAAAAAAATAAATAAAAATTAAGCACTTCTATCCTTCAAAATAATTGTAAATACAATTAAAAGGCAAAAGAAACTAGAGGAAATAATTGCAACAAATACGGCAACACTTAAAATCCTCTGTCAAAAATCATGCAAAATCAAGAAAACAATAAGATCCCAAATTAAAAAACAAAGCACACACATTTACAGAATGGGAAATACAAATGGTTAATTAAAAGGAATAATGCTCAACCTATTAGGAATCAAAACAATGTGAATTCAAATGTGATATTCTCATCTATTGACTTAGTAACGATTGAGTAAAAGAAACTTCCTGAGGTGGGGAGGGGAGGGGAGGGTGGACACCTGCCTGCATCGCCACTGGGGATGTAAACTGGCACCACCACCATTCTGGAAAGAAATCAGGCCACATTCATCAAGAGATTTTTAAGTGTTCATACTGTCTGAATCAGGAATTCAACTTCTATTTATCTCATCCAGGGGTCAACAAAAGTTTGCTTTTGTATGGTCTACAAGCTAAGAATTTTTACATTCTTAAAAGGTTGGAAGGAGAATAAGAAGGAAGAAAAAGAAGGAGAAAAAGGAGGAGGAGGAAGGAAGAGAAGGGAGAGGGAAGACGGAGGAAGAGAAAGGCGAAGGGAGATGGAGAGGGAGGGAAGGGGGAGGAAGGGGGAGATGGAGGAGGAAGAGGAGGGGGAGGGAGGGGAGGGAAGGGGAGAGGACAGAGAAGGAGAGGGGAGAGGGAGAGAAAGGGGAGAAGGGGAGGGGAGATGGAGGGAGAGAGAAGGAGAGAAGGAGAGAAGGAACAGCAGCAACAGAGACCACCTCAGGCACAACTAAATATATTTTCTATCTGCCTTTTATTGAAAACAGTTGCCAATCCTTGACTGAATCTGGGCTAAAGCAGGGTCGGGAAACTATGCCTGGCCCATGGACCAAATCCAACCAGCCACCTGCTTTTTTGTAAATAAAGTTTTATTGACCACATCCACACCCGTTCGTTTACAGGGTTCGTGGCTTCTTCTGAAAAGCTACAGTGCAGAGTTGAGTAGTTGTGACAGGCACCATATGGCCCACTAAACATAAAATAACATCTAGCCCTTTACAAAAAGTCTGCCAACTCCTGATCTCAAGAAATAATCAGAAAGACAGAAACTGTATGCCAAAATGTTCCGTACAAATAATGCTGTGGATGGAGACAAGGAGTATGCATTTATCCCAAGGCTCCCATCTTAAGGACTCCAACATATTAGCCATGTTAGTATCTACGGAACAGTCATTTTCATAGGTTTTCACAGAACCGGTAATAAAATGGGAAAGCAGGCCATCGAGTGCCCGTATATTCAGTTGAAGGGTTTCAATACGTAGATACATGAGACAGAAAGAGGGCTGGAAAAACAATGCAGCAAAGCCTCCTTACCAGTCCTCCTCGGGATCCTGGGATTCTGGGTAACGTTCCATTTGCTCCCATGCACTTTTCAGCTATTTCCAAGCTGCCCGTCGTGAGCAAACGCTGCTCTTATTATCATTGCAGAGAAAGCCTTCTTTCTCAGAAAGTCACGGAGCTTGGAAGCACAGCTGAGGGCCGGGAGCAGGCCTGGGGGGAGTTGCTGGAACTGGAATGAGGCTGAACAGTGAAAGGTGCCAGGCCTGAGTGAGCCCTGAAGGCTGGGAAACACCCGACGGGCCGCCACAGCAGCTGTCCGCCCCGGGTGAGGCGCTGCCTGTTTCCCAGAAGAGATCTCATTTCTTGTCAAGACACCCTAAGGAGCCATGCCAGAGCTTGAAAGAGCAGGTCAAGGGCGAGAGGGGCAGAGAGACGGCAGCGAACAGGACTTGGCGCCCATGGGTCCCTGCCGGCCTCCTGAGCTTTCCCCAGGGAGGATACTCGCAGCCCTTCCAGGGGCCCAGGCTCCATGTGCATCATCACCTGGTACATGCATGACACCCCTTCGCGGTAAGGGCGGCTGCTATTCCCACTTGATAGATGGGCACACTGAGGCTCAAGGAGGTTGAGTGGCTTGCGGAGGGGTAGCACGTGTAAGTGGCAGAGTAGGGATTCAATGTGGGGTGTCTGACTCCCACAGCCAAGTTTCTTCCCGGCCAGCAAGCTGTGTCGTGGGAGAATCACCTTTGAGTCTAACTGGCGGGCGGAGGGGATGGTGCTGGGTGGCCTTGTCAGGCTGAAGCAGGTCTGCTGGGAGATGTCCTGGTGTGCACAGACCACCCCGGTCTCAGGTCAGACCAAGTCCAGCTTCCTCACTCTCCGAGAGATGTCTCCCTGGGACCCATATGGCTTAGCAGTCCCAACCAGATGGGCTCCGGGTCATCGAGGAGCTGACCAGCTCTGGCCCAAGCCATGGCCCGGAGGGAGGAAGGCAGGTCCCCAAACTTCACAGATTGCCACTTACCAAAGCCGAACCAGGTCAACGAGAAATAACACGCCTAGAGGACTTCCTAGCAGGAAGGTCAAATGGCAAGCGCTGGGGAGGGGTGCGCTCACACGAGTGTGCATGTGGTGTGGGGGCATGAGAAAATTAAACAGGGTTACCACATGACCCAGCAATCCCACTTCTGGGCGCATATTCGAAAGAATCAAACGCGGGGTCTAGAACCAATACTGCACACCCATGTTGACCGCAGCATTGTTCCCAATGATCAGAAGGTGGAAGCGACTCAAGCCCTAAGGGAAGACCTCACAGCCACCCTTCCCGGGTTCAGTGGACCAATGGATAAGCTGTGGTGTAGACATGCCATAGAATATCATTCAGGCTTTAAAAGGAAGGAGATTCTGATACACGTCAGGACAGGGATGAACTTGAAAGACACACTAAGTGGAAGAAGCCAAATACAGAATGATAAATATTGTATAATTCCACTCCTATCCGGTGCCTAAGCCAGGCAAAGTCATCAAGACGGAAAACAGAACAGTGGTTAGCAAGGGTGGGGAGGAGGGACTCGTTGTTAAATGGATTCGGTGTCCATTTGAGAAGCTGAAAAAGTTCTGGAAATGGACAGTGGTGATGGGTGCATAATCACGTGAAGGTACTGAATGCCACTGAACTGTATTCTTTTAAATGGCTAACATGGTATGTCTTTTGTTCTGCGTAATTTGCCACAACTTTTTTAAAAGGAGGTGGGGGAGGGAGGCAGAATATCCCCCGGGCCCTGGGAGGAGAAGGGTACGGAGTAGGAACAATTGTTGTCAACGCGAGATTCAGCAAGTGCCTTGTCCAGTGTCACCACACCAGGCAGCAGCAGTGTCACCAAGCACCTCCACCGGGCTAAAACAGAGGAGATGGCAGCAAAGGGGACACAGCTCTGAGAGACAGGACAGCAGGAGGCAGCGGGACCCCCTGCAGCTAACACCTGCCCCCACACCCAGTCTTACTGACCCTCAGAATCTTCTCATGGACATGGCCCGAGGGCCGGTCTGCCTCAGACACCACCTGGCCTGATTTCTAGGCAGATGGAAGCCGCAACAAGGTGGGAAGGAGGTAGTTAGGATTAGGGTCAAGGTGAGACCAGAAGTTCACTCGGTGCATCTCAGGAAATGCTTCCCACAAGAGCAGCCCAGGTTCAAATCTGGCCCCGAGTTGGGAGGCAGCTGCTGGAACAGGAAAGGCATGGGCTTTGGGGTCATACAGCCCTGGGTTTGAATTCACGCTGTGCTGCTTACTTGGTGATGAAGGCTTGACCTTGGCCAAGCATCGGTGTTTTTCATCGGTCAAAGGGGCATGGTGGTGGCTGTTCCACAGGGGGCACCCCAGGCGGGCTCTGGACCCAGACCACCTGGGTTCAAATCCTGTTTCCCCATCATTTATTGGATGTGTGAACTTGAATAAGTTAACGTCTCTGGGCCTCAGTTTTTCTCATCTATGAAATGGGGCGTTAGGACCTCAATGGGTTGCTGTGAGGATTGAAAGAGTTGATCCGGAGAACATGCTGAGCACAGTGGTGCCTGGCACACCAGAGTGTGTGTGAAATGTTATGCAACGTACATAAAACCCTGGCGGGCGACAGGGGCTCACACGTGGGAGGTGGTTCCCTTTTTCTCCCCTCCAGTTTCCTCCTGTGTGTGACTCCAAAACAATGTTCATAGTATTTGTCCTGGAGTTTTCTATATACACCCAGGTTAGACACAGCCCTCGTTGGCAGGCACAGCCCTCGTGTTGCTCCCTTTGCTGCCCTTGCCCTTCACCCACACCAAGTAGGGCTGGGGGAGGGGGAAGGAGAAAAGGAAGGCCATGGCCACATCCTGCAAAAAAGGAGGTTTAAACTGTCATTCCAAACAGGCGGTTTCTCACAGCCTCTGCCAGTCCCCTCTCATCAGTCCTTAGAGTGGGTCCCAAGGTCCTGAGGTGGCCCTGAGCGCTTGAGCACATGAGGCTTTCCCTTGGGAGCGGGCAGGGCGATGCCTTGTGCCAAACAAGCGTCAAGTGAGCATCTCCAGCCACCCCAAGCACTCTGTCCACTGAGAGAGGCGGGTGCCTGGGGGCTCAGGCAGGTAAGTGTCCGACCTCAGCTCAGGTCATGATCTCAGGTTTTGAGGGTTTGAGCCCTGCCTCGGGCTCTGTGCTGACAGCTCGGAGCCTGCTTGGGATTCTCTCTCTCTGCCTCTCCCCAACTCACGCTTTCTCTCTCTCTCTCAAAAGAAATAAACTTAAAAAAAAAAAAAAAAGGTACAGATTGGTTAACACTTGGCCAAAGTTACCCAGCAAATCAGCACAAGGGCAACTTGATGAAAACATAGGAGCTTCTCATGGTCACATTCTCTGTCTGCTGAACCACGTCAACGTTGCCTAAATTTGGATAAGTCCCTTCCCCCTCTCTGAACCTCAATATCCACAGTTGTAAAAGCAGAAAGTACCTTGTAAGGTTGTTTGTTCATTCAACAATCATCATCAATGAGCCATATTTACAGCGAAGCTGTCAGGGATAAAGTTTCATGGTCTCTCCTTCGGAGATCCTGGGAAGGGTCTATTATAGACTTTTCTTAAAAAGGGTCCCCAGCGCCGCAAAACCTGACCCTGCTCCCGCTAACCACAGTGAGTCGGCACCTTGCCAGACCCTGGATGTCGGGCATAAAAGGGGCACCAGAGGAACCTATGCTGGTAAAGTCCCCAGCTCAGGGCCTGGCCCACACGTGGTGCAGCACAAGCGTACACTTACTATGCGTTATTTATTGTTGGTCTCTCCCCCTTTACAATGTTAGCTCCCCAAGGAAAGGGGACTTGGTCAGTTTCGTTCATCGATGCAGAGCAAGAGCCCAGTGAGTATTCGCTGATCCCTGAGAGTGTGTATTTCAACTCTCCAATTCACAGATGAGACAGATGGATCTCTTCTGCAGTCAGGCCCAGGGCCCCACCAACCCCAATAATGGGTTCTAACTTCTGGCTGCCTCCCCTGGGGTCACACTGAAGCCCTAGAGACCCAAATCTAGGGATCAACATGTTGAGTAAGAAAAGGAAAGAAAATGGCAGAGCCCAGAGCATCGTAAGACTGTCAGATTTAACAATAATTTAGGACAACTCAATTTTGTTAATTTTGAAGCTTACATCGACAAGAAATCATATTTTAGTATAAGTATGTACCAGGCAATAATTTGTGGGCACACTTACACGGTAGTATTAAGATTGTTTCTCTGAAATTCACACTTAGTTGACATCTTGTATTTCACCCGGCCACGCTCCCTTGGAATTCCATGGAAATTAGTTCAGATTCCTGCTCTGCTATTTACTGTGTCGTCTCCAGAAAGTATCTGAACCACTCTGAGCCTTGGTTTTCTCAGCCTGCAAGCTCTGGCTAGCCCTCCCTTCCTCCCAAAGTTGCTCTAAGGAGGAAGAAAGGAGGGGTCTTGTGTAAGGGCACCAGGGGGCGCTTGTCCCCCTACCGTGCACTCTGACCTATGTAAGGAGCTCTGTGGGGCGTGGACATGCCCACCGTAAAAAACATGATTAACTGCAGTGCTGAAGTCCCCAGCAGTACACGTATACGGGGCGTGGAGGGGATAGGGATCCTGCCTTCAGAAGGCAAAGGTCTCGGGGCTCCCTGGTGGCTCAGCCAGTTAAGCGTTCAACTCCAGTCATGATCTCACAGTTCATAGGTCTGAGCCCGGTGTCAGGCTCTGTGCGGACAGCTCAGAGCCTGGAGCCTGCTTCAGATGCTGTGTGTGTGCCCCTCTCTCTCTCTCTCTCTCTCTCTCTCTCTCTCTCTCTCTCTCTCTCTCTGCCCCTCCCCCTCCTCATGCTCTTTCTCAAAAATGAAACAAATATTTTTAAAAAATTTAGAAATCAAATGTCTAACCTCGTATTTCTCAGCCTGATCGGACCCCACACTCCCTTTTTAAAAGCATTTTTAGTGCCTCCTTTACCTTACTAAAATAAAACTGTGATAAAGTGGCCCATTTACATGCAAACTCAAGAGAACCGAATGCTGCGTTTGCCATTTAAACGAAAAATATAAGGACAGTAATAAAATAACGTTTCAACAGGTGAATGTGTGGGCACGCGATAGAGAGGTGCTTGCATAAACTAAGAGAGTAAGGTTGAAAGTTAGACACTCTTCAATACTGTTGAACCATATGAAATTGTGGATACGGGACTGTTTCTCATCTATGAAAATTGCATGGGACTCAACATTTGACATTCAGAATACAAGTAAATGTACTTATTGGGTGTGTGTGTGTGTGTGTGTGTGTGTGTGTGTGTGTATTGCACCATGAGTCAATAGCTACAAATACAGGCAGTTTGGGTGTTGGCAACCCAAAAATTATAAGCATCATCGCCATCATGGCTGTGATTTTCCAAAATGATGGTCCACTCTTGTTAAAATTGTAAACAACACAAGGTATAATCTTTCTTGTTTTGCCTGCCACTTACACTTCTGAAAAATTAGGTTTGCATTTCATTTTTTCTAAGTTTTTAATTCCAGTCACCCTACAGGATAATGATAGTTTCAGGTGTACAATATAGTGTTTTGACAATTCCATACATTACCTGGTGCTCATCACAGCAAGGGCCCCCTTAATCTCCATCCCTAACCCATCTTCCCTCCCCACCCCCACTCTGGTAACCATCAGTTTGTTCTCTATAATTAAGAGTCTATGTCTTAGTTTGTGTCTTTTTCCCCCCTTTGCTTATTTTGTTTCTTAGATTCCACATGTGAGTGAAAGCATATGGTATTTGTCTTTCTCTGACTTATTTCACTTAGTATTATACTCCCTAGCTCCATCCAAGTTGTTGCAAATGCCAAGATTGCATTCTTTTTATAGCTGAATAATATTCCATTGTGTGTGAGCCTGTGTGTGCACATTTTTATCCATTCATCTATCAGTGGGCTCTTGGGCTGCTTCCGTATCTTGGCTATTGTAAATAATGCTGCAATAAACACAGGGGTGTATGTATCCCTTTGAATTAGTGTTTTTGTATTCTTTGGGTAAATACTCAGTAGTGGGATTGTTGGATTGTAGGACAGTTCTATTTTTATCTTTTTGAAGAACCTCTTCCACAGTGGCTGCTCAAATTTGCATTCCCACCAACAGTGCAAAAGGGTTCTTTTTTCTCCACATCCTTACCAACACCTGTTGAGTTTAGCCATTCTGACAGGTGTGAGGTGATATATTTCATTGCAGTTTGACTTGCATTTCCCTGATGATGAATATCTTTTCATGTGTCTGTTGGCCATCTGAAGGTCTTCTTTGGAGAAATGTCTGTCCGTGCCTTCTGCCCATTTTAATTGGATTATATGTGTTTTGGGTGGAGATTTATTTCGTTTTTAAGAATTTTTTTTAAATGTAGTCTGTATATCCAGTGTGGAGCTCAAACTTACAATCCAGAGATCAAGAGTCACATACCCACCGACTGAGGCGGCCAGGCACCCCTGGGTGTTGAGGTTTATAAGTTCTTCATATATTCTGGGTGCTAAAACCTTAAGGTTGTATTTTGAATTGTTTTTAATGTTTGTTTTGAGAGAGAGAGACAGAGAGAGAGACAGAGAGAGAGACAGAGACAGAGCAAGAGCAAGAGTGGGGGAGGGGTAGAGGTAGGGAGAGAGAGACACAGAATTGGAAGCAGGCTCCAGGCTCTGAGCTGTCAGCACAAAGCCTGACGCGGGGCTTGAACCCATAAACTGTGAGATCATGACCTGAGCTGAAGTTGGATGCTTAACCGACTGAGATGCCTAGGCGCCCCAAGTTTATATTTGAAAAGTGAAAAAAAATTTATGTAAAACAGCTTTAAGTTCCAGACTCAGAAAAGTATAAACAGGTTTTTGTTTTGTTTTTACCTACATGAGTTTCTTACAGGATATTCAAAATCTGGGAAGAGGCAAGAAAGGTTCTTACTGCATGGATCTGTCCCACACACTGTTGGGCTTGCCCTAAAAATGAAAATGCTTTATCCCCAAATCGTTAGGACAACGAAAATTAAACCCCCATACTTCCAAAATGACCCACAAAGGGATAACAGTGCCTCCACTAAGAAGCAGTCTAATAACTTCTGCTTGAATAGTTTCTGTGACAAGAAACTTACTAACTCCACAGGGCCCGCCAGGAAGTCATGACAGCTCCTTACATCTCTGGTGGAAGCACACGTTGGTGCAAGTCTTCAATTTGGTCAACTGTTTCAAAAACCTTGACCCAGTACTTCTACTTCTAAGAAGAAACCTCTTCTAAGAATTCCACTTTTAAGAATATACGTACGTAATCAATCCAAATAGCCATTAGAATCCCTGTGCACAGAGAGCATTATATATAAATGAGAGAACAAACAGCCATTTCCCCATTGTTGGTATTTCAAGTAAATTAAAGTACAGCCTCTCTCTGGACTAGGAAGCTGCCGTCAGAAATAACTTGTTGGCTGCTGTTGGGGGGGGCTGGGTGCTTCTGGGTTTTCTTCTTCTTGACTTTTCTCATTTCTATAATAATTTTTATTTTCTTCCAACTACTATTGAAATAAATTTCATGGAAAGAAACAACCAAAATTCACGAAGCCAAGGTTTCCGGTGGAGAAGCAGCAGCTTGGGGAGAAGAGGCGCAGGAGAACGGGTCACTCAGCCACCAAGGATTGCCCCTCTCTTACCACCATTTGACCCCTAATCAGTGTATGGGTCCCCAGCGTCCCTCCAGGGCTCCCAAGAACAACATTGGGGACACACAGGACACTCAGCCTGTGGCCTGCAGAGTCACCATGCAGGTGTTGTCTAGACCTTTCCATTGTGGCTCAGGCTCTAGGCTGCACTGGGGGGTAGGGAGAGGCCTGAAGACCCTGCCCAGATGGGCCCGAGATCTCCTCTATTTTGCTCTCTTGCCCCTTCTTAAAGTGAGTTAGTGGGGGAAAGGCAATAAATGAACACGTGTAATATTCCAGTAGGATAAAAACGCACATATCTCTGTGCATGTGACAGAGATGAAGACAGATGGGGAGAGACAGAGAGGAGGACATGTGAGAGACAGAGCATGTGTGTGTGAGATCGTGCACAGGCAGCCCGAAAAGGCACACACCAACACGCCGCTCTTGGCCGGAGTCAGGAAGAGAGGTCACAACTGAGCGGTTCCGAGTGCAGACAGATCTGGGCTCAAGTCCCAGCTTGGTCACTGATTAAGGTATTACACGGGAGAAATCAACTCTTCTGTGACTCATTTCTCAGTCCGGACGGGGAGAGTCGGCACCTAGTGCATGAGAGTGAAAGGACACCTGGCATCTGGGCCCCTTGGCAGCATGCATGGCACCCTGGAAATGTTGGCTTCCATCACTTTCCCCACCAGGGGATGGATCGAGACATTTTTCTGAGTCAAAAACCACACGAACACCCAGGCTACAAAATGAACCCCATGGTCTTCACTGGCCCCACCAAGCTGAGCACAAGCCAAACAAAGTTCCCTAGGTGACCCTAGGCAGTGGCCGTCAGACTGTCCTTTTCGATCCGAAGGCGACCACACAGAGGAAGGCCCCGAAGGGAAGATACAGCCCAGGTTCAGTCCACTGTTGTACCAAAGACCCAGAGCTCATTTCCACGGCGTTTTGATGAGACACAAGGAAGAGAATTGGAAACTGGAAACCAAAATAAGGTCTAAGGACAACAGTCAGCCAAGGAAGAAACACTGGAGATGGCAGGCGACAGAAAGTCAGACGAAGCTAGGCTTTCTCAGATGTACTGGAGCTGAACTTTAAGTGTAAACTACGCCTGCTCATCCTGCGCAGAACTGCTCTCTGCTGGGCCAGCTGACCACAAACAAACCAGACCCCAGACGGAGGCCGTCTGCTTGCTGGAGTCGATTTGGAAAGAGACGAAATATCTGCGCACAAGGAACAAGGGGGAAGGACTCAAAAAACATAAAACCACGTCATGGGCGATGTATGTATCTCCCTAGCATTCTTTACTCTTTAACCTTCTTTTTTATAATTTTTTTTTTATTGTTGGAGAGAGACAGAGTGTACGTGGGGGTGGGGCAGAGAGAGAGGGAGACACAGAGTGCGAAGCAGCTCCAGGCTCTGAGCTGTCAGCAGAGCCTGATGCAGGGCTCGAACTCACAAGCTGTGAGATCATGACCTGAGCTGAAGTCAGATGCTTAACCGACTGAGCCACCCAGGCGCCCCTACTCTTTAACTTGTGGTAAACTCTCCATTATAACATATTTCAGGGATTTTTGAGTGTTTAGGTGTTCGATTTAATCACCACTGCATGTCGATTTTCTCAAGTTATCATCTTTATGGTCTTTTTCATTCTCCAGTTTCCATATGATCTTGTTTAAATTATTACCCGAATTTCTCTAAAACCCCGAAGTTTCCATGTGTCAAAAAAAAAATCATTGTATTTGTTTACAGTAAGTTAATTTGGATTTCAGTTCTTAGGATTTGGAGAGCCAGCTCTCCAAAGCCTTCACCCACAGAACTTTTATCCTTAACGTCAGCATTGTAAGTTATTAATTGACAGGAATCCTGATTTCTCGGTCTAGGTTCGCTACCTTGGGACTGGCCATTAGGGTACTTTCCTGTATTGGGGCACCTGGGTGGCTCAATCCATTGAGCATCTGGCTCTTCATTTTGCCTCAGGTCATGATTTCCAGGGTCAGGGGATTGAGCCCCACGTCAGGCTCCATGCTGAGCATGCAGCCTGCTTGACATTCATTCTTGCTCTCGCATTCTCTCTCTCTCTCTCTCTCTCTCCCTGCCCCGCCCCTGCTCCTCTCGCCAGCTCCTTCTCTAAATTTAAAATTTTTTAAAGACAAAGGATACTTACCTTTTTCATCAGACTGTGACTAGAATACTATGCGAGTCCGAGAAAACAATTTACCAGTGACAATGTGTACTCCTTCCAATCACCATCTACTTAAGTACGGATTCCAGCCTGTACCCAGACAAATATTCCCTGCTGGTCTCTGTCCACGACAGGTCCCTGCTTTGGGGATCACAGGCTTACTGTTAGGCGCCACGTGCCCTGCGCGGCCACTCGACCGCTGGAGATGCTGTTTCATTCCGCTTACAATCTGTAATCTCGAACAAATTGGAAAGCCTATGATGTCACTAGTGAGTGGTGACTGTTGCCATGTTAAAATTAATTAGAACCTACAATTTGGGCAAAATGAAAAATTTTACAAGTGAAAATGAAATTGCTCAAGCCATATGCAGAGCTTCGTTAGGTGAATGGATTGGTAACCAACAAGGCCTAGTGGGGATTATGGGCTGGTTCTTAAAGGTTTTAAGGACCAGATATGAACTGAGGTTTCCCTCCAACTTCTTACTTTTCAGAATATGTCTTTTGGGGCCCAGGATATTATTTGTTAAGCGATATTCAAGTTTTTTTTTTTTAACATTTATTCATTTTTGAGAGTGCGTGCGCGCACGCTCTCGCCTGTGTGGGGGAGGGGCAGAGAGCAAGGGAGACACAGAATTTGAAGCAGGCTCCAGGCTCTGAGCTGCCAGCACAGAACCCAACGTGAGGCTCCAACTCACAAGCTGCGATATCGCGACCTGAGCCAAAGTCAGATGCTTAACAGACTGAGCCACCCAGGCACCCCATTAAGTGATATTTTCTTAAACATACACACACACGTTGCTAGGGTGGTTCTGAAACGTTGTATGTTACAAACAAATTTGTTTTTAACATAAGAGTGAAAGGAGGTTGATACTTGGACAAGTTTACATTTGTGTTAACCCAAAAAAGGGCTGAGTACAAAGTGTGTATGTAAATCTTGAGATGTACTTTAGAAACAGACTTTAAAAAGGTTTTTATAATCAAGCGTTAAGGGAGCCCATTTGTTGTAAGAACTAATCTATACCTAGGTACACGGAAAAAATCTGGAAGAAAATATTCCCAATATTAACACCAGAGAAGTCTGGATTATAGGACTATGGAGGACATGGTCTTTTTTATACATTATATATTGCTTTTAATAATCGGGGGAGGGGGGATAAGTCCTATTTTTCAAAAATGACAAAAGAGGAAAAATATCTAATAAAATCAAAGTGGATGAGAGTTGCTCACAAGCCACGGAGTTAGAAGAAACCAGAAGGACTTAATGGAGAAGTGGCCCAGGCTAAGCCAGATGATTGTGGGTCCCCAGAGTCCCTGATGAAAAGAAAAATCAACTAGCATATGAGCAACTTTGAGGTCAGATTGTTGCAACAAAAAAAAAAAAAAAAAAAAAAAAAAAAGCCAGACACGAACACCAGGGGCTACTGGTCCTAAGCGAGGGCTTGAGACACAAAGGTTACTTGGCCCCAGTCCTTGGAAAAGCTTCCAGCCTCAATGAGCCAAAGAAAAGCATGGTGACATCAACAAAGAACCACAACTGGTTTAACAAACTACTAGTAAAATTTTCGACATCTCTAGAAATGAAAGGGGGCGCCTGGGTGGCTCAGTCGGTTAAGCCTCCAGCTTCGGCTCAGGTCAGATCTCACGTTCGTGGGTTTGAGTCCCACGTTAGGCTCTGTGCCGACGGCTCAGAGCCTGGAGCCTGCTTCCGGTTCTGTGTCTCCTTCTCTCTCTGCCCCTCCCCCTCTCATGCTCTGTCTCTCTCTGTATCAAAAATAAATAAAACATTAAAAAATTTTAAAAAAGAAATGAAAGGAATACACAGTAAGCCAATAAATCATCACTCCTCACCTAACAACAGAGTAAAGAATATGTAGTGTTTATTTTTGAGAGACAGAGATAGAGCACGACAGGGTAGGGGCCAAGAGAGAGAGAGACAGAGAGACAGAGAGACCGAGACAGAGGGAAGGAGGGAGGGAGGAAGAGAATCCAAAGCAGGCTCCAGGCTCCAAGTTGTCAGCACAGAGCCCGTACGGGGCTCAAACCCAGGAACCATCCAATCATGATCTGAGCTGAAGTCGATGCTTAACTGACTGAGCCATCCAGGCGCCCCAAGAGTGAAGAATTTTTGAATGCTTGTGAAGGTATGCAGAGACCAGCACTTACTCACCGCTACAGACTGTGCTTTTGAAAAGCAATGTGGTGGTGAATTCCAGTTATTTTAAGATTTTCACACCCTTTTGATAATTCCACTTCTAGAAATCTACCCCAAGACAAGCAAATATAAAATACTTTATTCTCAAAGATATTCATTGCAATGTGCTTTGTATTTTTAATTTTTTAGTGTTTACTTACTTTTGAGAGAGAAAGAGAGAGACAGAATGCAAGCAGGGGAAGGTCAGAGAGAGAGACAGAATCTGAAGCAGGCTCCAGGCTCTGAGCTGTCAGCATAGAGCACAATGTGGGGCTTGAACCCACAAACCATGAGATCATGACCTGAGCCAAAGTTGGACGCTTAACCAATGGAGCCACCCAGGTGCCCCTATAACTTTTTTAAGGAAATAACCTGAATGCTGCCCAGCCATAGTGAGAACGGTTAGTTTTGATACAACCTCTCAGTGGGGCATTTCGAGGCCATTAAAAACAGTGTTGATGGAGCATTTATAATAACACACAGGGAAATGTTTATGTTACCATTTTAAGTGACACAGTAGGATATAAAATTGTATATAGAACATGATTTTAACTACATAAAAATTCACATTTAAAAAACACTGGTGAGAAATGCTCTAAAATGTTTTACAATTCCCTGTAGGCTGGCCAGGCTAGGCGTGGGGTTTTTAATCTTTTCAAGAATCTTTTTGAAAAGATTTACAGGAACATTACAAGAAAAATACAACGAATATACTCCTCTTACCCAACTTCCGCACCATTAACATTGTGTCACTTCCGTTTTGTTTCACCCATGCCTGAACACGCTCTCTCTCCACACGCATCACGTACAATCATTGGTCTTCTGAACCATTGGAGAACGAGCCACAGATGGGATATCTCAGGACCCCTAAATTCTCCAGGGAAATTCCCTGAAAACAGGACACTCTGACAGAAGCACCAGACAACGGTGCGAATCAGGAAGTCGACCTTGACACACATCACCATCAGTGCGCACCCCATCCAAATCCATTCAAATTTCACCAACTGCCCCAACCAACAAGGCCCTTGTGCCTTCTGGTTCAATCTAGGAACACCCATGGCATTTAGTTGTGGCTCTCCAGGCTCCTTCACACTGCAACATTTTCTCCCATTTCAAGTCTTTCCTCAACAGCTACGTGATTTTTTTTTAAGAGTACTAACCTTTTATTTTACAGAACAACCCTCACCCCAAGGCCTGTGGTCTCCTCAGGCCATGCATTCTTGGCAGGATGGTGCAGAAAGGAGGCTGCCTTCATATCAGGAGGCCCACAGTCACCACTAACCCAGCACTGGTAGGGCTGATTTTTTTTTTAATTTCTTTTTTATGTTTTATTTATTTTTGAGAGCAAGAGAGACAGAGCACAAGCAGGGGAGGGGCAGAGAGAGAGAGAGGGAGACACAGAATCCAAAGCAGGCTCCAGGCTCTCAGCACAGAGCCCAACATGGGACTCGAACTCACAGACCAAAAGACCATGACGCTTAACTGACAGCCACCTAGGCGCCCCTGTTAGGGCTAATTTTGATCACCTGCTCCAGCCAGTGCCGACCCAGGTTTTCCCCCCATAAAGTCGCCATTTTGGCCTTTGTAACTGATAAATACTTTCTGGGGGCACTGGTAGTCTGTTCCTCATTCACCTGCCAGTCAGAACATCATTGACAACTCCAGCCCGAGTCCATCACCACTAGACGGCTGCATCACTTTGACGTTTCTCATTTTGAAAATTTCCACACGTATTAATTGGTGATCTCTTACAAGAAAGAGCTTTCTCTTCTGTATTATTTATTTATCAACATGGACTCATGTGTTCCTGCTTTATTCAAGGAGTTTTGTTCCATACTCTCATTATTTATATTGATGCACAAATTACCCACAGATCTGATGGATAAGAGCCCCTTCCTACTGACCCCTCTTGTATGCCCACCTTGTTCTTTGGTCCCTACCATACTGTCTGGCACAAGGTGTTTCAGACGTGTCCTTTCTCTGCTGCATTTCTGGAAGTGGCACCTTCTCCAAGAAGACCTGAGTCACTCTCATGAAGAATGGTCTTTGGAGGCCAAGACCTGGGAGTGTGGTGTGTTCACCCCTGCTAGAATGGCATTGCTTCTAGACCCTCTAGAAACCAAGGGATGCAGATCCGTATATAAGTAGATATACAAACCCCTATCACTATATATTTACATATGTCTGCATATATACATTAAAATCATGATTTTAACGTGTAAGTATACATATGTCAAGGAGGTCATCCCTGTCCAACACTCGGGGATCTTTCTAGCCTTCCCCATTTCCATGTTCCCAAATCACATCTCTATCAGGAAGAAACATGGTTCCCATTAAGCTCAACTTATTTTATGTACTCAACATACCCAGTCTCCCAACCATGCCAGCTGCCACTTCTGCCCACTGCTCTGCACATGCCCCGCCTCCTCAGCGAGCCCCCCCCCCCCGCCAATGCCTCCCTTCATCAACCACCAGCTGTGCCAATAATGCTGCACCACACTATTGTCATATATTGTCACTTCCAACATTTTTCCTGCTTTCAATTGTGTTTAAGCTTATTTATTTTGAGAGAGTGCAACATGAGACAGGGAGGGACAGAGAGAGAGGGAGAGAGAGAATCCCAAGCCGGCTCCATGCCTCTACCACAGAGCCTGACAGGGGCTTAAACCCATTGAAACTGTGAGATCATGACCTGTGCTGAAATCAAGACTCAGAAGCTAAACCCACTGAGCCACCAAGGTGCCCCTTTTCCTGCTTTTTTTTTTTTAATGTTTACATATTTGAGAGAGAAAGACAGCATGAGTAGGGGAGAGGCAGAGAGATAGAGAGACAGAATCTGAAGCAGGTTCCAGGCTCTGAGCTATCAGCACAGAGCCTGACACAGGGCTTGAACCCACGAACCACGAGATCATGACCTGAGCTGAAGTCAGATGCTTAACCAACTGAGCCACGCAGGCGCTCCCTTGCTTTTAATTTTTTAATGTGAAAACAATTTAAGAGAGAACCCTGCTCTCCTAAGGAGGACACACACCGAAGTCTCCTGTGGTTATTGCAGGTACCCCCAGAAGGCATAGGAATGCTATCCGTGTACAGTGCTAGGATAACCCCTCCCTACAGACCTCCTGGTCTCCCCTGTGCTCTCCCTGCACCCACCCGGAACCCAGGCCGCAGTTTCCAGAGATGTGGCCTTTCCAAGGGGCCCCTGCCTCCCTAGGGGCCAGCTGCCCCTCCCAGGGGCTTTCTCCACCACAGGGCACCTTCCACCCATCTTTCTCATCCTCACAGACTCAGCCCTGGAAAAACCAAAGGGAGAGACGGCCTGGGACTAACCATACAAGATACACAAGTTTGCTTTGACAGAAGGGGCTTTTCTCTTGACAAAGCTCACAAAGTTCCGAGGTGTTGCTTACAGATAAGCAGAAAAGCCCCAAAAACAGTAGATGCAAGATGACGTCAGAACATAAGGGTAGGGGACAGCTGGGGCACCTTACACAGAAGTAGACAGATGGGTCTTTCATCTCCCCACCCACCCCCCCACACACAAGCCACCCTGGACAGCTGAGGTCACCTTCTAGACAATGCCTGCACAGGACCCAGGGGCAGCCTTCAGTCCTCCAGACCCACTGGTCTCTGGCCAACTGTTCCTGGCTGGCCCTTTGGCAGCAGTTAGGTCCCCCGTGCAGAGCGAGACCCTCCTCTGGCCAGGAAGCTCTGGCGGGCAGGGTTAGCCTGGCCCCCCGAGCTGTCTCCCAGCCACCCTCACCCAGGAAGGGAAGCTGGAAGCAAATGGAGAAGACCGCTTCATCTTCCCAACCGGCCAGCTCTGGCTGGGCCTCCTCCCACTCCTGGCCAGGGGCCCGACGGACAGGCCAGCAGAGCACAGGGCAGCAAGGTCACGAGTAGCACTGGGGAGAACAGCTGTGGCCAGCAAGCCGCTCCAAAGGCTTACAGCTGTGGAAAAACGGCTTCCTGCGACTCTCTCAGGACCTCCGCGTGTAGACCCCAGGAAGCTAGAGGATTCACACACACCCCTCGGCCTGCACACTGACCAGTGCTTGGCTGAACCACCCGCTCTGCTTTTCCCTGAGTGGCTGTGATGGTTACTTTTACATGTCGACTGGGTTGGACCATGGGATGCCCAGATCCTGGTCAAACATTCTGGGTGTTTCTTTGAGGGTGGTTTTCAAGGAGATCCTGATTTGACTGGGTAGGCTGAGTAAAGGGGATGTCAAACTGGGACGTTGGCCGTTTCCTGCCTTCTGAGTCGAAATGAAATGTCAGCTCGCCCTGGGTCTCGATCCCACTGGCTTTTTGAATGAAATGACGGCCTTGGCTCTCCTGGTGACCCAGCCTCAGGCTCCGGGTGGAACTACAGCATCAGCTCTCCCTGGCCTTCAGTTGCCCACTCACCCCTCGGGTCCTGGGACTCGCCAGCCTCCAGAGCCACAGGAGCCAATTCATCACAATAAACCTCTTTATCTGTGTGTCCACACCCGCACACGCACGCAGACACACCTGTTGGTTCTATTTCTCTGGAGAACCCTGTTACAGTGGCCCAGAGAGAAGCAGTGATTTGGCCCAGGTCCCTCAACACTTCCCAGCAAGGGCACAGATACCCAGCCCCCTCCCTCTGTTTCCCACCTCACAGGGACCAGGACCCTCACTTAGAGTGGCTTCCGCCAAGGGAAGCCTGCCCGAATGGAATGGGCAACTGCTCAGGGTGCCAGGCCAGTTGGAGGAGTGTAGGTTTGCACAAAGCCCCAGGTTCAAAATCCAGATCCTCTGCGAACTAGCCATTTGCTGAGCCTCTCCAAGCCACAGAGTGTGAGGTGGGGGTGATATACCACAGAGCAGCCGGAGGATTCAACGGGCCCAGGCCAAGGACAAGGCCCCAGTATCCATTCTCTCCTCTATTCTTTTCAATGTTCTCTCCTCCGATGGAATACCAGCACCATGGATCTCAGAGAACCATCCCACCTCCTTTCCTCCCCCTCCTCCGAAGCACTCAGAGGATTACAGGGCTCACCTTGTTCATCCTTCAGTGCCCACGTCTGAAAGGACCGAGGCTGCCAGCTCCTCCCCCGCCCAACCCCCAGACCACTCCAGGTCCCCGCATCTTACCCAGACTGAAGGGTCTGAGGGCCATAGACTCAACATAGGTTCTTAGAACTTGAGCAGCACTTGAGCCATACGTTTGTCCAAGGCTCGGAGAAGGACGTGACCAATCCAGGATCAGAGAGGGGCAGAGCCAGAACCAGAAGCTGGAGCCTCGAGTCCCAGATCCGAGTCTGGAAGGGACCCGGAACCTGCACTTACTCGAAGTAGCTTCTAAGGAGACTTGGGCTAAGTTGGTGATTCCCAGTGCGTGGCCAGGAGCAGGACCCGCACCTGGGCTCTTCCTGGAATATGCAAATTCTCAGACCCCACCCCCAGACTCTTACTGGTCCAAAAGTGAGAGATTAGACCCAGCCAACTCTAGCTTAACAAGCTCATCTGGTGATTGGGAACCATTGCCCTAAGCCAGTGGGTCTTAATAATGGTGTCCATTAAAATCACCTGCAGAGGCTTGAAACAGGACAGCCCCCCCACACATCAAAATGCTAATTGTTGGTCCATACTGGCCTAGACAGCTAGAGCTTTGGAAGCATCCCAGGTGATTCTAATGTGCAGCCAGGCAGAGAACCCCACCCCCAGGCCAACGCAACTCACCTGAATTTCTCACCCTCTACGCTCTCAGAAAATTGGCTGGAAAGACACAGAAGGGGATCCAGGGCTGAGTATGTGCCCAGCCAAAGCTGGCTCCTTGTCCCTTCATTGCCATACCTATTGGCCCTGTGGCTGCCTAGGCACGCCTTTCCTCTGCATTGCTGGAAGGGCTCAGCCTCATGACCTGTGTGGCACTCTTGGTGGGGACACTAAAATGTGTCTGCAGTGTAGGGAATTGTAACTCATGGGAGAAAAATCCCAGCACAGCAGCTGGCTCCAGCACCATGGCTGTTAGTGAGGAACACCCTCATCCAGCCTCCAGCCATCTAGCCTTCCATCATCCAGCTGCCACCCACATCACCAGCCTCCTGCTTTGTGCCTTCCTGCCACGTTCACCTTCTCACCTGCACATGGCTGCCCTTTCTGCCCAGAACATGCTTCTCAGCTTCTCTGCCTGCAAACTTCTACTTATCCTTCAAGATCCTACTCAATTGTCACCTCCTCTTGGCAGCCTATCATGACTGTTAGGCAGGGCTCTTAGCGTGGTAATCCACAAAAGCCTAACTCAAGTATCTGGTCGTCACTCTCCTACTCTGGGTGCTGGTTTTCTCCAACTTGCCCTTGAGCCCCCGTAGGCGGGCTTCATGGGGTGACCAGACTACCCCCGGCATCTCCAGGCTCGCGTCCTACCAGTGAGCAGCCCCAGCAAGTAAGAGCATCCCCGCCCCAATAGCTCCAGACAAGGCCCAAGGTTTTCCCATGGCCTGGATTGGGCCCCCTGCCTGTCCCTGAACCCAGGAATGCTGAAGCCTGGGGAGGGGGTCAGCACAAACCAAACCAAATGGGGGGAAAGCAGGGGAGGTGTGATTCCCAAAGGGAAATTAGGGAAGAATGGGGACTCAGCTACAATGATCTGCAGCCTGAGGCCTCACATAGGTTAGGACCCCTCCTCTCTGCTCTGGAAAGTTCGGAGCTCCTCCCTGATTGGAGCAGGCAGTCCCTGCTTGGCATTTGTCCTTCCACACATCTGACACCGGCTGCTGCGTAACGTGAGCTCTGAGACTAGAGACGATAGACCAGCCAGATCTACAGCAGCAAGATGACAAACCTCTGACAGCAGGGCAGGCTTCTCCCTGATGGAGGAAATGGCACAATAATCACGCTTAGGACAAGGCAGTCTTTGTAGAGAAAATGCGTGCTAAGGGTGAAAAGTCCAGGATGGTAAGAATGAACTAGTGGAGGAGAGAGAGGAAAATTGCTCTGTGTGATAAAGTTGAGAGTGTGGGCACCCAATGAGGAGCTGGCGGGAAGGCCTGAGAAGAAGAGGAGAGAAAGTTCTGGAACCCCTCAGGAGCAGACTCGAGGCTAAGAGGCAGCCAGTGTTTCCCAGAGGCTGGGAGGAGAGCATTAGAGGTGATGCTGGGGAGGCTGTGCCCTCTCTGACGCCTTCAGAAGTTCAGCAAGCATCTGCTACACTCAACAGCCTGTGCTCGTGGCCGATGGGAGAATGGAGGGGAATGTGCTAGGTTCTTCTGTACACTCCACCCAGGGCACTGATGGAAAGAGGCAGGGGAAGCAAGAACTCAGTGGAAATATACTGAACACTGAATTTAAAGCGGTTAGAGGGGCGACGATGTGGCTGCCGCTACAGGATGTGAGGCTAAACGAAGTAAATCGGTCAGAGAAAGACCCACACCAACTGATTTCACTCATGTGTGGAATTTAAGACACAAACAGATGAACACAGGGGAAGGGAGGGGAAAATAAAATCAGATAAATGCAGAGAGGGAGGCAAACCATAAGAGACTCTGCACGACAGAGAACAAACTGAGGGTCACTGGAGGGAGGTGGGTAGGGAATGGGCTGACTGGGTGATGGGCACTGGGCATGATGGGCACTGGGCGTTGTCTGTAAGGGATAAATCACTAAATCCTACACCCGAAGCCAATCTTCACTATAGCTTCACTAACTTGAATCTAAATTAAAACTCAGGAGAATTAGTTGGTTTCTTCTCTGGTCATGATGTCCGAGTTCAAACCCCACTTGAGATGCTCTCTGTCTGCCCCTCTCTCTCTCTCTGCCCCAACCCTGCTCATGAGCACACATGCTTTCTCTCTCTCTCTTTCTCTCAAAATAAATACTTTTAAAAAAAACTTGGAAGAATTAAAAATACTACTAATAAATAATAATAAAATGGGGGCACCTGGGTGGCTCAGTCAGTTAAGCGTCTGACTCTTGATTTCAGCTCAGGTCATGATCTCATGGTTTGTGAGATCAAGCCCTGCGTTGGGCTCTGTGCTGACAGTGTGGAGCCTGCTTGGCATTATCTCTCTCCCCCTCTCCCTCCTCCTCTCTGCCCCTGCGCACTCATGCTCTCTCTCTCTCCCTCTCAAAATAAATAAATAAACATATTTTTAATAAAATGGTAAAATAGTTAGAAGGGCATCTGGCTGGCCCAATCCATAGAGCATGCCACTCTTGATCTCAGGGTCATGAGTTCAAGTACGATGTGGAGCTGACTTAATAAAATGGTTAGAATGGTAAACCTTATGTATATTTTACCACATTTAAAAAAAAAAAGATGGGTGCCTGGGTGGCTCAGTCAGTTGAGGGTCCTACTTCAGCTCAGGTCATGATCTCATGGTTGGTGGGCTCAAGTCCTCCATCGGGCTCTGTGCTGATGGCTCAGAGCCTGGAGCCTGCTTCAGTTTCTGTGTCTCTCTTTCTCTGCCCCTCCCCTGCTCATGCTCTGTCTCTATCTCTCAAAAATAAACATTTTTTTAAATTTTTAAATAAATTTTTTTAAAAAAAGGTAAAAATGGGGCACCTGTCTGGTGCAGTTGATAGAGCATGAGGCTCTTGGAGTTATAAGCTCAAGTCCCACATCGATAAAGGAGGAGAAGAAGCAAGAGGAGGGGAGGAGGGGGAGGAGGGGGAGGAGGGGGAGGAGGGGGAGAAGGACAACAACAAGGAGGAGAAGAAGGAGAAGGAGAAGAACTTCCCTGCATGGCAGGGACAGGAGCAAAATTCATGGGCAGTAGGAAACAGGAGCCCTAGCAACCCCCAGACGTGGGAGCAGAGACTCACTCGATCTCCCACAGCCTATGCACTTGACTTGGGACCAGTTTTTCTTAATTATTAAGGAGAAGGGTGATGCTACATGGCTCAAGTCAAGTCGCAGTAAATATATTATAAATAATTTAAAACATACATTGCTGTCATTGTTACGATGATTATTTCTTCCATGGCTCCACTTTCCCAGTATGGAGCAGACGAGAAACCTAATACCATATCACACTGAATCTAAGATTCCCGACTTTTCACGGTTTAATCATTCCGAAATCAGGTGCATCTTAAAATCACTACTTTAACAAACTGGCAGCATTTTATCTTTTCTGTCAGTACATAAATAGCAATGCTTCTTTTTTTAATGTTTTTTAAATATGTATTTATTTTTGAGAGACAGAGAGAGGCAGAGCACAAGCAGGGGAAGGGGAGAGAGAGAGGGAGACAGACAGAATCCGAAGCAGGCTCCAGGCTCTGAGCTGTCAGCACAGAGCCCAATGCAGGGCTTGAACTTAAGAACCATGAGATCATGAGCCAAAGTCAGATGCTTGACCTACTGAGACATCCAGGTGCCCCGAAATAGTGATGCTTCTGGAGGCATCTGGGTGGTGGCTCAGTCAGTTAAGCCTCCAACTCTTGATCTTGGCTCAGGTCATGATTTCACGTTTTGTGAGTTCATGCCCTGCTTCAGGCTCTGTGCTGACAGTGCAGAGCATGCTTGGGATTCTCTCTCTCTCTCCCTCTCTCTGTCCCTCCCCCTCTCACGCTCTCGCTCTCTCAAAATAAATAAATACACTTTAAAAAAAATAGCGATGCTTCTTATGATCATTATCCTAGGTCTGTTTCTCTGTGCTCCTTCTCAGGGAAATAAACTTGGACATGTTCTCAAGTCCGTATCCTCCAGAAGCACAGGGACATTCTGACTGTGAAGTGCGATATTGGGGGCATTCACTCCACGGAAAGCTGGCTGCCCTGACCACTTCTATTTTATTAAGTCCGACCCCGGCCCGCCAAGGGCCTGCACAGCTGGGAAAGATGTGTCTGTAGAAGGAAATGAGTTTCTCAGCTGTGCAATGTTTGCAGGGGGAGTGAAGCGTGGTGTTTACTCTATGAGCCCTGCATCGTGCACTTACGAGCCGCCCGTGCCCCTTGGAGGCCTGCACAAGGACTCGGGCCCAGGGCACAGCCCATCTCTGTGAAGGTAAAGGACAGTGAGCCATCACCTGGGAAATGTTCTGCCCTCCCTGTAAGGAAGTGCTCATTTGCCCAAGATCCGCAAACCCAGGCCTCTTCCTGAGCCACCTCGGAGCTCTGTCTCCGACTGCCTCTGAACCCTCAGTACCAGCTGGCGTTAAGCTGGCCGCACAGCGGAGGGAATGACGAAGGTCTCAGCAAGGCCCAGAAGGCCAAGGCTGAGCAGAGCGCTTGGAGGAAGGCTGCATGGTGTGGCAGCACGAATCAGGGACGGGGGGCCTGATAAAACATCTGGGTGTGCTATGCTTTTATTTGCTAAAGCCGGCAACCCTAATCAGGGGCAACCCAAATGACTCTCTGGACCCCCGTGGCCACCAGACACAGCCCCCTCCTCCTGGGGCCACATGAAGGCTCCAGGCTTAGTGTCTCCCGATGGGAACAGTGTTTCCCCCCCAATTCCCTGCAGGCCCCTCCCCTGCTGTGAGTTTCACAACCTGCCTCTTTCAAATCAGAGGGTCCTTCTATGAGCCCTTCAGGGCCAGCTTCAAGGGCACGTGTGCTTAGCAGAAAAATGACCCCCAAAGACCTTCAGGTCCTAATCCCAGAACCTGTGAATATTACCTTACAGGGCCAAAGGGACTTGGCGGATACAATGAAGAATTTTGAGAATGTTCGAGATTATCCAGAGGTGGGCCCTAAATGTGATCAATCTTCCTATACCACAGTGGCAGCAGATTTGAAGACAGAGGTAGTAGGAGGTGTGACAGCAGAAATAGGAAGGGGGGGCGATGAGAGGAAAGGGGGAGGAGCCAAGGTACCCAGGTGACTCCACAAGCCGGAAGGGGCAGAAATGATTCTGCCTCGGGAGGAAACGCGGTCCTGGCTGCCCCCTGGTCCCAGCCCAGAGACAGAGACACAGTTTCAGGGTTCTAGCCTCAAGACCCACTCGAAAACAAAATTAAATCGTTGTGAGCCACTTGGTTTGTGCTCATTTGTCATATAGGGCCTGTGCTCAGGAAGGCCCCACTGTTGGGTGAATGGTCTGCGGGTACTATCTTCAAATTCTGATTTTTGAGCGTATTTGCATTTTGCGCTGGGCCCCACAGTAGCCGCTCCGGGTTCGGATATACCTGCAGCCCCCACCCTAACCCCCTAAACCTACACCCTGCCTGGTGCATCAGTGTTTCTCCAAAATGGGGCAGAAGGGACGAGTTCTAGTATTAAAGCAACCCTCTCTCTCACAGGAGAGCATGCACATTTCACACACAGTCACACGGTACACTAAGAGAGTGCCTTCCCCTTGTTTTGTTTTTAACCTCAGTATTTCTTTTTTGTTTGTTTTTTTGGACTTATTCATTCTAATTTTTTGTTAAAATATTTTACTTTTTTCTTTTATATTTTATTGTCAGGTTGGTTTCCATAGAACACCCAGTGCTCATCCCCACAAGTGCCCTCCTCCATGCCCATCACCCCCTTTCCCTTCTCCCCCTCCCCCCTCAGCCCTCAGTCTGTTCTCAGTATTCAAGAGTCTCTCATGATTTGCCTCCCTCCCTCTCCCCAACTATTTTTCCCCCTTCCCCTTCCCCATGGTCCTCTGTTAAGTTTCTCCTGTACCACTTATGAGTGAAAACATGGTATCTGTGTGCTTCTCTGCCTGACTTATTTTACTTAGCATGACACCCTCGAGTTCCATCCACGTTCCTACAAATGGCCAGATCTCATTCTTTCTCATGGCCATGTAGTACTCCATTATATATATAAACCACATCTTCTTGATCCATTCATCAGTTGATGGATATTTAGGCTCTTTCCATGATTTGGCTATTGTTGACACTGCTGCTATTAACATTGGGGTACATGTGCCCCTATGCATCAGCACTCCTGTATCCCTTGAGTAAATCCCTAGCAGTGCTATTTCTGTCTCTCCATCCAGTGCTCTCTACATTGGGATCACCTCCAGGAAGCTTCTGAGATCACACACAACTGGAGTCAGCCTACTCTCTCTAGATCAAAAACTCCGTGGGCTCTCCAGCCTCACTCACTGTTCCTGCTTCCTCAGATGCATAGCTCTGTTGGCATATTTGTAGCCTGGACCCTGTCTGGGACTCATTGGTCAGCAATTCCAGCCTGGACACCTGGGTCAAGGTCATAGCTTATTCAACTGGTATTTGAACAAGACTGCATGGGCTTTGGAGTCAGAGAGTTGAGAGTTTCAATCTTGGCCCCACCAAGGACCAGGCACATATTCTTCCAATCACTCAACTACATCCTGTGCACCTGCTATGTGGTAAGCACTGTTCGAGACACAGGAGATAAAGCAGCACATCGTGTTGTGTGTTTTCAGTCTGATATCATGGCCACCCCGTATAGTCTCCTCTAGAGAGGGAAATCCAGAACCACATTTCTCAGAATCTCCTCCCCTCTATGTCTCTGGGTTCAAGACTACCAATGAGAGGTATTCAAGGGAGATTTGGAAGTCAAAAGAGGAGAAGACATTTCCCTCTGGAGCAGTTGCAGGCAGATGAGGGATATCAAATTTGCAGCAACTTCCAGGTAAAGCCTGCAAATTACTTGTAGGTTAAGTGAGCTGGCCGGCAACAGCTTTCTGGAAAGTTCTTTAACATTCACAGCAGCTTCTGGGCAGACTCTTAATTTTCCAGGGTCCCTGGGTAGCTCAGTTGGTTGAGCATCTGACTTTGGCTTAGGTCACAATCTCATGGTTCCTGAGTTCAAGCCCCACGTCAGGCTCTCTGCTCTCAGCATGGAGCCCACTTTGGATCCTCTGTCCCCACCCCATCTCTGTCTGTACACCCCCCCAAAATAAATAAGCAATAAAAACATTTTAGGGGCACCTGGGTGGCTCAGTCGGTTAAGCGTCCAGCTTCAGCTCAGGTCATGATCTCATGGTTCATGGGTTAGAGCCCCGAGTTGGGTTCTGTGCTGACAGCTATCTCAGAGCCTGGAGCCTGCTTCCGATTCTGTATCTCCCTCTCTCTCTGACCCTCCCCTGCTCACACAGTCTCTGTCTCTCGAAATAAATAAAAAACATTAAAAAAAATTTTTTTAATTATTTTCCTTGTCACAACAGATTGAGACAGTTAATGACCAATTCCAACATTTCTCAAAATTCACAGCGGGCTCTAGGTGAACTCTTGAGAACCACCCACTTTCCTGTGGCGAGCTCAGACCACCAATGCTTCACTGATCTTGACTCCCTACAGTCCTCCCTACAATTGTGTGAGCCTCTAATTCCATGAATTAAAAGCCTTCACATATGGAATCTATAGAATGGCTTCTGTTTTCCTGATCAAGCCATGCCTGAAACCAACAGCCCACACATCAAAGCTCTTGTCCTCAAAAGAGCTTGTATTTCCAGTGGGCTGAGGCAGAACCTAGACAATCAAAGGAATAAATAAAAGTTACTTTGGTTAGGGGTGGTCAAAGGGGTCCTCTCTGAAAAGGTGACTTTTGAGCTGAGACCTAAATGATCCAAAGGAGGCAGCCAGGGGAAAGGCCAGGAGAACTTTCCAGACAAGGGCGACAGTGGGTCAAAAGGCCCCACCAGTGAGAGAATGAAGGTGGCATATCCAAAAAATAGCAAGAGGCCTTTGCTACTAACCAGACTAGAGAAGCGCCCCCCACCTACCTCCAAACTACCACTACTGTCTAATCTCTACTTCGAGAACCTATAACTGCTTGCAATGATCTTTCTCAGCTTTTTGTTTACTGGCCTATTGTCCGTCTACCCTCTTTATGATATAAGCCCATGTGATGGGGGCCTTGTCTTGCTTAACACTCTGCCCCGGTGCCCAGCCCAATATCAGAACTGCGGGATGTTTAATGTCTGGGGAACGAACCAACAAATGAATAAAGCCTATAAATTCATCACAGAGGTATGTCCGTGATGATATGGAGGTATGTCCAATAAATGTCAAGGAGGAAATGTTAACCCTGCAGGGGCTGAGAGGTAGACTCTGAAGTTTTCTTCCTGATGATATTTGAGCATTACTCTGATCCCAGACAAATGGACCCAGGTGAGTCACAAAAGGGACCTTTGACTTTGCACTTCTGGCCGTGTTTATCCAAGCACCGGGTTCAGTTTGGCTCAGTGACACAGACACTTTCCAGGGCATTAAGTGGGAAAGGAGTTTCAAGGCAAATTATTGCTTGTCCTCATGCAGCATAGTTCCCCCTATAAATAGAAACCAGCTAAGCTTCAAAACCAGCAACGTGTGCAGGTGTGGGGGGAGAAGAGCTTTCATGGGGAAGACCTCTATATTTGCATTGACATGGACACGTAGACAGACAGACATTTTCTTCAAGCCTGAAATGTCTGTCCAGTTGTGTTGCCATGGCGACACCCAATATCCAGAATGAGAACAAAGGATGCGACAACTGAAATCAATTGGCCAGAGTCAGGTTGCTAAGGCCTCACGGTCCTCCCTTCCCTTCCCCTCTCTGCTCCTGCAGCCTTGGTTTCCCATGATCTCTGAGGCACAGAAGAAGCGTTTGGTAACCAAAGTAAAGTGACCTTTCTAAAACACAAATCTGGTCATGTCAGTCCCCTGCGCTAAACCAGTCTGGACTCCTCTGTTTTCCACTTGACTCAAATCCTAACCCCTTATTGTGGTCTGCTAGGCTCTGCAAGAGCCTCTCTGCTGATCGTAGCACTTACTGTCCCTTAGGCCTCTGCCACCGAGAGGTAGCAACAAGCTAAGGGCTCGCCGTCCTCAATACCTTGGTACATGGTGGTCCCCAGGTGCCTGGTCATGCTAGGTATTTGTCACCTCCTGGTGACCTCCCTGACTACCCTCTATGAAGTGGCTCACCCTAAATATTCCCTGGACTCCATGGTTTTCCTTTTTAGCCCCGCCTCCAATGTATATTTGACCACTTATTCACCATCTGTCTCTCCCACTTAATTAGAAACTCTTTAATGGCAGTCTTTCTGTTTGCTCACTCTTATAATCCGTTGCCCGGCCCAATGCCTGGCATGCAGTAGGCACTCAATAAACATTTGTAGCGAGTTATTTAGCACCCATCTCCACCCTAAGGGAAGGAAGGAGACCAAGCAGCATGTTTCCTAACCCAAGGGTAGAGGATGGAGTAGAAGTGAGGGTACCAAGGGAGTCGAGGCTCAGCTCATGCTGAGGAGATCAAGGAAGATGGCCAGCATGTGGCCCCAGTCCCTGGAGAGGCTCCTGCTGTCACACCCTGGGACAGACCTCTCCCTGTTGATTCCTCCCCGGTTGCTATCTAGAAATTGGGGAGCAGCTGCCTATAGTTGGGACCACGCAGAACTCATTTGCAGATTAAATTACCAGCACCTGGGAAGCCCAGTCATTTCCTCAGAGCATCTTTTTCATCTTATTAATCACAGTCACTGGCTTTTATGAGCATACCTTCTATGCCAGAAATTGTGCTGAGAGCACTTGTCAAGTATCCTCTCACTGAGCCCTTGCAAGAGTCCTAGGAAGTTGGGATTACTATTATCCACATTTTTTTGGATGAGGATGCTAAGTCTTGGACAGGTTAGGAAAATTGCCCAAACTCACACAGCTACCAAACCCCAAGAGCTTGAACTCCTAACCATTATATAAGACCGCCATCTCCCCTCCAACCAGCCTCCTGCACCCCCATCAGGCTGAGAAGAGCCTGAGGTCCCAGCAGTCAGCACGAGGATCCGAGGATTCGTCAGGGGCACAGGGGGAGGGGCACCACTGAAGAAGCCGGGTGTTTGGCCTTACTGAGAGGAGGTCTACAGTTGTGTGGGAGAGTGTGGGGATGAATTAGGATGGTTAGAAGTACATTAAGTAAAATGGAGAACACTTCTCTTGAAAGGCTGAAAGTATCGGGTATTCACGGTAGCAGCCACAACAGAGAAATCTTGAAATCTGAGTGGCTTAACACAGAATGGTTTACACCTCCTCCATGACACAGGCTGATACCGGTTGTCGGCTCCCCTCCACAAGGTGACTCCGGAACCCAGGCTGCTTCCATCTGTAAGTTGCCCATTGGAGTCCATCACCCCAGCCTCATGGAAGAGGAGAGCCACAGTATGCAGAAGGCTTTGGACTGTGTTGGCCTGAAAGGGCCATATCATGCCTTCTTGCATTTTCCATTGGCCAGGATATAGTCATGTGGTCTCAGCTGAACTGCAAAGGAGGCTGGGAAATGTAAACTCCTTTGTTCCCCAGAATAGAAAACAGTAGGGTGAACACAACATTGTTTCTACAATATTGTATAAGAGGTAAAATGTAATGATTGCAAATAATCCAGTTAAAAAATGGGCAGAAGACATGAATAGACACTTTTCCAAAGAAGATATCAGATGGCTAACAGACACATGGAAAGATGCTCGACATCACTCATCCTCAAGGAAATACAAATCAAAATCACAGTGAGAGATCGCCTCACACCAGTCAGAATGGCTAAAATTAGCAGCACAGGAAATAACAGGTGTTGGTGAGGATGCAGAGAAAGGGGAACGCTCTTACACTGTTGGCGGGAATGAAAACTGGTGCAGCCACTCTGGAAAAACAACGTGGAGGTTCCTCAAAAAGTTAAAAGTAGAACTACCCTACCATCCAGCAACTGCACTACTAGATAATTATGCAAAGGATACAAAACTACTGATTCAAAGGGATACATGCACCCCAAGATTTATAGCAGCATTATCGACAATCGCCAAATTACGAAAACAGCCCAAATGTCCATCAATTGATGAATAGATAGAGATAGATAGACTATAGATATATAGTAATATATCTATATCTGAGTAATATAGGTAATATTACTCAGCCATCAAAAAGAATGAAATCTTGCCATTTATAATGACATGAATGGGAGCTAGAGCTAAGATTTCACTCATATGTGGAATTTAAGAAACAAAATAAATGAACATGGAGGGGCAGGGAAAGAGAGGCAAACCATGGTGCCTCAGTGGCTGCGCCTATCAAGAGTCCGACTCTTGCTTTTGTCTCAGGTCATGATATCACAGTTCATGAGATCAAGTCCTGCATCGGACTCTGTGCTGATAGTGCAGGGCCCTTGGGATTCTCTCTCTCTCCCTCGCTCTCTCTGCCCCTCCCCCACTCACACTGCCTCTGTCTCTTTCAAAATACATAAATAAACTTAAAAGAGAGAGAGAGAGGCAAACCAAGGAACAGTCTCTTAACTACAGAGAACGAACTGACGGCTCCTGGAGGAGAGGGGAGCAGGGGGAGGGGTGAAACAGGTGGTGGGGATTAAGAAGGGCACTTGTGATGAGCGCTGGGTGTTCTATGGAAGTGCTGAATCACTAAACTCTACACCTGAAATTAATATTGCCACTGTATGTTAACTAACTGGAATTTAAATAACAACCCGAAGAAAAAAAACTAAACTAAGAAAAAAATGTCATCCTTATACCTCCTGTGATCCTAACACGGACAATATTTACATAGTCCTCTCTAGGCAAACACTGAATATTGGTTCAACCCAAAGTCATAATAAAGTATAATAGAAGCCCGAAGAGAGCAGAAGTGAATGCATGCGGAGCCTCCAGGGCTGGGGAAAGAGTTACTTTTTTTTTTTTTTTTTAGTAGGAGGTCAGTAGGTACCATGGAAAAAAATTTAGTCAAGAAATTGCATTATGAACAGGTTATTTAGAAATATGATGGAAAACACAAAAGGAAGCCATTAAAAGTTTAAAGAGTTTGACTCTAGGAAGTTGGCATCAGAGGTAAAGGGTGTAATACTGTATTATCTTCATTTTTTTAATCAGATACTCATTTTGCCTTGATAAAAATTAAATTAACTTAAAAAGAAAAACAAAGAAAGGTAACATCATTGCTTCCCTATTGAGCAAAAGGCAAGGACACATACCAGATACAACACATGGCGGAAGCACAAAGCAGAAACCCAGAGGCAGGAGTCTAGTAAAGGCACATCGTGTCCAGGCTTTTGCCACCCTGTGGAGAGGCATGCCTGGGAAAGGGGCTCAGCTCACAACCCTCAGGCTGTGCTCCTGGGGAGGGACCCCGGGACAGTTAGGTTAGCTAGATTAGGCTAGCTACCCCCAAGTCACGGTGGCTTCACTCAAATCTCTTTCTCACTCATGTGCCCGTCCGGGGGGGGGGGGCGGGGGGCGGTGTGGCAGGCAGCAGTGCTCTGACCAGTTGAGCTCCATCCTAGAGCTGCCCCTTGGGTGACACACCGGGTCCTCGGTTGTCTCCCCTGGGAGAGGAGCCAGAGGGTGGTTCGCCAGCCCCTGAACACTACAGCCCACAAGTCACACACATCCTTTCCTCTCACAGCCCCTTGGCCAGAGCCCCACCCATCTGAAATATAGCCCTCTGGGCACCCGGAGGGGAGGAACATTGGGTGTTGGTACGCACGGATGGTGTCTGCACAGATTCTAAGTTTCGATCCCCAGGGAAATTTTAGGAGGCAGGGACTCCATGACTGGGTTGGAAGATTCAGGGTTTCACACTCAGGGTTACAACCTTCTACCAGGGTCAAGCTGTGGTCACACTGATGGACCCCTCCCCTCCACAATACCGGAGTCTGTGGCCTGCCTTCTGAACTCACTATCGCATGAAATGGGTTATTATTTCAAAGCACTAGGCAAATGGAGGGGAAAGGCCACCAGGCTCACCTGTCCCATCGATTCCCTGGCTCTAAGGAGAACCTCATCAACACAACCGTAAAGAGCACAGCCAAAGGATACATGACACAATTTGTAACCCACCGGGTCCTTTCAAGTCCAACTTCACTTTCATTTCTTCCAGAGACAACGTGAGGGCTCCGTGACCCAATCTCTTTACCATCAAATACCCTCATCTCACCATTGTGCTGCTCCAGACGTCATCATTGCCCTGAATAAACAGAATCTCCACTGTCCTGGGGGAGGGGAGGGGATTCTAGCTGTTTCTCCATGTTGGGGATATGCAAAGGCTATTTTTATCAAAGTGGCTCCAGGACTTTAAGGCAAGGAAACCTTCAGTCCTGGTCTGTTTCCATCAAAGTAAAGATCATCCCTAGGGCCATAAAAGTGTCCTGGAAAGGTAAGCAGTAATGACAACAGTAACAGAGTGTGCCTGGCCCGCCGTGGTTTGCTTGTTTTAACTCCTTTGGTTCTCCCAGCAGCCCAGAGAGGCAGGAATGGTCACCCCCATTTTAATAAGGATGGAAGAGACTCAGTGACCTCCCCAGGTACACACGGCCAATAAGTCGAAGGGCCGGTATGTGGACCCATGCAGCCTAGCCCGGAGTGCAGGGTTAGGAGCTTTAAAATACGTTCAAATTCTGGCTCTGCTGCTTCACGTAGGTGTGACCTTAAGAAAGTCGTGGATCTTTTTTTTTTATGTTTATTTTTGAGAGAGACACACACACAGAGCGTGAGTGGGGAGGGGCATAGAGAGAGAGAGGAGACACAGAATTGTGAGGCCCGACATGGGGCTCGAACTCGAGAACCATGAGAGCATGACCTGAGCGACTTCAGGTGCTTAACCGACTGAGACACCCAGGTGCCCCCAAAATCATTTATCTTTGAGCCCCAGCTTCTACTAAAATGCAGGTGCCAATATCTCCTTCTGCAGAGTTTATCGAAGGCTAAGTGGAATACCCTCTGGAAATTTCTCAGCACCAGGCTGGCACAGAAAGGCAGCAGGGCAAACCCCTTTGGGGATGCATTCTAGCGGACCTGGACTAGAGTGTTTGGCCACACTCGCCCAGCCCCCAGCCCAACCATGCCTCTCATCCCTAAAGTAGAGATCAATGACAAGGTCACATACGTGCTAGAATACTTTCGTCTTCCCTCACGCCTCTGACTACTGGGCATTTGGGTCATTTCCAGGTTCACACTGTTAAAAACACTTGGCCTCACATGTTTTGCCCAGACCTGTGGCTGGCTCCACCTCTGGCCTTTCTCCCCACCTTCTGAGTCAGACCCATGGAGGTGCCTAAGGGGGGCCCGCCGAGAAGCGCCTCCTGGCACAGCCTCGCCCTGAACTGGAAAAAGCAGAGAAGACACAGCTGTCTGCCACCGCCCAGCACTAGCAGGGACCCTGCCTGCCCGTGTCTGCGACACATCACTCTGACCGAGAAGCGGCCTGATAAAAATGAGTCCGACTTTGAGTCGTTAGTTCGGCTCACACCCCACAGCCGTCATCCATCTCTGTGAACACCAGCCATCACCCTTCCAGAGCCGCAGGCCAGACCAAAAGCTCACTGCCTCCAGACCCCCAAGGGCTCCACATCACTTTTTGGCTTTCAACTTAATACTAAGACCCAGAGGCTCCCAGGGCCCAGGATTCAAACTAAATTCTGAACCCCCAAGAAGAAAGAACCAAACTGAGGCTCTGAACCCTGAAATGAGAATCCAAAGACAACTCTTCTCTTGAACCATGGATCAAATCCAAGGGTTTTGCAGCAAAAAAAAAAAAAAAAGTTTTTGCTGTTTATTTTATTTTTGAGAGAGAGAAAGAGAGAGAGCATGTGCACATGTGAGCAGGGGAGGGGCAAAAAGGGAGGGGTACGTAGGATTCAAAGCAGGCTCTGTGCTGACAGCAGCAAGCCCGATGTGGGGCTCAAACTCATGGACTGTGAGATCATGATCTGAGTCTGAGTCGAAGTCAGATGCTCAACTGACTGAGCCACCCAGGTATCCCTCAATGAAAAATTGTGACCTATGTCGTAGGCTTTGGAGTCAGTAAAAAGTAAGCCTCAGTTTCCCTCTCTGTAGAATAAGGATACTGATTACTTCCCCTGGTCCATTCAGGCTGTTATAATAAAAATATTGTAAATTAAGTGGCTTGAAAAACAGAAACTTATCTCTCACAGTTCTGTAAGCTGGGAAGTTCAAGATCAAAGTGCTGGCAGATTCTGTGTCTGGTGAGATCTTCCTGAGACCTTCCTACTGTGTCCTCAATGGTGGAAAGCCTGAGAGAGGTGAAGGAGATCTCTGGGGACTTTTTTTTTTATGTTTTTATTTATTTTTGATACAGAGAGAGACAGAGCATGAGAGGGGGAGGGGCAGAGAGAGAAGGAGACACAGAACAGGAAGCAGGCTCCAGGCTCTGAGCTAGCTGGCAGCACGGCTCAGCTAGCCGATGCGGGGCTCGAACCCATGAACGTGAGATCTGACCTGAGCCGAAGTCGGAGGCTTAACTGACTGAGCCACCCAGGCGCCCCTCTGGGGACTTTTTTTGGTTTTTTTTGGGGGGGGGGCTCTGTGTTGCCAGCTCAGAGCCTGGAGTCTGTTTCAGATCTGCATCTCCTATCTCTTCCCCTCTCTTGTTCATGCTCTATCTCCCTCTTTCTGAAACACAATTAAAAAGAAAAAAAAGAACAGAATAAAAAATACAGAAACCTCAGTGAAGAAACAGTGGAAGATAACAAAACATGCTAGCTTCCCAAAAATCCCAATATCCTCTGGGGACTTTTTAATAAGAGCACTAACCCTTTTCAGGAGGGCTCCACCCTCATGATCTAATCACCTCCCAAGGGACCCACCTCCTAATACCATCACACTGGGGTTAGGATTTCAACATATGAGTGACCGGGGGTGGAGGGAACACAACATTCAGCCCAGGACAGCTCCTTCACAGGTGCCTGCAGAGGTTAAGATGAGTGACATCTGGGGTGCCTGGGTGGCTCAGTTGGTTAAGCATCTCTCTCTCTCAAAAATAAACAAACAAATAAATAAAAATTAAAAAGCAGGTGGAATTTATTTTATACCTATCTGTGCCCCAATCTATCCAAAATACAGTATTTCAATATGTAATTTATATAAAAGTCATTAGGAATTTTTTCCATTTTTTGTTCAGCTAAGTCCTTAGGTGTTTACATAGGGCATATCTCAATTCAGAGAAGCCCCAGTTCAAGTGCTCGATCACCACACGGGCCATCTGTAGGACAGGCAGCTTTAGGGTGTCTGATTCAGCGGCCTGTCTTGCAGATGGGAAAGAGATGAACGTCCTGCTCTCATCCACGGCCAGAATGGAAGCAATTTTCAGCGCAGCTGCAAGGGTGTCCCCTTCTGTCCTCAGGGCCCCTCCATGTCCCTCCTGAAAATAGATACACACTTGAAAAAATAACCTCCCAGAGGATGGGTGCCAATGAGGCGTGTTACCCTCCAGACCCCCAAACCAGTCCCCAGGTCCACCTGTGGGGGAGTATGCCGCCGGTCCGCAGACTTGCATAGTATTAAGAAAGGAAAGGCTGGGGCACCTGGGCAGCTCAGTTGGTTAAGCGTCCGACTTCCACTCGGGTCATGATCTCGCAGTCCGTGAGTTCGAGCCCCACGTCAGGCTCTATGCTGCCAGCTCAGAGCCTGGAACCTGCTTCAGATTCCTTTTCTCTCTCTCTGCCCCTCCCCAACTATTGCTCTAAAATAAACATTAAAAAAGACTTAAAAAATAATAAAACATTTTTAAAAAAGGAAAGACTTGCAAAGACTGCCAAATGGGACATATTCGCTCCAGCTGTGCTAACAGAGCAGCACAGTCTGGCGGCCTAAACAACAGAAATTTTTCTTGCTCTTCTGGAGGCTGGAAGCCTAGGATAAGGTGACGGCAGGCTCGTCCCTTCTGCGGCTTCTCTCCCGGGCTGGGGAGGCTGTCCTCTCCCCGTACCAGTCATGCTCCCTGTAGCCTTCTCTCTGCATGTCTGTGTCCCGAACTCCTCTGCTTATAAAGACACCAGTCATAGGGGATTAGGCACCACCCTGCTTACCGCATTTTAACTTAATCACTTCTTTAAAGACCCTACCTATCTCCAAATACAGTCACACTGAGGTGTGGGAATTGGGGCTTCACCACATGAGTCTGGGGCTACACAATTAAACTCGTACCAGAGGGGAAACAGAGGACGCTCTGAGATTAAATGCCGACCCCAAGTTCCCAAGATGTTTGAGACCTTGATGGGAAAGACAGACCCTGGCAGAGCGGGAGGGAGCCTACCCTTTCAAAGCTTCGAACAGGTCTATCTGGACTGTATAGCCTTTTACTTTAGAACAAATCCACTCCATGCATCTCACAGTTATGAGGCTGTAAAGCAAATTCTCCTGTAGATATGGAGACAGGTGAGCCAGTGCAGCTCCCAGGAGCCAAATCAGTCTGTGAGACGCTGGGAAAGCAGAGGAGTAGCCTGCAGACTGCGTGTCTGTAGGGAAATCTCCTTCCGCTGGGCTGCCGTGGGCCAGGAAACCACTTCCTGGGAAGATGTACAGCCTAATGCTGTGACACTCACAGGAAGTGAGAAACTGAGGCAGCTCTGATCTCTCCCTCAAGCTGGAGAAGAAGTGATAAAAAGGACCTAGGCTGGAGGCACCTGGGTGGCTCAGGCAGTTAAGCATCCAACTTAAGGGGCTCAGGCCATGACTGCAAAGTTCGTGAGTTTGAGACCTGAGTTGGACTGCACAGACAGTGTGGAGTCTGCTTGGGATTCTCTCTTTCTCCCTCTCTCTCTACCTCTCTTCTGCTTATTCTCTATCGCTCTTTCTCTCTCAAAATAAATAAATAAGCCGGGGGGGGGGGGGAGAAAGGACGTGGACTAGACTGTTATTGTCCCGCTGGTGATGCCATTTAACACTGAGGCTACACTGGCTGTGTTGTGAGGTTGTGAGTCATGTTGTACTCTCAATGCAGAAACACCCTTCTCCTAAAAGGAGTGAACATCCCCACCACCAGGCATCCTGGGAAGGAGTCATTCTGCAACATAAAGATGGAGCTGTAGGCATTCTCCTAAAAGGGAAAACTCATCCCCATAAGTCTGTAGGAGTATAGGACAGACCAGCTGAGCAGAAGGTCGCCAGGCTCTGTGACATATCCATCGACCCACGTCCTGTCCAGCATGGCTGGAGTGGCAAGTGACAAGCAGGACAGAACGGTAGAACCCAGAGGCACCCCCACACACAGAGAGTCCCACAAAACAGAGAGGAGAAGACAGGCAACGCAAGGCTTACATGACATACTACGGATAGTAAGTGGTACCCCATTTCAGTAGCTGCTGGCTGAGGCGTGGACCTGCTTGCCCACGCCCGCTGGGCTTCGAGTCCCTGAAGGCCTAACCTCTGACTCATGCGTGTTTCCTCAGAATGACCCGGCACGGAGGAGGGCCTCAATAATCACCCAATGCAGGACAGGGGAAGCCAAGTGCAATCCTTCCGAGAGGAAAGCTGAGACGCCAGGGTGACAGGAATCCTGGGGCTTCTTGGACGATGGTTATCTCTGGACTTACTGACAGAAAGAGGTGGCCTGCCCCCCCATGCCCCCCATGATGCCTCTCAACAGAATTTGCCTCCCAGAGAAATAGTGTTGAAAAGCCAGCAGAACAATTTAGCAGAAAAGAAACAGGACTGGTCAGGGGTAAGCTTGAGTCCAGGCAAACATTCTGTGATGAAGAAGAAAAATAATTCAGAGCAAACCCCTGCACAGGGCCAAACCACCAGCGCCTTCCTTTCCTGGCAGTGACTCGTTGCTGAAATGATTTCTCTCCCAGGGACCCTAACCGTAAGGAAGAGCTATTGCCACCCGGAGCCCTCCCTGCCTGGACTGAAGTCAAGGAGGGACAAGGAAGGAGCTGGGGGCTGACCAACTCACCAGAAGGGAGCCCCAGAGCCAGGCGGCTTTGCCGGCAGCATCCAAAAGCAAAAAGAATTCAGGTAACCTTGGTCCCACCACACTCTGCACTCAGTTCTAGTGCCCTGCTGGTTAAACAAACAAAGAAATTCATTCAAAAGTAGACTTGAGATGAAACATCCAGAAGTAACACCCAAAATCATGGTCCGATGAGGAAACTGTCGCCAGTACCACCAGACTGCATTCATGGCTGCAGCCAGTGATGTCTTCACTTCTGCATCAGGAACTTGACCTTGCGACCTCTGGAAACCACCACCGCCATCAGAGTCGCCAGCAGAAGACACCTCTGCTGCCATCCAGCCCAGCGAACATGGCGGCTTCACCCACAGCCGCTTCCTTCCTGTGGCTCCGCCTGAATCAAGGTCTTCACGGGTGTGGTCTGGTTGGTGGAGCCTGCTCATAGGCCCGTATCCCTGTCCCAAGGCAGGCAGGGCTGTGAGTTCTGACTTCCTCGCTGGGAAAACGAAAGAGGCATTTCCCCAGATACAGAAAGACAATTCAAAGAAACTCTGCCCAGGGGTGCCTGCCTGGGTGGCTCCGTCAGTTGAACTTCTGACTTCTGCTCAGGTCATGATCTCACAGCTCATGAGTTCAAGTCTCGCATCTGGCTCTGTGCTGACAGCTCAGAGCCTGGAGCCTGCTTCAGATTCTGTGTCTCCCTCTCTCTGCCCCTCCTCTGCTCTCTCGCTCTCTCTGTCTCAAATATAAATAAACATTTAAAAAAAAATAAAAGACACTGCACATTGCAAGATGAAAAAAGTTGTGGATGGATGGTGGTGACAGGCATACAACAACTTGGAACATAATTCATTTCACTGAGCTATACAGTTACAAATGGTTAAGATGGTAAAGTTTATGTTATATGTATTTTACGATGATTTAGAAATTTTTTTAACATTTATTGATTTTTGAGAAAGAACATGAATAGGGGAGGTCCAGAGAGAGAGAGAGGGAGACACAGAAGCAGGCTCCAGGCTCTGAGCCATTAGCACAGAGCCTGATGCAGGGCTCGAACTCATGAACTGTGAGCCAAAGTTGAACGTTTAATCAACTGAGCCACGCAGGCACCGCTATTTTACCACAATTTAAAAAAAAATTTATTTGCCCAAAGAAAGGTTGACTTTTTAAAAAAAAAAAAACCTTAACAAAGACATCAGGCAGCTGCAGATATGACAAAAGGCCACCGCTAATCTCATAAATGTTTGGTGAGTAAGTAAATAAAGGAATTAGGTGGGGACACTGGACTCCCAGACACACGATGGTGGTAACCGTCACTGTTTAACACTTTGCAGTCTGTTGGGCATTTTTAGTGTACTTCGTACCTCCTGCTACCACAGCTCACGCACAAGTCAACACAGGATGACTGTTGTGTACGTAGTTATAACTAATTTGTGTAAGTGTTTACAATGTGCCTGGTGCTTACACACCTTATCTCAACTACTCCTCACAATAACCCGTGAGGCGGGTGTTGGTGACTGTATCGCTCAGAGGAGGATGTTGGTCAGGATAAGTCAACAGACTAAGGAAGTGAAGTCAGCGAATTCAGGGTAATGATCCAAAAGAAGCTGTAGAGAAACAGAAAAAATAAGGAGAGAAATGCCTGTGTTTATGCTTTTGTGACCACGAATGTGAGAAGCCTAGAAGGGTCTAGAACACAGGGGAAATTGAACCAAATAGGGTCAGGTGAGCAAAGACTAAAACGGCAGATACCCTACATCCAGTATCCTTGGCAACAGCACCCCCTCCAACTGCCGCTGAATGGTATGTTATATGAGGAAAATCACATGCCAATCAGGTAGACAGTTGTTCCTGACTGAGACACACAGAGTCCAGCTGGCCCCGCCTTAGGGAATCTTCCGGGGGAGGAGTTGAGAGTACAAGCCAAGGGGCGCCTGGGTGGCTCAGTCAGCTAAGCCTCTGACTTCGGCTCAGGTCATGATCTCAGGTTCATGGGTTCGAGCCCCGCATTGGACTCTGTGCTGACAGCTCAGAGCCTGGAGCCTGCTTCAGATTCTGTGTCTCCCTTTCTCTCTCTGCCCCTCCCGCCCCTCCCTTGCTCATGCTCTGTCTCAAAATAAATAAAAACATTTAAAAATAAAAAGAGAGAGAGTATAAGCCGAGGTGGTAGGAGACACCATCTGGTTGATAAAGGATTAACTTGAACCTGATCCCTCGAGGGAACAGGTAGGGTCAGCCTGTACCTGCTGCTTCTGCCGCTGCGGCCGACCGAAGTCTGCGTGACTAGTCAAGTGGGTGCCGTTCATCCGCGGTCTCACGGGTTCTCCTCCCTGGCTCTCCGCCTGAGGGAAGCCCCAAACTGCAACACAGTAGGCGTTCCCCCCTAGTCTGGGGTCAGGCAGCCACCACAGACTGCTGCTTACACTGCTCTCCTGACCCCTACTTCTGCCCGCCCAACTCTGCCCAAAACAGGGTTAGGGAGTGGAACAGAGAATTCTTTTTTTTTTTTTTTTTAATTTTTGACGTATTTATTTTTGAGAGAGAGAGAAACACAGAGCATGAGCGGGGGAGGGTCAGAGAAAGAGGGAGACATAGAATCCGAAGCAGGCTCCAGGCTCTGAGCTGTCAGCACAGAGCCCGATGCAGGGCTCGAACTCACGAACAGTGAGATCATGACCTGAGCTAAACTCGGCTGCTTAACCAACTAAGTCACCCAGGCACCCCAGAACAGAGAATTCTTAAGCTTATCATTCACATTGAAAATTGGGGAGGATAAATCTCATGCCCCAGATTACCCAGCTAGCAAGAGGTGTCCCAGGGACTTGAACCCAGCCTATTTTCAAAGCTCCGCCCCTTAACCGCCAAGAGCAGACGCACAACCCTATTCACACAGTAACTCCTTGTGTGACCCCAATAAGTGAGTTGAGTTCCCTGAGTCTACTTTCCCATCAGTAAAAAGGTAACAAAAAGATCTACCAAACAGAACTGTTGAGAGGATTGGAAATGGTATGTGCCAAGTCTTTGCTCGGCACCAGTCTCCCAACCAAGAAGGACCAAGGAACAAAAGTACAATTCCCATTTTCTGATGAAAAATGTGATCATAGGAGTTAAGGAACATGGCCTGGGTTATATGTCCCTTTGCTGTCAAAACAGGTCTTGATCCTGAGGTTTTTACCCCCAAATTCCAGGCATCTGGCTCATTTGAGTGCTAGATGGGAGTGTGGGAAAGACTAAATCAAAGGGTGCTACAAAAGAAATTCAGTTTTATTTCACTGAGGATAAGACTGCATCTACTCCAGGTAAAGGACTCTGGGGAGCACTGATGAATGGGACACAGTGAGAATGAGCCTGCTCTGTCCTTAACGGCCCTGATGTGGCCAGTGAAATAGACCTGGTGCAAAGTTTGAAACAAGAGCACCTTTCCTTTCTCCTTCCATCAGGGAAATGGGTTTAGCTCAGCCAATGATTCTTAGCCTTCACCAGCGCCCCCCCTTTTTTAAGTTCATTTCTTTATTTAGAGAGAGAGAGAAAGAGCAAGCAAGCACAACAAGGGGAAGGGCAGAGAGAGGAGGGAGAGAACCCCAAGCAGGCTCCCTGATCAGGGCATAGCCCGATGGGGGGCTCAATCTCATGACCCTGAAATCGTGACCTGAGCCGAAATCAAGAGTAGGGTGCTTAACCAACTGAGCAACCCAGTTCTCACCCAGTTAGGCTGAGAACCCCCGAGCTACGCAAAGAGGAAGTTCTAGGGCCAGCTGCGGGGGCAGGAGGAGGGCAGAACGTGAGTGGGGAATTTTGCTGCAGGGAAGGGAATGACCAATGAGGAGATTGCCCAGGGCTGCGCTCTCTATGGCTCTGGAAGCAAGACCTGGGCACTCATGACAGGATCAGGACGGAGCCCCTGCCTCCCCCACGGGCAGCTACAAATGCCACAGGCAAGACCTCAGACACGCAGTCAGGATGGAAATCCTCCCATCAGCCTGAGACACACCCCTCCCCACGGGGCTACAAGGAAAGGAAGGTATGACTACAGCCACGCGCTGGTCTTCCTGACCATGGGAAGCGAGATGCATGACCTCCTGGAAACATTCTGTTGCATTTCCAAACCCGAAGTCAGGTAAATAAAATGCGTTATTATTTTATTAGCAGCTCTTAAGAGCACCTGCAGTGGTGTGAGTTACAGCCGACAGAGCGGGTTTCATGTTTGTTTTATGTGTTTAGCACTTAATTCCCTCTAGCTTGTCTTGCAAGACACTCCGCTGCAACACGGCTCCGCTACATTACGTTCTTCCACATTAATCAGGCTCCGTTGATTACTCACAGCCAGTACTTCTGGAGAGCGGCCTTCTTGTTTCCAACAATCCACCCCTGTTTTCAGTGTTATCTGTCCGCCTTTGTGACTGTGGAGTTTGGTTTCCATATTGGATTCTTCCTGGTCTCCAGGCTTGCATTAGTTTTTCTTCTATGGCTTCTCAGTTCTTACAAGCTATTCTACCATCTTATACTTTGCAAAATATTAAGACAGGGGGCAGCTGGGTGGCTCAGTCCACTAAGCATCCAACTCTTGATCTCAGCTCAGTCCTGAGTTCAAGCCCTGTGTTGGACTCCATGCCCATCAGGGAGCCTACTTAAAATATACATATATTAAGAGAGGTTATTTGATTCAGGAAAATACTCAGAAAACACAATTCTTATAGATACTTTGATGTTCTGTATTAAGTCCAAGATTGGTGGTGTGTTGAACAACTCAATAGAGCAATCCTAAGCTTAGCTTTTCAAGGACTAAATAAAAGCTGAGAAGCACGCACAGAGCTTTTCTTCAATGGTCACCACCTGCATTGATCTGGGGTTCTCCAGGAAGCAGATGCAGGGGTTAGGAGTGATAGACTGTCTGAGAGCAAGAACTATGAAAGATAAACCAGGAGGAGGAGGGACTGGGCAGGAAAAGACTTCAGAGCACCATGCAGACCCGATCCTGTGAACAGAAAGAGAGGAGGGGAAGAAAAAGGGCAAGCAGAATCTCCACTATGCAGATCACATGAAGTCCTGGCCATCTGGTGGGCAGTGAAGCCAAGTTGCCCATTAGAGGACTCTCCCATTGGGAGATAGTGGGTGCCAGGGCCTCCATCCTGTTGTCATTGGCATGGGAGCAGCCTGGGAAGAGCAGGAAGCTGGCTCAAATGCTGCTGCTACGCTCTCTGCTAATCCTATTCTTGGCAAATTCTTTCTTGAAAGGGGATTCAAGCAAAGGTCCTCACCCCCTCCCAGCTCCTGTGGGTGTAAACCTTTTATTATTTTTTAAGATTTTATTTTTAACTAATCTCTACACCCAGTGTGGGGTTCGAACTCACAACCCTGAGATCAAGAGTCTCACGCTTCGCAGACTGAGACAGCCGGGCACCCCTGATGTAAATCTTTCTAAATGAAAAGAAATGGGCTCCTTAAGATTACTAAGCACTTGTCTCTTCTTGGCCTGGGATGATCAAGTGCACACCCTGCCCACCTACCTGAACTGTAGGGGAAATGCAATTAAACATTAAAAAAATTTTTTTTGGATATTTATTTACTATTGAGAGAGAAAGAGCAAAGGAGGGGCAGAGAAAGGGAGACACAGAATCCAAAGCAGGCTCCAGGCTCTGAGCCATCAGCACAGAGCCTGATGCAGGGCTCGAGCCCACAAACTGCAAGATTATGACCTGAGCCAAAGTCTGACACTCAGCCAACAGGAACCCCTATAGTGAATATTTTTAAATCAATGTCCATAATCATAACTTTTGATCCAAAATGGTATACCCCAATTTGGTAACCCAGCAACAGCTTCAAAGTAAGAGAATGTGGTAAGAGACCAAGCACAGGCTTTGAGCTCAGACAGATCTAAGCTTGACCCCTGACTACTACTCTGTACACTGGCAGACCCTTCTCCCACCCTCTCTGCTCCAGTTCCCTGATCCAGAAAGGAAGACACCTGTCCTTACTCCTCAGCATTGTTTTATTATATGATGTAGTGTATGTAAGCCCTCACGTACCATGCCTACAGAGAGTAAGAAACCAATTGATTTTGATGCCTCCCCAAAACTGCCAGAAGTTTCTAAACATCCACATTCAAAGGGCAAAGATTGGCTATAGCTGAAGAAATTCAAAACAATGTCCTGGGAAAGCCCCCAAATTGAGTTCTAAGAACCTCCCTGACAGCAAGTTTACAGCCAGGAGAAGCGAAAGCAGAACCTCAATCAGTTGCCTGCACACCCGTTGCACAGAGCAGCCCTATTCCTAGTCACCAAAAGTGGAAGCAGCCCCCATGCCCTTCGACAGATGAACGGATAAGCAACATGTGGTACATGCGTAGATGGAATGTTATTTGGCAATAAAAAGGAAGGAAATGCCGACACACTACACCGCAAAGGAACCTTGAGGATGTTAAGCTAAGTGAAATAAACCAGCCACTAAAGGGCACATACTGTATGACTCCACTTACCTAAAGTACCTAGAGTAGTCAAATCCATAGGGACACATCACAGAACAGAGGTTACCAAGGGCGGGGGAGTGAGGACTAGTGTTGAATGGGTACAGAGCTTCAGCGTGGGATGATGAGGCTCTGAAGGATGATGGTGGTGATAATTGCATAACAATGTGAACGCACTTAGTGCCAGTGAAACGTACACTTAAAAATGGGGGCGGCTGGTGGCTCAGTCAGTTAAGCCTCCAACTTCAGCTCAGGTCATGATTTCATGGTTCGTGGGTTCAAGCCCCACATCGGGCTCTGTGCTGACAGCTCAGAGCCTGGAGCCTTCTTTGGATTCTGCGTCTCCCTCTCTCTCTGCACTTCCGCACTCTCTCGTTCACACACTCTCCCTCTCTCTCTCTCCAAAATAAACATTAAAAAAATTTTAATGTTAAAATGGTAAATTTTGTTTTGTATATTTTACCAAAATAAAAAATTAAACACTGTTAGAAAGCCTCCTTGGCAAGACGGCATTACCACTCTGCAGGAAGCAAAGCTGAGGTGCTGGGAGGTTACTTCTCACACAGAGAAGGGACATGCAGCTTTGCAGTTTATGGTAGTTTTTAAATCATTTTTAACTATAAAAACAAGCAAACCACACTACAGAAAAATTTGGAGAAAACAAAACTCCGCATAACTCCATTTCTTCTTTCTTTCTCTCTCTTTCCTTCCTTCCTCCCTTCCTTCTTTTTTTTTTTTTTTTTGCAGAATTTTTAAAAAACTTATTTGTAGCCAGAATCTTTGGACACTATGGGCTCTGAAGACAGGTCCCAAAGAAACCTCCTTGGTAATACACAGGCTCAAGACGAACACTATGATTTCTCTCAGGACACTCAGCCTCACTTCCTCCAGGGTGGGAAGCATCCATACCTTTGGCGTATGGGAAGGTAGGGCAATGGGATGGTTGGTAGAGGGAAGGAGAGCAGGAAGGAAAAAGCTCACGGCTGCCAATGTTTCCTTTACGCCAGTGCCAGGTCATTGGCACACATGGGCACTCATGCACATGCACACACGTCCTACTGGTACTGAGTTCTATCACTGACATCTCTGTTTTGGGCCGAAGTCTGAAGAGAAAAAGGAACTGGTTGTTGAGGCAGTCCCAGGCCATGGACATGAGAACAATCTGGCTGATGGCTGAGACCACAGCAGGGAACCCAGGACCAAGTGCTTGGGGAAAATGAGTTTGACTCCCTCTAGGACAGCAGAGTGCAAATCTGGGGTGGGACACACCCAGAGTTGAGCCTCTATGCAACCTTTAGCAAGTAATTTCCTTGCTTCAATTTCCCTATCTTTAAAATGGGAATGATATCCCCTACCTCCCGACAGTGCTCTGAGGACTGAGAAAGAATCCATGTAAAGTGGTTATCTCGCTAAACACAGACCATATCAGACCAGCCCTCCTAATGCCCCAGAACCAACTCTATTGACCTGACCAACAAACAAATACTAAAAACCTTTCCACTGGTGGACCTGGTTGGGAACTCTAGCAAATAACTCACCAACTTATCTTAACGTTATAAAGAAACACTTGAAAGACTTAATAAAAGGTTTACTATGCCAGATTATCAGTCATTCCTTAACAATAAGCTGACCTAGTTAAAAGAACAGATTCTGAGGCACTTGCATGGCTCAGTCAGTTGAGCATTGGATTCTTGATTTTGGCTCAGGTCATGATCCCAGGCTCTGCACTGAGTGTGAAGTCTGCTTAAGATTTTCTCTCTCCCTCTCTGTACCCTCTCTTCTTTCTCTCTATCAAAACAAAACAAAACAAACAGATTTTGGAAATAGCTTCAGATGGCTTCTTCACACAAAAATTTGTTGAAGAGAAGTCTCATATGTCATTAGAAATTCATTTTTAGGGGCACCTGGGTGGCTCAGTCAATTAAGCATCTGACTTCCGCTCAGGTCATGATATCACAATTTGTGGGTTCAAGCCCCACATCGGGTTCTGTGCTGACCGCTCAGAGCCTGGAACCTGTTACAGATTCTGTGTCTCCCTCTCTCTCTCCCCCTCCTCCACTCATGCTCTGTTTCTCTCTGTATCAAGAATAAACAAACATTAAAAAAATTTTTTTAAAGGAAATTCATTTTTAGTCTCCAACCATCCATATCAAACAAGGCAGGTATATTACATGAGTTAGGAGAACATTAGTTACTGTAACATATGAACTTGAAAACTTCAGTGGCTGGGCATCTGGGTGGCTCAGTTGGTTGAGCATCTGACTTTGACTGAGGTCATGATCTCACAGTTCATCAGTTCCAATCCCACATTGGGCTTTTTGCTCTCAGTGCAGAGTCCGCTTCAGATTCTCTGTCTCCCTCTCTCTCTGCACCTCTCTGCTTGCACTCTCTCTCTCTCTCTCAAAAATAAAAGTAAACAAACAAACATTAACAAAACATTAGCAAAGCAGAATAGAAATTTATTTCTCACTCACTAATTTCAGTGTTCTAGTGGACAAGCAGATTTTCTCTGTGTTGGTGACTCAGAGACCCAAGCTTCTTGTGTCTCTCCCTTTCCCTGGGACTTTGTTAACAGCCAATGGAAAGATAACAAAAAATTGCTTCTTAAAAATTGACCCGTGATGGGGCACCTGGGTGGCTTAGTCAGTTAAGCGTCCAACTCTTGATTTCACAGTTCATGGGTTTGAGCCTGGCGGAGCCTACTTGAGATTCTCTCTCCCCCCCCCCTCTCTTTCTCTCTCTCTCTCTGTCCCTCCCCTCCTTCAAAATAAATAAATAAACTTTAAATAAAAAGTTGACCGCTGAGTGACATATCACTTCCACTCACATGTCGCTGATGAGAACTAGTCACATGGCCACAGTTGTAGCAAGACCGGGAGAAAATATTTGCAAAAAATATATATTTGAGGGGCATCTGGCTGAGTTGGTTGGGAGAGCATGTGACTCTTGATCTCAGGGATGTGGGTTTGGGCCCCAGGTTAGGTGTAGAGATTACTTAAAAATAAAACCTTTTAAATATTTTTAATTTAAAAAATATATATATTTGACAGAGTTCTACAAAGTTCTTGTGTCTAGAATAATACATAATATATAGAACAAAAATGTATTACAAGGGAGCCTGAGTGGCTCAGTCAATTAAGCGTTTGACTTCATCTCAGGTTCTTGAGTTCGAGCCCCATGTCAGGCTCTATGCCAACAACTCAGAGCCTAGAGCCTGCTTCAGATTCTGTGTCTCCCTCTCTCTCTGCACCTTCCCTGCTCTCTCTCTCTCTCTCTCTCTCTCTCTCTCAGAAATAAACATTTAAAAAAATGTTTTAAAGAATGTATTACATGCAGGATATATATCTAGAATTTATACACAGAATATATAAAGAACTATTATAACTCAATAATAAGAAGACAAACAACTCAATTGGAAAATGGGCAAAAGATTTGCAGCGGCACTTCACCAGAGAAAATATACAGATGGCAAGTAAGCACATGAAAAGATACTAAACGTCATTGGTCATTAGGGAAGTTCAAATGAAAACCACAATTAGGTGCCAGCACATACCACTAGAATGGCTAAAATTCAAGTGTCCCAAGTGTTGACAAGGGTGTGGAGCAGGTGAGACTCACATGCGATGATGATGAGAATGTAAAGCGGTATAACCACTTTGGAAAAGAGTTTGAAATTATTCTTAAATATAAGATGTTTAAGTTTTTTTTCAATGTTTATTCATTTTTGAGAGAGAGAGAGAGCATGTGTGAATGGGAGAGAGGCAGAGAAGGGCACAGACAATGTGAAGCAGGCTCTGTACTGACAGCAATGAGCCAGATGCGGGGCTCAAATTCACAAACTGTGAGATCATGACCTGAGCCGAAATCAGACGCTCAACTGACTGAGCCACCCAGGTGCCCCTTAGATGTTCAAGCTTTTAAAGTTATATATCACTGAACCCATTTATTTTAGAATATGCTTTTTTTTCCAGAAATACATGAAAAATTTAAGAAATTTTATTACATTAAGTTTCAACAAATATTGAAAGATTAGTATCCTATAGACCACTTTTTCTGGTCACAATACAATTAAATTTGATGTCAACTGTAAGCAGAAAACTAGGAAAAATGTATGTGCAACGTAACCACATTTTTTAGTCATAGGTTAAATAATAAACCAGTGAAAATTTTTAAATATTATATTTTTAAATAATAACAGTATTGTTTGTCAAAACATGTAGAGTTTACCTAAAGCATTATAGTGCTGATGGGAAATGTATCCTTTTATATACTTTTATTGCATATTAAATAAAATACATACACACACACATGAAAAACTAGTAGTAGGACAAACCCAAAGAAAGTTGTAAAGGAGAAGATAATTTTAAAAAGAAAGTAATAAAAATAAGAGCACAGTGGGGTGCCTGGGTGGCTCAGTTGTTTAAGGGTCTGACTTTGGATCAGGTCATGATCTCTCTGCTCATGAGTTCAAACCCCCACTGGGCTCTGTGCTGACCGCTCACAGTTCAGAGCCTAGAGACTGCTTCAGATTCTGTCTCCATCTCTCTTCCCCTTTGCCACTCATACTCTGTCTCTTTCTCTCTCAAAGATAAATAAACATTAAAATTTAAAAAAATAAGAGCACAGAATAATAAAATAGAAATTAAACACACATAAAGGAAACCAATATCTGGTTCTTTTAACAGATTGATAACACTAACAAACCTTTGGCCATATTGACCTAGAAAAAAAATAACAGAAGACATAGTATAGGTTGGATAGAGAACATTATAAACCATTTTATGTTAATAAACTTGAAAACTTAGAAAACATAGACAACTTCTTAGAAAAACAAGCAGACTCAAGAAGAAATTAAAAGCCTGAATAGTCCTATAACCATTAAGGAAATTGAATCAGAGTTTAAAAATTTTGCCACAAGGAAAACACCAGTTTACTAGTAACTTCTACCAATCATTCAAGGAACAAATAACTCCAATATCACACAAACCCTTTCAAATTATAATAAAGGAAGAAACACTTCCCAATTTATGTTATGAGGTTAGCATAAAATTAATGCCAAAACTGACAAGGACAGTGCACAAAAGAAAAATGAGACAATTTCACATAGGGACATAGATGCAAAATGTTCTTTTAAGAATTAGCAAGACCCACAACTATATGTTCAATTAATCTTTGACAAAGCATTCGGAAAGAATACCTAATTTAAAAAAAAAGGACAGTCTATTCTTCAACAAATGGTGTTGGGAAAATTGGATGGCAACATACAAAAGAAGAACACTGGACCATTTTCCTACACCATACAGAAAAATAAATTCAAAATGAATGAAAGACCTAAATGTGAGACAGGAAATCATCAAAATCCTAGAAGAGAACATGGACAGTATCTTCTTTGACATCAGCTACAGCAACTTCTTACTAGGTACATCTCCTAAGGCAAGGGAAACAAAAGCAACATAAACTATTGGGACTTCACTAAAATAAAAAGCTTCTGCACAGTAAAGGAAACAATCAACAAAACTAAAAGGCAACTTTTGGAATGGGGGAAGATATTTGGAAATGACTTATATGATAAAGGGTTAGCATCCAAAATATATAAAGAACTTACAAATCTTAACAACCAAAAACCAATAATCTAGTAATGGTTAGAAGACACAAATAGACACTCTTCCAAAGAAGACATCAGCATTGGTGGTATAGTGGTGAGCATAGCTGCCTTCCAAAGAAGACATCAGACAGCTAACAGACACATGAAAAAATACTCAACATCACTCATCATCAGGGAAAGACAAATCAAAACCACAATGAGAGCACCTCACACCTGTCAGAATGGCTAAAATTAACAACACAGGCAACAATAGGTGTTGGCAAGGATACAGAGAAGGGGAAACCTCTCACACTGCTGGAGGAATGCAAACTGGTGCAGCCACTGGCGAAAACAGTATGGAGGTTCCTCAAAATGTTAAAAATAGAACTACCCTACGACCCAGCAATTGCACTGCTAGGTATTTACCCAAAGGATACAAAAATAGCGATTCAGATTTGCCTGGGTGATTCAGTGTCCAACTCTTGATTTTGGCTCAGGTCATGATCTCACGGTTTGTGAGTTCAAGCCCCAAGTTGGCCTTTGACTGACAGTGCAGAGCCTGCTAGATTCTCTCTCTCCCTCCCTCTCTCTGCCTCTCCCCCATTCATGCTCTCACTCTCTCTCCCAAAATAAAGAAATAAACATCAAAAAAATACTGATTCAAAGGGGGTATAAACATGCACCCCCATGTTTATAGCAACATTATCAACAATAGCCAAATTATAGAAACAGCCCAAATGTCCACCAACTGAAGAATGGATAAAGAAGATGCACACACACACACACACACACACACACACACACACACACATATATATATATTACACATACAACAGAATACCATTCAACCATCAAAAAGAATGAAATCCTGCCATTTGCAATGACATGGATGGAGTTTGAATATATTATGCTAAGCAAAATCAGTCAATCAGAGAAAGACAAATACCATATGATTTCACTCATATAGGGAATTTAAGAAACAAAACAGGTGAACACAGGCGGATTAGGGAAAGAGAAAGGTAAACCATAAAACAGACTCTTAACTCTAGACAGAAAACTGAGAGATGCTGGAGGGGAGGTGGGGTCAGGATGGGTTAGACAGCCGATAGGGATTAGGGAGGGCACCCCACACTGAGCATGGAGCCCGCTTAAGATTCTTGCCCTCTCCCCAGCTCACACACTCTCTCTAAAAAAAAGAAAAGAAAAATAATTTAAAGACATGGAAGAAAAATTAATTGATTAAATGATAAAAATAAAAATTAGCAAACTAACTCTGGCAATGTAGAAAACAGTCATAGCCAAGTTGTGCTTGTTGCAGAAATACAAGATTGTTTTAATGTTAGAAAATCAATTCCTATAATTCACACAGATTAAAGGAGAAAACTCACATGCTCATCTCAGTAAATTAAAACGTTTTTGATAAATTTAAATATCCATTCCTAGGACGCCTGGGTGGCTCAGTTAAGCGTCCTCCTTCAGCCCAGGTCATGATCTCATGTTCATGAGTTTGAGCCCTGCGTTGGGCTCTGCGCTGACAGCTCAGAGCCTGGAGCCTGCTTCAGACTGTGTTTCCCTCTCTTGTCTGTCCCTCCGCCGCTCCCACTCTGTCTCTCTCTCAAAAATAATAAACATTAAGAAAAAATTTAATATCCATTCATGACCAAATAATGTAAAAAATAAATCCTTACAAAGCTAGAAGCAAAATTTCCTTAACCTCCTACGGTGTACCTACAGAAAACTGACAGTATAAGTCCCATGTAATGGTGAAACATTGAACATTTTCCCTTTGAGACTAAAAAAAGAGTAACTACTTAAATTTTCATTCAACAATGTATTGGAGGAAGAGAAGAAAAATAAAGCATAAGACTGAAAAGAAGAAACAAAACACTCCTTATTCATATATATTAACCACTACATGGGAAACACAAAAATCTATAGAGAAATTACTAGCTTTAGTCAGGTTAGCAAGGTTGCTGAACAACAACCAAAAAAAAAATCAATACACAAAAGTCAATCAATTTCTACAATCAGCAACTAATAGAAAGTAATTTTTAAAAAGATAGTCACACCAGGGGCGCCTGGGTGGCTCAGTCAGTTAAGCCTCTGACTTCAGCTCAGGTCAGATCTCACGTTCGTGGGTTCGAGCCCCGCGTCAGGCTCTGTGCTGACAGCTCAGAGCCTGGAGCCTGCTTCTGATTCTGTGTCTCCCTCTCTCTCTTCCCCTCCCCGCTCATGCTCTGTCTCTCTGTCTCAAAACTAAATAAAACATTTAAAAATAATAATAATAGTTTAAAAAGATAGTCACGCCAAAAATATTTTTTTTAATATTTTTTTGGATGGGGATGGGTGGGGAGGGCAGGTAGACAAAGCAAAGCGTGAGCGAGTGGAAGGAAGAGGGAGAGAGAGAGAGTCTTTTTTTTTTTAATGTTTTATTTATTTTTGATACAGAGAGAGACAGAGCATGAGAGGGGGAGGGGCAGAGAGAGAAGGAGACACAGAACCGGAAGCAGGCTCCAGGCTCGGAGCTAGCTGTCAGCACAGAGCCTGACGCGGGGCTCGAACCCACGAACATGAGATCTGACCTGAGCTGAAGTCGGAGGCTTAACCGACTGAGCCACCCAGGCGCCCCCAAAAATATTAATTGAAATGACTAAATCTAATAAAAGCTGTGTAAGTGCTTTATAGAGAAAATCGTAAATCCTTTTAAAACACACTATAAAATATCTAAAACATGAGGGGGTTTCATGGATAAATTTTAATATATTTTTCTGCTAAAATGTTCAAAATTAAGTCTTTGAAAACACACATTAAAACAATTTTAATTTTTTATTTTTTAATGCTTTTTATTTATTTTTGAGAGAAAGAGAGAGACACAGCATGAACAGGGGAGGGTCAGAGAGAGGGAGACACAGAGTCTGAAGCAGGCTCTAGGCTCTGAGCTCTCGGCACAGAGCCTGACACAGGACTTGAACCCACGAACAGCGAGATCATGACCTGAGCCAAAGTGGACACGTAACTGACTGAGCCACTCAGGAGCCCCTTTTTTAAGTTTATTTTGAGAGAGAGAGACAGAGAGAGAGTAGTGTGTGAGAACATGCCTGTGTACAAGTGGGGGAGGGGCAGAGAGAGAGGGAGGGAGGGAAAATCCCAAACAGGCTCCATGCTGTCAGCGTGCAGCCTGACTCCAGACTTGAGCTCACGAACCATGAGATCCTGACCTGAGCCGGAATCAAGAGTCAGACGCTTAGCTGACTGAGCCAGCCAGGTGCCCCAAAACAATTTTGATTTTTAATGTTTTCTTCATATTCATTCAAACATCGCTGGCCTGTCTACAGGGCCCCCAGACAAAAACAATTACAGTTAGGGGTGCCTGGGTGACTCAGTCGGTTAAGCCTCTGACTTCGGCTCAGGTCAGATCTCACATTCGTGGGTTCGAGCCCCGCGTCAGGCTCTGTGCTGACAGCTAGCTCAGAGCCTGGAGCCTGCTTCCAGTTCTGTGTCTCCTTCTCTCTCTGACCCTCCCCCTCTCATGCTCTGTCTCTCTCTGTATCAAAAATAAATAAAACATTAAAAAAAAACAATTACAGTTAAATTCAGTCACAGTAACCGTTTTACAGTTTCAGTCATAGGAATGACACGGCTGTACACACACTTTCTAATCTTATCATCACGAGGGTACACTTGCCAAGGTGGGAGTATGGAACGCATTTAACATTTTGTTACTTTCCTAACTTCTAAATATTTGGACATATTACCGTCCATGGGCCTCCTCCCGTGTTCTCGACATAGGCCCCACAGACATTCGGGGCATGCCCGATGAGAGGCACCATGGTGGTCCTGGCTGTGGTCAGGGAACCATCTCCGGCTCCTGTGGACTCTCGTGGACGGCACCAGCCCAGGTGGTCGGGTTGTCCTACTTGGAAAGGCCAGTCACACCCCATGAAGCTGGTTCCTGAGAAGAAGCTGGCAGGGGGTGGCAGGTGGGGGGCAGGTGGAGGCCCTACGGGCAAGCCAACTCATGCTGCCAAGAGAGGAACCTAAACATTTGAGGCTTCTCACTCTGTTAAGTCAGGGCTGGATGATGGGTATGTTTGCCAGAAAGTTCTAGAGAGGAGGCTGGGGATCATGAGAAAGAGAAACAATAGCTCCTATCTGTCTGTGCATGAGCAACGTCTGAAATTCACTCAGCAAACATTTCCAGAGTGCTAATCAGTATGAGCATGAAAACCAGTAAGCTTTCTTAAGCATTGATGTCCCAGGTCCCTGAGAGGTGACTTTCACAAACCACCATATAAAATACACATTATACACAATAGCTATATGAATTAGGAGCTATTATTTTCAAATTTTATAGATGAGGAAACTGAGGCTTGATATGAAGTGATTTGTCCACAGTCATCCAGTTTGTACATGACAGAGCCGGGATTTGAGCCTGGATAAACTTGGGTGGTCTGGGTCTGCTCCCTGTGCCGTGTGCCAGCACCGAAATTATGGAAGTGAGTCCGTCAGAGCCCTCACCTGCAAGGATGTCACTGTCTTGTGGGAGAGTCAAATGTGCACGTAGATATGTTTTGATAAAGCAATCTGAATAAAGCTAGATAAACAGGAAGGACATCTAGACAAAACAAAGCAAATGAGCTGGGAATGGCAGGAGATAGTGGATTGACAGCCTATCAGACTCTAGAAAGGGTTCACACAGAAAGAGTGGGTGAATGGTAACCGACCTAGGTTAAAGTTAGATTGTGCAAGACTTCTAGTGCCAAGCAAAAATGGTTTGGGCTTTATCATCCAGTTAATGTTAAGGTAGAGGAGTGACATGAAGAACACAGCATTAAGATTCATTTGTGTCCTCTGTGTTCCATGGGTGGAGTGGGCACAGCGGATGGCAAGATAACCAGTGGACCAGTGAGGATGCCCCGGGCACGCGGTAATCTGGCCTTAAAGCAGGGCCGCGGCCATCAGGGAGAAAGGGATGGAGACAACGAGCTTGGAAAAGGAAGGATAGATAGGGCTTGCCCTTGGTTGGCTAGCCAAGAGTAACTGGTTAGGATGAAAACTGGGAATAATAATTGCATACCACCAGGAATGCAGGGTAGCCTTTAAAAAGGGTTATGAAGCTTACATAGCAATATGTGGAAATGCTTATGATACTATGATAAGTGAGAAGAACAGAATGTTTTTAATCACATGTACCTGTTATTACAAATATCTTTTGGGGGCGCCTGGGTGACTCAGTTGGTTAAGCATCCAAAATCGGCTCGGGTCATGATCTCACAGTCTGTGGGTTCGAGCCCCACATCGGGCTCTGTGCTGACAACTTAGAGCCTGGAGACTGCTCGGATTCTGTTTCCCTCTTTCTCTGCCCTTTCCCTGCTTGCTCTCTGCTCTGTGTCTCAAAATAAAATAAAGACATTTAAAAAATTAAAATATATATATATCTTTTGAAAGCACAAGAAAGATGGGGTGCCTGGGTGGCTCAGTTGGTTAAGCGTCCAACTTTGGCTCAGGTCGTGATCTCGTGGTTCGTGGGTTTGAGCCCTGCAGGCTCTGTGCTGACAGCTCAGAGCCTGGAACCTACTTCAGATTCTATGTCTCCCTCTCTCTCTCTGCCCCTCCCCTGCATGCACTCTCTCTCTCTCTCAAAAATAAATGAACATTAAGGTTGATTATTCTTTTTAAAATAATGATGATAAAATAAAGCACAGGAAAAAATAAACCAAATTAGTCATCTTCCTCCAAAAACTTCCTTCTACTTGGTTCGTGGTTTGGACTGAACTGTGTCCCCACCCTCAAAATTCATATATGGAGACCCTAACCCCCAGTGTAATTGTATTTGGAGAGCGGCCCTTTAAGCGGGGGGGGGGTAACTAAAGCTAAATGAGGGTTGACCCTGACCTGGTAGGACTGGTGTCCTTCTAAGAAGAGGAAGAAGCATCAGGACTCTCTCTCATTCTCTCTCTATTTCTCTTTCTCTCTCTCTCTCTCTCTCTCTCTTTCCACATGTGCCCAAAGAAAAGACCAAGTGAGCACACAGCAAGAAGGTGCCATTTTCAAGCCAAGAAGAGAGGCCTTACCAGGAACCAAGACTGCTGACACCTTGATCTTGGACTTCTGTTGTTGGACTTGTGGTTTAAGCAGCCCAGTCTGTAGGGTTTTGTTATGGCAATCCAAGTGGTTTCATCCAGTCTGCCAGTCAGTCACCAAGGCCTGCGGATCCCTCCTTCAAATTCTCCTTACGATCATGACGTCCTTCCTCGACATTCCCACAGCAAGCATGGCTCAAGGCCACCTCGTGCCCATAGGAATGCAGTCGATTCTTTCGTCTTTCTAGCTTTACACTTCCTGACTTGCTTCTCATACTCCCACACCCCCAGCCACCAATCCTTACCTTGCCCCACCCTGACTATCACCTCAAACTTCTGAAATGTTTGACTCGGACAGTTAATATTTTCCTCTGGCATCAACCCTTAGTTCCCTCTTCCAGGAACTCTCTGTGCTCACCTCTCAGCTGCAAGTTCTCTGACCTCTCCAGGTGAACTACAGTTTTTCCACTGTATGTGTGGAAAGACATCTAGTCCAGACAGGCACTCAAATGGCTGGCATGAAAACAGTCTCTGTCCACCTCTCCGCCTCATCTCTGTGTGTCTTTCCTTAACTCCATATTCCCAAGCTTGTACCACAGACAGCATATTTCGCATGGAGGGAGAGAACCACCGGCAGCCTTAAGCCTAAAGCATCCTAGCTTACCATGCTTCGTGGGAAAATAAAGTTTCTTTCTCCTAGCATCCATGTGTCAAAATCCAAGAGGGACGGTGACTGGCCCTTCTTGGGTCAAGTGCAAGAGGAAGAGGGATTCTAACAGGCTAGAGCTACGTCCTAATACAATAGTTTGCAAGAACAAGAGAAGCCCCTATTAACTAAATGACAAGAAGATGTTGAACAGATAAAAGCAAATGTCAAGGCACCTGGGCGGCTCAGTCGGTTAATCCAATTCTTGATTTCAATTCAGGTCATGATCTTACATTTCATGAGATTGAGCCCCAAGTCTGCAATCAGCACAGAGCCTATTTGGGATTCTTTCTCTTCCTCGCTCTCTCAAAATAAATAAATGAACATTTAAAAAAAGATCAGAGCAAACTTCTGTTCTTCCAGATGATTCCTGCTCTGATGTAACCCAGCACACAGGACAGTTGGCCCAGGGTCACTGTCACTGCCGCATCCCACAAAAGGGAACCAAACAACGCCTCCCCAGACAGACCCCAACACCCTGTACTGCCGCACACCCCCTGGGCCATAGGTAATCTATTCCAATTGGTAATCCAGTACAGAAGCATTTGTGCGTTTCTTGGAACAATGGCAATGTTTTTCTTCCACAATGATTCACACAAGCCTGGCCGTGGGGTTTCAGAAAGAAAAGGAAAACAGACACTGACATCTCTGGTGCGGAACTCTGAGTTCTTCCAGAACAAGGCTGGGCCCCAGTTTGAAAGGAAGGATCTGGTTCATGATACAAAAGGGGAAAATGTGTCCCAGCTTTAAAGTTAGGCTAACACTGGAGTAGAGCACAAAATACATCTTCAGACGCTGGGTCCTGAGAGATCCTTTAACTATGGTCAGCCGAGGCTGGCGAGGCGGGAGTGAATTGGCACATGTGTACATTGTTAGGGGGAACGCAAACTAGCATAAGCCTTTCCGGGACTGATGTCTTTAAATGCCAATACCCTTTGACCCACAAATTTCATTTCCAGGAATTCACTCTAAGAAAATAATACTTAATGCCAAAGAAATTTAATGCAAAAAAAGCTGTTCCCTATAATATCATTTATAGCAGTAAAAATTTAGGAGCACGTGAAGGAATGGTTGGATGCATTTGTGGTAAATCCTCTTCATGGGATATTTTTCAGCAATTAAAAATGGCATCTAGGGGCACCTGGGTGGCTGAATGGGTTGAGTGTCTGACTCTTGATTTCAGCTCAGGTCATGATCTTGCAGTTCATGGAATCAAGCCCTGTGTGGGGCTCTGCGCTGACAGCATGAAGCCTGCTTGGGATTCTCTCTCTCCCTCTCTCTGCCACTTCCCCACTCGTGCACGCATATGCACACACGTGCTCTCCGTCTCTCTCTCAAAATAAATAAACATTTTTTAAAAATCAGAATACTATTTTTGATTTTGAGTTTGTCAGAGATCAAAAACACTGTGAACCATGTGTGTTGGTGATAGTATGGGACACACGCACTTGTACATGTTACTGGGTATCTTTTAACTCGCAATCTGATAGTATCTGTCAAAATTTAAAGTGTACATTTTAAAACAAATCTGCTGTCTTGGCAAAATTTCACTGCTAGGAATTTATCCTACAGATATTACTGACACATGTGCATGAGGAACAAGTCTGTTGCTTGAAATGTCATCTATAAGAACAAAAGAAAGGACGAATCTTCAATAGGAGACTGGATAATACATTACGGTACATCCTTGCCGTATACACTATTAGCTGTTAAAAAGAAAGACCATGCCAAAACCATATGTGCTTTGGTGGAATGATTGCCAAGATGTAAACAGTGGAAAAAAAAAACCAATAAAAAAAAAAAAGAAGAAAGCAAGGGGCAAAACAGTATGTCTGCTGTTCTATTTGCCTTGGAAAAAAGCTCATTTCTGTTTGAATATGCACACTCTCCGGATACACATTCAAGCGACTGCAATGTTTCCTCTAGGGAGGATGATGAGGTCAGGGGTAGCAAAGAGACTGCTCATTGTATACCCGGCACTATGCGAATCTCTTAAAACCATGAGTATGTATTTCCTTTAAAAAAGGAAAAAGACAAAAATTGGGGTGCCTGGGTGGCTCAGTTGGTTGAGTGTCCAACTTCAGCTCAGGTCAGATCTCATGGTTCTTGAGTTGGAGCCCCGCATCGGGCTCTGTGCTGATGGCTCAGAGCCTGGAGCCTGCTTCAGATTCTGTGTCTCCCTCTCTCTGCCCCTCCCCCACTCCCACTCTCTTTCTTTCTCTCTCAAAAATAAACATTAAAAAAATAATAATAAAATTAAAAATAATTTTAAAAGACAAAAATAAAATACATGGGCTCTAAAAAGGATGTCTATATATGTTTACAGTTACATAGATAAATACCTATATCATCTATTAAGTGAGAAAGGTAAGCTAAAGATTGTATATATGGTATATTTAGTTATGTAAAAGGAGAAAAGAATGTCTGGAGAAAACAGACTGGAAGAAAATGAGGAAATGTACCAAAATGTTAACATTGGGACTAAAAGTGATTTATCTTTCAACTTTTTCTGTAGTTTCCAAAATGTCTTTAATGATCACATTTTGCTCTTACCATGGAAAAAATCAACTTAAAAAAAGACTACGTTAAATTAAAATACAGAATCCATCCATCTTGCAGTCCAAATGCAGAAGGTAAGATCAGAGAGACAAGAAGTTAATATCCCACTCAAACTCCTTTAGACTCCATGATTCTACATTAATGAAATTGTGATTATTTTTCTCCTTTTTACTTTCTCTGGCTTAGCAACTGTTGCCGACAATGTTAGGATACAGTTCATAAATCAGCCAAAAGAAAACTGTACTTAGAATGCCAAATACAATGACTATGCAGTTAAATGAGCTCTATCAGACATTACTGTATTGTGAACTCGTAGCACCTTTTTGGAAAGAATGGTTATATGACTCTGAAGCTTTAACAGGTGACCCAGTAGCTTGACTTCTGGAATCCTAGGGAAGAAACCTGAAATATTAGAGAATTTTATGCCAAAAGATCTTACTTAAGATTGGTATACAGGGTTGCCTGAATGGCTAAGTCAGTTCAGTGTCCCACTTTGGCTCAGGTCATGATCTCATGGTTTGTGAGTTTGAGCCCTGCGTTGGACTCCACACTGGTGGTGCAAAGTCCGCTTGGGATTCTCTCTCCCTCTCTCTCTCTGCCCTTTCCCCAAGCTCACTCACTCACTCTTACTCTCTCTTTTCTCTCTCTTGCTCAAAAATAAATAAATGGGGGAGGGGCAAGATGGCGGAGAAGTAGGGAGCTCTATAATCTTCGACCACCTGCGATCTGAGAAGGACTGAAGTGACAGTACTCTGATCTGCAAGAGTGGGAGGAGAACACACAGACTCCAGAAAGAAGACAACCTCAACGATGCCTGAGGCTGCCTCAAGAAACAAGCCAAAGTACACAAGGTGGAGAGTCCCAAATATCACTGAGTAGGGAAATAAAATAATCAAAGGCACAACAAGAGAAACCAAGAGACACCATTAAAAGAACACTTCCTGAATGGAAGGCCCTGGACAATCCATGAACCTCCTTTAATATAGCAATACTCACAGGTGCAGAATGCATAACAAGCTTTTAAAACTGATAAGAGACAGAAAGCTAGCCAAAATAACAAAATGGAAGAAGTCTCCTCTAAAGAAATTCCAGGAAGAAGTCATAGCTACAGAATTGCTCAAAACAGATATAAACAACATACCTCAGCAAGAGTTTAGAACAATTGTCATAAAACTAATTGCTGGGCTTGAAAAAAGCATGGAAGACATCAGAGAGCTATTGATACAAAGACTAGGGACCTTAAAAATAGCTGTGACAAGGTTAAAAAAAAAAAGGCTATAAACGACATGCATAATAAAATGGGGGTGGCCACCAAAGAGGCAGAGAGGAGAATAGGTTAATTAGAAGACACAGTTACAGCAAAAGAGGAAGCCGAGAAAAAGAGAGAGAAATTGATACAGGAGCACAAAAGGCAAATTTGAGACCTGAGTGATACAATCAAATGGAATAATATCCGTTTCATAGGAATTCCTGAAGAAGAAGAAAGGGAAAAAGGTCCTGAAGGGGTGCTTGATCAAATTAGAGCTGAGGACTTCCCGAATTTAGGGAAAGAAATAGACACTGAAATCCAAGAGGCACAAAGAACCCCCTTAAGACGTAACTTGAATCGACCTTTGACACAACATATCATAGTGAACCTGGCAAAATATAAAGAGAGAATTCTGAAAGCAGCTAAGGATAAAAGGGCCCTAGCATACAACAAAGGGAGTGGTTACAGACCTATCTAACGAAACTTGGCAGGCCAGAAAGGAGTGGCAGGAAATCTTCAATGTGATGAACAAAAAAAATATGCAACCAAGAATCCTTTATCCAGTGAGCTTGTCATTCAAAATAGAAGGAGAGATAAAGGTGTTCCCAAATAAACAAAAACTGAGAAAATTCATCACCACAAAACCAGCCCTATAAGAAATCCTAAAAGGGACTCTATGAGGAAAAATTTGCAAGGAATACAAGGTTCCAGAGACACCACTACAAACATGAACTCTACAGAGAACAGAATGAATCCAAATCCACATTCCATCTATTTGCTGTCTACAAGAGACTCATCTTAGACCTGAAGACACCTTCAGATTGAAAGTAAGGAGATGGAGATATATCTATCACGTGACTGGTAGTCAAAAGAAAGCCAGAGTAGCCATACTTATATCGGACAAACTGGACTTTAAAGTAAAGGCAGTAGCAAAGGATGAAGAAGGACATTATATAATAATTACAGGGTCTCTCCATCAGGAAGAGCTAACAATTATAAACATCTATGCACCAAATTTGGAAGCACCCAAATACATGAAACAATTAATCACAAATAGAAACAATCTTATTGATAAGAATGTATTAATTTCAAAGGACTTTAATACTCCACTTACAGCAATGGATACATCAACCAGACAGAAAATCACTAGAGAAACAATGGACCTGAATGACACATTGTAACAGATGGAATAGACAAATATATTTAGAACTCAGCATCCTGAAGCTAGGAAATTCATCTTCTTCTCAAGTGCGTGTGGCACATTCTCCAAGATAGATCACATACTGGGGCATAAAGCAGCCCTCTGTAAATATAAACAAACTGAGATTATACCATGCACACTTTCAGATCACAATGCTTTGAAACTTGAAATTAACCACAGGAAAAAGTCTGGAAAACCTCTAAAAATGTGGAGGGTAAAAACCACCCTACTAGGGGTGCCTGGGTGGTTCAGTCAGTTAAGCGTCCAGCTTCAGCTTAAGTCATGATCTCACAGTTCATGGGTTCAAGCCTCACATTGGGCTCTGTGCTGACAGCTAGCTCAGAGCCTGGAGCCTGCTTCAGAGTCTGTGTCTCCCTCTCTCTGTGACCCTCCCCTGCTTGCACTGTCTCTCTCTGTCTCTCAAAAATAAATTTTAAAAAACATTAAAAAAAAAACACCACACCACCCTACTAAGAATGATTAGGCCAATCAGGCAATTAGAGAAGAAATTTAAAAATATATGGAAACAAATGAAAACGAAAATACAACAATCCAAACTGTCTGGGATGCAGCCAAGGCAGTCCTCAGAGGAAAGTATATTGCAATCCAGGCCTATTTCAACAAACTAGAAAAAGCACAAATTCAAAATCTAACAGAGCATCCAAAGGAACTAGAAGGGGAGTAGCAAGAGCACCCCAACCCCAGCAGAAGAAGAGAAATAATAAAGATCAGGGCAGAAATAAACAATATAGAATCCAAAAAAACAGTTGAACAGATCAATGAAACCAAGAGTTGGTTTTTTTGAAAAAGTAAACAAAATTGACAAACCTCTAGCCAGGCTCCTCAGAAAAAAAAGAGAGAACACCCAAATAGACAAAATCATGAATGAAAATGGATCTATTACAACCAATCCCTCAGTAATACAAGCAATCATCAGAGATTACTATGAAAAATCATATGCCAACAAACTGGACAATC
>NC_043716.1:18546187-18570200 GCF_006229205.1 Suricata suricatta
AACCAGTGAAGAAATCGAATCAGTTATCAAAAATCTCCCAACAAATAAGAGCCCAGGGCTGGATGGCTTCCCAGGGGAATTCACCAGACATTTAAATCAGAGTTAATACCCATTCTTCTCAAGCTATTCCAAAAAATAGAAATAGAAGGAAAACTTTCAAACTCCTTCTATGAAGCCAAGATCACTTTGATTCCCAAACCAGAAAGAGACCCAACAAAAAAAGAGAGTACAGGCCAATATCCTTAATGAATACAGATGCAAAAAATACTCAACAAGATACTAGCAAATCGAATTCAACAGCATATAAAAAGAATTATCCACCCTGATCAAGTGGGATTCATTCCTGGGTTACAGGGCTGGTTCAATATTCGCAAATCCATCAATGTGATCCATCACATTAACAAAAGAAAAGATAAAAATCATATGATCCTATCAATAGATGCAGAAAAAGCATTTGACAAAATACAGCATCCTTTCTTAATAGAATCCTCGAGAAAGTTGGGATAGAAGGAACTGACTTAAACATTGTAAAAGCCATTTATGAAAAGCCCACAGCTAATATCATCCTCAATGGGGAAAAACTGAGAGCTCTCCCCCGGAGATCAGGAAAACGACAGGGATGTTCCCTCTCACCACTGTTGTTTAACATAGTGCTGGAAGTCCTAACATCAGCAATCAGACAGCAAAAGGAAATACAAGGTATCAGAATTGGCAAAGAAGAAGTCAAACTTTCACTTTTTGCAGATGACATGATACTCTACATGGAAAACCTGATTGATTCCACCAGAAGCCTTCTAGAACTGATCCATGAATTCAGCAAAGTTGCAGGGTACAAAATCAACATACAGAAATTGGTTGCATTTTTATATACCAATAATGAAGCAAAAGAAAGAGAAATCAAGAAACTGATCTCATTCACAATTACACAAAAAAACATAATACCTAGGAATAAACCTAACCAAAGACATAAAAGACCTGTATGATGAAAACTATAGAAAACTTATGAAGGAAATTGAAGGAGACACAAAGAAATGGAAAAACATTCCATGTTCATGGATTGGAAGACTAAACATCGCTAAAATGTCATTATTACCCAAAGCAATCTACATATGCAATGCAATCCTAATCAAAATTGCACCAACATTCTTCTCAAAGTTAGAACAAACTATCCTAAAATTTGTATGGAACCACAAAAAAAACCAAATAACCGAAGTAATATTGAAGAAGAAAACCAAAATGGGAGGCATCACAATCCCAGACTTCAGCCTCTACTACAAACCTGTCATCATCAAGACAGTATGGTATTGGCACAAAAACAGACACATAGATCAATGGAATAGAATAGAGAACCCAGAACTGGATCCACAAATGTATGGCCAATTAATCTTTGACAAAGCAGGAAAGAGTATCCAATGGAAAAAAGACAGCCTCTTTAGCAGGTGGTGCTGGGAGAACTGGACAGCAACATGCAGAAGAATGAAACTAGACCACTCTCTTACACCATACACAAAAATAAACTCAAAATAGATGAAGGACCTGAATGTAAGACAGGAAACCATCAAAACCCTAGAGGAGAAAGCCGGAAATAGCCTCCTTGACCTCAACCGCAGCAATTTCCTACTCGAAACATCCCCAAAGGCCAGGGAATCAAGAACCAAAATAACTACTGAGACCTCATCAAGATAAAAAGCTTCTGCACTGCAAAGGAAACAATTAAAAAAACTAATAGGCAACTAACAGAATGGAAAAAGATAGTTGCAAGTGACATATCATATAAAGGGCTAGTATCCAAAATCTATAAGGAACTCACCAAACTCCACACTCTAATACCTGAAGAAGAGCCGCGAAAGCTTTTTCAGGATTCCCGGTTCTCGGGTGTGTGGAGAGACAACACTGGTGGAAAATTCCAGTGCCACCTGGCTTGGTGAGAGAAGGAAAGGTCTCGCACGTCCTTGACCCCCAGAAGCCAGAGAGCCCCCACTGGGACCTGGAATCCAGGGTGAGGCTGGAGCTCTGTGCCTGGACCCAGAGGCTGAGAAAACAGTATGTTAAAGGACTTGAACTCTCAGAGGGAACAGAAGTCCAGGCCAGCCTTGGGGAGACCAAACCAGAGGCACTCAGGCCAGAGGCCAAGTGAGGCCTGGGCATGGTCAGAGGGCATCTAAGTGTGGGCAGAGCTGAGTGGACAGGCCGGCACCAAAGAGAGCCCTGAGGATATAGAATACTGGGAACCCTCGTACGCTGCTGGAACAGGGGACACTGGGCCAAGGCCTTTGGAAGGCAGCTTGGCCTTGTCCGGGACGTATTCTGTGACACAGTAACTCTGCTCCTCAAAACAGGCTTAGAGAGGCTCTTGCGCCACACGGGCCCCAGAATGTTTGTAGCAGCACTGTTCATAAAAATTAAAGCCACAAAAGGCCCAAATGACCATGGACATGAGAATGTGCTACAGATGTATATACTCTAGGGGAACCTGGGGGGCTCAGTGAGTTAAGTGTCCAACTCTTGATCTCAGCTCAGGTCTTGAGCTCAGAGTCATGAGTTCAAGCCCCACATGGGGCTCTGTGCTGAGCGTGAAGCTTACTCAAATGTGTGTGTGTGTGCGCACGCGCGCGTACACAAATATGCACATGTGTGTACACACATATATACATATGCGCACATGTATACACACCTGTATGTGTGTGTGTATGAATACATACATATATACACACACATATATACATATATGAGGCACCTGGGTGGGCTCAGTTGATTAAGCCTCTGACTGACTCTTGATTTGGGGTCAGGTCATGATCTCACAGTTTGTGAGTTCAAGTCCCACATCGGGCTCTGCTCTGGCAGCCTACAGCCTGCTTGGGATCCTCTCTCTCTGCCCCTCCCCTGCTCATGTTCTCATTTTCTCTCTCTCTCTCTCCCCTCCAAAATAAATAAATAAACTTAAAAATATATAGTCTATTCACATACTGAAATACTATATAGCCATGAAAATGTGAGAAGCCCATAAACACACTGTAAACACATTGTAAAATAAAGCAAATCATCATATATTATATTCGGTGTGATTTCATTTAGAAGAAGCTCAAAAAACTCTCCAGACTGAACAACATACTGATTAGGGCCACAGGCTCATGTGGTAAAATCAGATGAGTAAGGGAATGACAAAGACAAAATTCAGGATGGCGGTCACCTGCCAGGCGTACCGAGTGGAGAGGGTGGAATGTGGAAACTCACAGCATCTTGAAGGTGCTGGAAATAGTGTCTTTGCTAAGTTAGGAGCTGGGCACCTGGGTATTTATTCTTATTCTTTTTCTTTGACCTGCCCCCATGCACGATATATACATGGATGTGAATATATAAAATAGTTCAAATGTAAAAAGGAAACCTCCAGAAAAGTCACACTGGTGAGCTGTTGCTTGTCACCTGGAGGTGGCCCCACGCTGGGCAGCCTGCCCAGCTCTGACCACACCCCACTGACCATGAACACCCAAGGAGGGAGGGCAAGGGCGCAGGCTGGCCTAGGGGAAGGGGGTGCAGAGGCGAGAGCGCAGGTCTGAAGTCAGGAGGATGAGTTCAGATGTCATCTTTGCCACCAACTGACTGCACGACTCTGGGCAGGTAATTACAATTTCTCTGAGGTCGGGATGCCTGGGTGGCTCAGTCAGTTGGGCGTCCAACTTCGGCCCAGGTCATGATCTTGCAGTCTGTGGGTTTAAGCCCCACATCAGGCTCTGTGCTGACAGCTCAGAGCCTGGAGCCTGCTTCGGATTCTGTCTCCCTCTCTCTCTGCCCCCCGGCCACTCGCACTCTGTCTCTTTCTCTCAAAAATAAACACTTAATAATAATTATTATTATAAAATAAGATAAAAATAATAAAATTTCCTGAGACTGCTGCTTGCACAATGGGAGCATAAGCTAAGACTCTAGGCTTTCATCCCTGAATTTTCAGGGCAACAGCATCTTGTTCTCACAGAGTAATAAACATGCTTCAGATACCGTGAAAAACACACCTGACCAGTTCTCCGTAAAACTGTCAAGGGCAACAAAAACAGAAGGCACCAAAGGACACATTCTGTACGACTCAGCTTCTGTGAAGTGCTGAGAACAGTCAGATTCGTAGAGAAAATAGTACAGGGCACTCGGCTGGCTCAGTCAGAAAAGCCTGCAACTCTTGGTCTCCGGGTCCTGAGTTCAAGCGCCGTGTTGGGTGTCGAGATTACTAAACATAAACAAATAAATAAACTAAAAGGAAGGAAGGAAGGAAAGAAGGGAGGGAGGGAGAAAGAAGTATATATATATAAGTATATATATACATATATATACGCATATATATATACACACGCATATATATATATATATATATATATATATATATATGTATATAAAGGACAGTGGTGGGGCGCCTGGGTGGCTCAGTCAGTTAAGCGTCCGGCTTCGGCTCAGGTCATGATCTCACAGTTCGTGGGTTCAAGCTCCACCTTGGAATCTATGCTGACAGCTCAGAGCCTGGAGCCTGTTTCGGATTCTGTATCTCCCTCTCTCTCTGACCCTCCCCTGCTCACGCTCTCAAAAAAAAAAAAAAACCAATTAAAAAAAAGATGGTGGTGAAGGCTGTATAACAATGTGAATGCATATAATGCCACTGAACCATACACTGAAATATGGTTATATTTTATGTTTTGTGTGTCTTGCTGTTTTATTTTTTTAAGTTTATTTATTTTGAGAGAGACAGAGACAGCACAAGTCGGGAAAGGGCAGAGAGATAGGGAGAGAGAAAATCACAAGCAGGCTCCACACTGTCAGTGCAGAGCTCGATGCAGGGCTCAAACCACAAACCGTGAGACCATGACCTGAGCTGAAACCAAGAGTCAGATGCTTAACAGACTGAGCCATCCAGGCACCCTTTGCTGCAATTTAAAAATAAATAAACAAACTGAATAAAAAATGAGATACCACCACAACAGCAGCCAAGCAGAGCCTAAAACGACCTGACAAGTAAATGTAATGTGGTTTTCTGGATGGGATCCTGGAACAGAAAAAGAGATTAGGCAAAACTGCAGAAAATCTAAATAAACCAGACTCCAGTTCATCATAATGTGTTGACACTGCTTCTTCATTACAATGAAGGCATCATATTAATGTAAGATGTCAGTGAAGAGGGAAACAGGTGTGGGGTATATGGGAACTCTCTGAACTATCTTCTCAATTTCTCTGAAAACCTAAAAACAGGGGCGCCGGGGTGGCTCAGTCGGTTAAGCATCCGACAGCTCAGGTCATGATCTCATGGTTCATGGGTTTGAGCCCCACCTTGGAATCTATGCTGACCACTCAGAGCCTGGAGCTGTTTAGGATTCTGTGTCTCCTTCGCTCTCTGTCCCTCTCCTGCTTGCGCTCTCTCCCTCGCTCAAAAATAAAATAAACATTAAGAAAAAAGAAATTAAAAAAAAAGAAAATCTAAAAACTAAAGTCTAGTAACTAAAATTACATATGTTATCTATGTAAAGTCATATAATTAGATATAAAATCACAAAATATAATTTTTTTAAATATATACACATATATAAAAGGAAGGGTAAAAGGGACTAAGGGACTGAGGGAAGGAAGTTTCTGGACATTGAATGTAAGGTGTTAACATAGAAGGCGGCGGGAGGAGAGAGGGCACAGAAAGGCTACCTGAAGCCCCCTGTCCCCACCACGAGTGCCATCAAAACAGAGAGTCTCCCAGTAACACAGGATCACAGAATCTATGAGGCCACGCACCCCTCAGCCCTCTCGAAGGGCCCTTTTAGGCCTTTCTAAGTAAGGAGCTGAGGCCCTCCGGGTCCATGTGACTTGTCTAAGATCATAGCCAGCTGAAGGCGGGGCTGGGATCAGGAACAAGGATTCCTGAACCCCACGCTTTTCTCCTGTAATGCGCTGCCTTTCTGCATCTGACATTTAATGCACTTCTGCTTCTGTGAATAGAGTCGACTGGACGCTCTGAACTCCTTCCTGCTGAAACACTAAAACGGCTGCTGGATAAAATGTTTTACTCCTTTAAAGGCACCAAGTGAGCTGGCAAAAAGGGTCAGAAGTCCCAACAAGAAGGGAAAGCAGGAACCCGGACAGGATGTGGAAACTGGCTTTCTCCCGGAGGAGACACGCCAAAGCCATGCAACCTTGGGTTTGGCTTTCAAGGTCTGTTGGGTGCGTGCAAGGGGAGACAAAGCCTTGTGCCGGCAGGGTGGGGAATCTGACGGAGAACGTTCTGTGAGGCTGGTCCCTATCTCCAGGACAGGAATGGGCTAGAAATAAGCTCGTGAACTAAAACTCTCCACAGAGGAGCAAGGAAAACTGCCCATGTTAAGTAAACATTGCAAGTGAGTGAAAAGAAAAAAAATTTTTTTACCCTAAGAATTCTTTAACCACAAGCCAGCTCTCATATTTAATTTCAATATGGTGGGCAAAACTCCTCAAGCCAACTGAGTAAGGCAAGGGGGCTGGAGAGATCGTCATATGAATCTCTGGGGGCAGAACATTCTAGGTGGGCAGAGGCGATTGCCAGTGCAAAGGTTCTAAGGCAGGGCCATGCCTGGCTTGTTCCAGGAACAAGAGCAGGCCTTAGGGCCTGGAGTGGAGACGGCCAAGGGGAAGGAGAAGAAGATGAAGTCACAGAAGTAACAGGAGACCATGTTGGACAAGGCCTGGTGTGCTGCCGTAAAGCCATGGACTCTGCGATGCCAAGCCCCTGGAAGACTTTGAGTGAGGAAGTGAGGTGACCTAACTCACATATTAAAAGGTTTGCCCATGGGGCGCCTGGGCGGCTCTGTCCGTTAAGCGTCTGACCTCAGCTCAGGTCATGGTCATGTACTCTGTGAGTTTGAGCCCCACGTCGGGCTCTGTGCTGACAGCCTGGAGCCTGCTTTGGGTTCTGAGTCTCTCTGTCTCTCTCTCTCTCTCTGCCTCTCTCTCTCAAAACTACATAGACATTAAAAAAAAATAGGTTTGCCCTGGGGTGCCTGGGTGGCTTGGCTGGTTGGTTAAACATCCAATTTTTGATTTTGGCCCAGGTCATGATCTCACAGGTTCATGAGTTTGAGTCCCTCATGGGGCCCTGAGCTGATGTTGCAGAGCCCACTTGGGATTCTCTCTCTTTTCTTCTCTCTCTGCTCCTCCTCAGCTCGTTCTCGTGTACTATAGATAGATAAATAAACAAACAAACAAACTTTAAAAATAAAATAAAAGAATTGCCCTGTGGTGATGGCTGCACAAGAATGTGAATGTATTTAATGCCACTGCACCCTATGTGTTAAAATGGTAAACTTCATTTTCTGTGTATTTTATCACAATTTTTTTTTAAATGATCACCCTGGCTGTTGTGCTCAGAATATGTGGAACGAAAGCCTGAAGACCAAATAGAACTCCTAGTAATCTAAGTGAAGAATGATGAGAACTCTGGCAAGGATGATAGCATGATAGGAGATGACGTCACTTTTCGAACGTGTCTGGAAGCCAGATAGGTTCCTGCCGTTGCTGTCAGGTATCAAACGAAGGAAAGATCACAATGGCTCCGAGCTTTCTGGCTGGAACAACTGGAAGGACAAAACTGCCATCGACTGAACAGGGGGGCAGGTTTAGAGGCAATGACAGGAAGTAAAGTTTGGGACTTGCTGGGTCTGAGATGTCTAGGAAACGTTCAAGTGGAAATAGCAAGTGTTGGTGAAAAGGCGGAGCAACTGGGACCTTCAAACACTCCTAGGGGAGTGAAAACTGATCCGCCTTGGAGAACACTTTGTCAGTCATCTACTACAGCTGAACGTGTGTCATCTGTGACCCAGCCACTCCATCCCAAGGCACATGCCTGACAGCAATTAAAGATGTGAAGGAGACCACTCAGGGCTAGCAGGCATGCCTCAGAATAACCCCAAACTGGACAGTGTCCATCCACACAGGATTCAGTGGTGATATATTCACATAATGATATATTACCTGGCAATGCATATAAGCAAACTACTTTGGGCAATCATGTGCATGAATGCCTGGTCACAGAATAAAATCTTTGCCAAGTATAAAGTCAGAGAGAGAATATAAAGCCAGTGGCCAGTTTATTCAAAAGCAGATGAAACAGGTATTCAAACAAAAGCTTGCACATGAATGTCCACAGCAGCACTGCTCGTGACAGCCAAGAGGCGGCAATGACCCAAATGGCCATCAACAGATGAGCGGAAGAAGCCATGTGGTATCGTGATATGACAGAATGTTATTTAGCCATAATAACGGATTAAGTTTCGGTGCCTGATACAACATAAGATAAACCTTGACAACATTATGCGAAGTAAAATAAGCCAGGAACAGAAAGCCGTATGTTGGGGCGCCTGGGTGGCTCAGTCGGTGGAGCATCTGGCTTTGGCTCAGGTCATGATCACACGGTTCTCGAGTTCAAGCTCCACACTGGGCTGCTCACTGCTGTCAGCATGGAGCCTGCTTCCAATCCTCTGTCCCCGTCTCACTCTGCCCCTCCCCTACTTGGCCTCTGTCTCTTTCTCTCTCAAAAATAAACATCAAAAAAGGGTTAAAATGGTAAATTTTATAGTTTACCACAATAAACAAAAAAAATATGAAAAATAACATATCATGTTATAAACCAGGTTAGCAATTACCTTGAAGGGTAGAGAGGGTTGTGTGGGAGGGAGGACAGAATGTCTGGGGTGCTGGTAATATTCCTTTTTTAAAACCTGAATGGTAGTGACATGAGTGTGCACATCTTGCAAAGAGTTGTTGAGCCAAAGAGACAAGTAGAGACAATTCTTTCAAGGACTTTTGCTGCAAAGTGGGGCCAAGAAAGTGGGCAGGAGCTACAGGGGGAAACAGGAAGGGAGGGTTATTTTCAGATGGAAGAGACAATCATGGTGTGTGTGTGTGTGTGTCTTTGTTTCAATGTTTATTTATTTTTGAGACAGAGAGAGAAACAACATGGGGGAGGGAGAAGCAGAGAGAGAGGGAGACACAGAATCCCAAGCAGGCTCCAGGCTCTGAGCCGTCAGCACCAGAGCCCAAGGTGGGGCTAGAACCAGTTAGGTCCAGACCTGAGCCAAAGTCGCACGCTCAACCAGTTGAGCCACCCAGGCGCCCAAGACAATCATGGTTTTTGTGCACGCCAGCGTCTGATACTCGGGGAGAAGAGCAGACTGCGCACACTCACACTCACACAAGCTGGAGCTGGGCGTGGAAGCCTGGTCTGCCTGGCTGCAGGTGCACCACGCCAGGCTGCCCAAGGGCCTCAAGTTCACCTCCCTACCGTGTAAAGCAGCACCTTCTATCGACAGCCCTGAAACAGCTTCTCAAACATCTAGGAGTGGCACTCTAGGTGTCTAAGGATTCTGGGATTTCATGAACAAGGCTTTTCCGCCTTGTCAATATGCCTGATCACATAAAGGACTAGTATGATACGTCCTCCTCGGCCCCCATCTTTCCAGGCTGAAGAATCCTGACTGTGGATCTTGCCCTCATGCTAAGAGCCCTTCCTCACTCCATTGTCTGGCCCTTTTCCAGTTCTATTCCATCTTTCTTGGAATGCTGAGGCTGTAACAACAGAAACCACAGTGGCTTCCATTTTGAAGAACCTTTTGTAGGGACATGAGCCCCATTTATACATTCACACCAATGGTCAGCAGGGCTGTGGCTTGCCCGAGTCACACAGAGTGTCGACGATAGAGCCCAGCAGAGGACAATTCCAATTGCCGTGATCTCACACCCAACTATCTATATGCAGGACTCCAGATGGGCACATACAGGCATCAGGGCACATTGAGCAGCAAGCGATGGGAAAAAGTTGTATCAGACTGACTTAAAGCAAGGCGCCTGGATGGCTCGGTTGATTGAGCATCTGACTCCTGATTCTAGCTCAGGTCATGATCCCACAGTGTGTGGGCTCTAGGCTGACAGTGCGGAGCCTGCTTGGGATTCTCTATCTCCTTCTCTCTCTACCCCTTCCATTTGTCCTTTCTCTCAAAAATAAACACACACTTAAAAAAAAAAAAAAAAAGATGGGCTTCAAGCAAGAAGAAGGATTTACTGAATAATGTAACTGGAAGTCCTGAAGCAGGCAGGCTTCTGGGCTGGTTGACAGGGGCTCAGTGATGCCACCTCGGTCCCAACTGCATTCTGTCTTGTCAACTACAGGGGCTGCACAGAGTTGTATGAACCCCCTCTCCCTCCCGCCCAAAAAAAAGATATGCCTCCCTCCTAAGCCCTGGAACCTCTGAATGTGAACTTATTTGGGAAAAGGGTCTTTGTAGATGCAATTAAGTTAAGGATTTTACCATGAGATCTCCCTGGACTAGAGGGTGGGCTCTAAATCCAATGACGCATCCCTTTATAGAGACAGAAGAGAAGACAGACCCAGAGAGGAAGGCCACCAGAAGACGAGGCGGTGACTAGTGAGTGGCTGCTAGCCAAGGAATTCTGGCAGCCACCAAAAGCCGAAAGAGTCAAAGAACACAATCTCCCCTAGGGCCTCTGGAGGAAGCACAGCCCTGCTGACAACCTGACTTTGAACTTCTGGACTCTCGAACTGTGAAAAACTAAATTTCTTTTGTCTTCAGCCACCACATTCATGGTAATTTGTTAGGCGGCCTAAGAGACTAGTATTGAGGACTAGAGATTCCATCACGAGGGTTAACTTAGGTCTGAACCCCATAGCTCCTATGTCCAGGGGTGGGGGTAGCTTTCCCCAAGGCCCACAGGCTACAGGAGAAAGGGGTGGTCTTCAAGAGGAGGGGGGATGGATGCAGGAGAAGTAACCAGAACGTCCACCCCAGTCACCCTGTAATGATAGAATGCTGTCTACTGAGCATCTGAGGGACTCTCTCAGAGAGAGAGAAGGCATGGGAAGGACAGAGGCACTGGTAGGCAGGACCTTCACATGTTGGAGGTGCAGGGCTGCACCGTCCAGAGGAGTCCTCCAAACCCTGAGAACGAAGTTGAACACGTGGAGCAGAGAGAACCTTCCTCTACAAACAGTGGATGTGCAAGTGTCCAGCGGCTGCAAAGATCACGCGCACGGAGGAGCCCACAGCATCCACCTGCTTGCCTAAGCCAGCACCCCAGGGGCCCCCTGGACTCCTTCCTATCCCTCCTCCCACCACGGTCTGTCCCCACTCCTGCCAGCTCTATGTTCCATAACTAGTTCCGATCTCAGTGTCCTTCTGTCTCCACAGCTATCACTCTGCTTAAGGCGACCACCCTCTCTCACTAGGTTGCAGCCCGACACTCCCTGCCTTCCATCTTGGCCCCCACCGCCATGTTCCACGAGGAACTAGAAGGATCTTCTGAAAATGAGGGTCTGCCCGTAGCTCATTCCTACTGAAAACCCCTCAGGCCCCTTGCCATAGGTTTCAGGACCCCTTTTCGCACCTGCCATCACGTTCATCATGGCCCTCAACAGCTCCCCAAATACATGAGTCCTCTCGAAGCACACACAGTGCCTCTGGCTGGATGAGCCCCCCACCACCTGCCTGGCCACGTCCTCAAGGGCTCAGCACCAGGGCCCTCTCCTTGGAGAGGTCCCCTGGAGCGCCTACCCCTTCTGGTTCCCTCCGCACGCTGCGCTTGGGAAGCCCCCCTGTGCTGCCCCCCCCCCCCCAGAGCAGGACCCAGTCCTCCACCCCCTCCATCCTCAGCACACGGCATACAGCAGGTGTTTTGAAAGAAGCTGGCTGGGGCACCTGGGCAGCTCAGTTAGTTAAATATCGGACTTCAGCTCAGGTCACGATCTCACAGTTTGTGGGTTCGAGCCCGGAACCAGGCTCTATGCTTACAGCTCAGAGCCTGGAGCTCTCTCTGCCCCTCTCCCGCTCACACTCTTTCTTTCAAAAGTAAACATCAAAATTTTTTTTAAAGAACGAAACTGATGAGTAAAGATCAAACCCGCATTGCATTCCCTTGCTTTTTCTGGAAAAAAAAAAATTCACCCTACAGTTTTGCTAAATCTCAGTGTTTCCCTTGGGGCACCTGGTGGTTCAGCCGGTTAAGCGGCAGACTTCAGCTCAGGTCACGATCTCATGGTTTGTGAGTTCAAGCCTTGTGTCAGGCTCTGTGTTGACAGCTCAGAGCCTGGAGCCTGCTTCAGATTCTGTTCCTCCTTCTCTGTCCCCTCCCTGCTCATGCTGGCTTGCTTGATCTCTTTCTCTCTCTCTCAAAAATAAATAAACATTAAAGAAAATTTCTTAAATCTCAATGTTTCCCATCTTGGCAGAGCAAGCACAGAAGCCCAGATGACAGTCATATCCTATCTTTGTGACCTTTGGCCAATTATTTCACCTCCCTGAGCCTCAAATCCTCCCTCTGTAAAATGAGAATTACAAGCCTTCCTTCACAAGGAAAACCACCTAACATATTGTCTGGCCCAAGGAGGCAGCACTATGCGTTTTGCTTTCCTTCACATACACGCACACCTTGGCTGAGGTCAGCAAGCCTATGCTAAGCACCCACCATGTGCCCGACTCCGGGGTGGGTATTGGGGAGCGTGTACCAATGATGACCCTTCCCTGAGATTTAGCAATAACCTTTCCTGAGAAACATCATCTCTAAAATCAGGAGTAAATCCTGCCCATGGGTTCACACGTGGGTTTGCCAACCCTGGGGCAGCCCACTCACAGGAAGGTAACCCTGAGCCAGCTCAGCTCCAGCTCCAGGGTCCCTCACCCAATGGACCTCGCGGGAAGCAGCGCGCTGATGGGTCTTGACTGCCACCAGCTGGAGACACAGAAGAAGGCCACAGGCAGCAGTCAGGAGAGATTCAGGCACCTGCCACGGGTTGCGAAACACATGGCCCTAACGTACATGCGCCATGTTTATTTACCAGCTCAGGAGAAGCGCTCAGAGGAAATTGTTTCTGAAACCCAAATTATCTCACCAGGAAAAAAAATTTTTTAAAGGCAAGGCAACTGTACCTTGTGATGGTCAGAATTAGAAATGTGCCTCCTGGGAAAAGTTCTCTCTCTGATACCAAGGGGAGGAGCAAAAACCCCTGGAAGGTGTAGGGAAGGATCTTCTTTCAGAAACCGTGGCTAGGTTTGCTCCACAGGCCACTGTCAAGTACAAACCCTCATGGCCTTCTACAAACCCTGGTGCCCTGGAACCCATTGGAACTGTCCTCCTGCCCATAAGCACCTGCAGGATCGAGCTCTGTCCTGGAACCAGCTCAGAAGAAACTTCCAGAAGCAGGGAGCCCATTCTTTCCAAAAACCTTCACTTTGCAGCCAGACTCACTAAGTCAACAAAGTTGGGGCCAGCTCTGCCGCTTGCCTTCCTGTTACACCCTCTAACTTCTTCTCCCTGGCCTGCCACGCTTATACACATATGTACACACACACACACACACACACACACACACACACACACACACACGGATGCCGTCCTCTGGATCCAGCCTTCTGGTATTTGGGTGGGGAGTCTGCCTGGCGAGAACTGGGAGGCAGAATCCAGATAGGCTCACAGCCAGAGTTTGGGGTGTTCTCTTTCTCCATATTCCAGCCACCTTCTGGAAGATTGGGTCCAAGAAGGTACACTCTGGAAAACCAAGGGCAGTGGAGCGCCAAGGTATTTGCTTAGCCAATGAATGCGCTTCCGTCTTTCTGGAAGGCAGTCTCGAATTTCCTCAGGTGGAACTTTGCCCAGTCCAGCCAGTCCATACATGGGAGTGGTTGCAGGCAGCCTCTGTGGTCAGCCCACCCCACCCCTCAGATAATTAGGAGCAAAGTTTAGGGAAGACTCACCCACCGTCCCCTCCTGAGGTCTCATGACAACCACACTGTCCCCACATTAGCATAGCACCAAACTATTTTAGGGGTAGAGTGAAAGGGTGCATTCCCTCAGAATTTCCAAAGGGAAGAAAGTCATACAGATAGAAAAACACTGGAGCCCCCGAAAACCCCCACAAAATGACCTATCGAAATTGTGAACGGCATGGGTCTGTTTCTTCTGCGACAGTGCCAAAATTGAAAGATTTCTATCCATATAGAAAATTAAAAAACAAAGAAAAAATTACTGGCACTCTGGTATCAATCAACCCCTGATGCTTTAATTTTTTTTTTAAGTAAACTCCACACCCAGCACGGAACCCAACAATAGGCTTGAACTCATGACCCTGAGATCAAGATCCGAGCTGAGATTAAAAGTCGGACATTTAACCAACTGAGTCAACCAGGCCCAGCCCCCGCCCCGACCATGATGATACTTTAAATACACCATCTTGCCGAGCTGATGACTGATGTCTGCCAGCCGGGGCACTAACGTGTTCTCTTCTGTTAAGTGTCTGTTGATATTGCATCTCTTGCATTTGGGGCGTTCAAGAAGCAAAACTGACGTTCTCTCTGACCACCTTACTTTCCGCGCTGAGCTTCCACTGGGGACTCTGGGGTTCTCCTTATGTCCTCAGGCAGAACCAAGGCAAAGGGGGGCACTGCGCATCCGGTCAGCTCATGTGTATCTTCAAAGGTTCTCCCTGTCCCACGGCCTCTCTGGGTCCATCAGCTTCTCTGCATGCTTGAGGCCTGAGCACCTTTTGCAAGATGGTCCTGACTGCCTAGAGCCAACATCTGTCCCTCTCTGAGGACCTAAGGCCCTGGGGCACACCAGCAAGCAGGGCTCATGCTCCGTGCATCTGCTCTTAGCGTTCCTACGTCTCTCTCTGTATCTTCCACCATCCTTCTTCTTACAACCCAGGGGACTTGGAGGAGGGGGGCTGAGGAGAATTCTTTCCCTCCAAATTTCTTCAAGACACATAGTCTGTAAGTCCAAAATCCCCTTACCTCTTTACAAGAATGGGAAGAAAGAGAGAAAGAGAGAGGGAGGAAGGGAGGAAAGAAAGAAAAGAAAAAGTAACATTTAGAAAGAAAACGAGTCCCTTTTTGTAAAACAGAAGATAGAAAAATGTCTTGGCTGTCTCTGACCCAGTCACATGCCTGCACTGAGGCAATGAACGGCATGCTTGCGTGGAGAGAGGGCGTGAGAGAAACAAAGGCATGTCGCAAATGTCACCTGGTCACTTGATAAACACGTATCCACTCTCCCTTCCCTTGCTCAGGACTTTTGCAGTGGTCAGGTATGATCTCTTGCTTGGTAGATGACATTGTTTGAAAGAAAGGTCAGAATAAAGTTTCTCAGGGCACCTGAGTGGCTCAGTCAGTTAAGTGTCTGACTTGAGCGTCCAACTTGAGCTCACGCCATGATCTCACGGCTTGTGGGTTTGAGCCCCGCATCGGGCATGCTGACAGCTCAGAGCGTGGAGCCTGCTTCAGATTCTGTCTCTTTCTCTCTGTCCCTCCCCTGCTCATACGGTCTCTCTCTCAAAATTAAACATTAAAAGAAAAAAAAGAAGAAAGGTTCCTCTCTTGTCCCTCTAACAGTCCCTCAGGCGCCTACCTTTCTCCACCGCCCGCTCTTTCCCTCCACTCCCTTCTTCTCTCTCCCATCGCTGCCTCTTCCCAGGCTGCCTCACACACCCCGAGAGAAGCTGGCTGGAAGTCCCCTTTGACTCCCAATCAAGCGAAACAACAATGCCAATGGCACAGCTCGAGTGGCCACATGCATCCCCCAAAACATTCTAGCCTGAAATGTCCGTGCCCTCATCCCTGCACCTGCCACAAGCCAGTACATTATATGAACATTTTTTTTTAATGCTTGTTTATTTTTGAGAGAGGGTGCAAGCGGGGTTGGGGCAGAGAGAGGGAGAGCGAGAATCTCAAGCAGGCTCTGCACTCTCAGCCGGGAACCCGATGCTCATGTGGCTTATCTCACGAACCATGAGATCATGACCTGAGCCTAAGTTAAGCGCCGGACACTTAACCGACTGAGTCACCCAGGTGCCCCATTATATGAACACTTTCTATGTCCTGCATTCCCAAATGCCCTTTGTGGCCTTCATCTTACTTGGTCTCTCCCTATAAAAGCTGGCCCTTCCCTCCTTAAAACTCTCTTAGAGTAGCTTGACCGCACCTATGCGCACCTGGTTCTCTTTTTCCTCCACCGCCACAGCCTGGCTCCGGGGTGCACCCTTCCATCTAGCCTTTCACTGCTCACGTGCCGTGAGCTTCTGTCCTCAGCCCCCTCCTCACTGCATGCCCTCACAGAACAATCTCAACCTCTGTCAAGGCTACACCACCTACCAAAACCTCCACGACCCCCACGACGCGCCCTCTCCTTCTGCCCTCCTCCTCCTCGCCCTTTCTGATCCCAGACACGTATATGCAACTGCCTACTGACGAGTTAGCTAGCAAACAAAAAGCGAGAGGAAGGATAAGAGGGATGCAGGGAAGTTAAAAAGCTAATTTCTGGGTGCCTGGGTGGCTCAAGCAGTTGAATAGACATTAGAGTCTTGATTTTTGGCTCAAGTCATGATCCCAGGGTTCATGGGATCAAGCCCCACGTCGGGCTTGGCACTGACAGTGTGGAGCCTGCTTGTGCTTCTCTCATTCTTAAAATAAAGATTGCTAATTTCCTAGATTTGAAAGGGAGTCAGAACCACAGAGCAGACTAGGGCCATGTGGCGGTAGATTCCAGCTCAATGCAAGGAAGAACTTTCTCACAAAGACCACTAGCCAGCAGTGGATGGGCCCCTCCTGAGGTAGGGATACCCTGTGACAGAAGTGGGCAGAAAGGATTCCTGCGCATGGTACCAGGCCAGACTAAGCAATATCCATACTCTCTATGAGACCGATACTTCTCAGCTCAGCATTCTGAGATTTAAAAAGAATGAAATTTGTTGTTGCTTTTTTTTTTTTCATTTTGTTGAGTACCTAACATTACAATTCATTTCAGAACACTGATTAGAAATCATTGCCGGGCACCCGGGTGGCTTAGTCGGTTATGCGTCCAGCTCAGTTTCGGCTCTGGCCATGATCTCACAGTCTGTGAGTTCGACCCCCGCATCAGGCTCTGCAGTGCAGAGCCTGCTTGGGACGCTCTCCTTCTCTCTGCCCCTCCCCTGCTTGAGCTCTCTCCCTCTTTGTTAAAGAATGAAGCTTTGAGCTCTCTCCCTCTTTTAAAAAGAATGAAGAAATGCTCATTCTCTTGCCACTCTGATCAGCTCTGGCACTGGGAGGAGGAGATGAGGCAGAGCAGTGTAGCGACAGGATCTACGGCTGTCACACGGCAAGGGGGTGCAGGAGACACTTTTTCTCTCTAGGGCAGGTTTGGTCACAAGGCCCCTCACAGCGAGAGCCACTCCTTTCCTTCGTAAGGTTCTGCCTTGCTCACACACTCTGTGGGGCCTCTGGAAAAAGTCACGTAAATGGTTAAGTGCTCATTTAACCACTAAGGAGCAGACCTGGGTTTCAGATTTGAAACCCGTGCTCCATGCAGTTTCAGCAGGGACGCAGGGAGGTTAAGAAGCAATCCCTGAACTTGCCAGAGAGGCGAAGGTGACCCAGTCTGGTGCATCGCAGTCCTGCCGATGCGTGGCCCCCAGATCCCGCTTCTAGGCTTGTACTCACAGGGGAGAGCAGCCAAGGGAAAAAGCACACTTCAGAGTCACGTGCGGGTTTAGGGCTCGGTTCTGCCATTTCCTGGCTGTGAGATCTTGGAAAAGTCAAAACATTTTGCCTTTCTTCTTCCTCAGCTCTAAAATAAGGCAACTTAGGGGCACCTGGCTGGCTCACTCCAAAGAGCACATGCCTCTTCACCTCAGGTTCGTGAGTTCGAGTCCCACGTTGGGTATCAAGATTACTTAAATAAATAAAACATTTAAAAAATAAAATAAAGGGGTGCTGGGTGGCTCAGTTGGGTAGGTGTCTGGCTTCAGTTCAAGTCATGATCTCACGGTTTGTGGGTTCAAGCCCCACATCGGGCTCTGCACTGAGAGCTTGCTCAGAGCCTAGATCCTGCTTCGGATTCTGTATCTCCTTTTCTCCCTGACCCTCCCCTGCTTGCACTGTCTCTGTGTCTCAAAAACAAATTAAAAAAAACATTAAAAATTTAAAAAAAATAAAATAACATAAAACAAAATTAGGCAATTAAAAAATAGTGACTTCAGGGGCACCTGGGTGGCTCAGTCAGGTAAGTGACCAACTACGGTTCAGGTAATGATCTCACAGTTCACAAGTTTGAGCCCCACATCGGGCTCTGTGCTGACAGCTTGGAGACTGGAGCCTGCTTCGGATTCAGAGGCTCCCTCTCTCTCTGCCCCTCCCCCACTAGTGCTCCGTCTCTCTCTCTCAAAAACAAATTAAAAAAATTTTTTAATAAAATAAAAAATTAAAAAAATAGTGACCTTGTATAAGTAATTATAAAGACTAAAAGATTAAATGGAAAACAGAGTTCAAAATCCTTTCATATCAACCAAGGGCTATATAATTACTGGCTTAACTGGTTTGCCCTTTAGAGTTTCTACTTGCAGCAAGTCCTTGTTCCCCGAGTGAACGGCCAGTTCTTCATCATGAGGAAGAGAACTCAGCCACAAAGTCACCAACGTCTCTTGGATTCCAAACCCTGGCCAAAACATTATTTTCCTTCAGAGAGTGGTTCTCTGTGTCCAAGCACCTCAGGCCTTAAAAATGGAAGGCAGGTGACTTTAACTGAAGGAATAAGGCTTTGCCGAGAAGTATCTCATTAAAGGGGGGGGGTGGGGGGGGGAGTAGACAAAAATCAAATCAAATCTTTTCTACCTTTATTTATAAAGAACACAGCTCCTCCTGACACAGACACAAACACTCACAGGTTGCAAGCAGGAGCTCATTAAAAACAACAGCAGCAGCAGCAGCAGAACCGGAAGACTTCGGGACCTTATGTGACACCAGTCTGTGTGCCCGACTCGGGGAATCCCTGGGAATGCGTCCTCAAATATGACATCTCACCTCAAAGGAAGAGAGACCTTCACTGGGAGGGTGCACCCACCCAACGGGCAAAAAAAGCTGCGCACTCAGTCTTCAGCGTCATCGAACTGTCCTGTTTCGAAGACCATCTTGGAATAGTGGGGGACCAGCGGCGGCGGATGGTGCCAGCTGGGGTCGTAGATCATGTCTCCCTGCGGGGCGCAGCATACCCAAGGTTTCACCTCCTGAGAGATGCACCCCTGGATGTCATCAGCATCTGCAAGCAGTTAAAAAAAAAACTGATTAAAGGAAGAAGGCGAGGTGAGAAACGCAGCCAAAAAATGTCTCGGGGGCAGACAGTAGCTGGGTCTTTGTTTAGAAATACACACTTGGGGGCACCTGGGCGGCTCAGTCAGTCAAGCATCTGACTTTGGCTCAGGTCATGATCCCACAGTTTGTGGGTTCAAGCCCCCATCAGGCTCTGTGCTAACAGCTCAGAGTCTGGAGTCTGCTTCGGATTCTGTCTCTCCCTCTCCCCCCTTCCCCTGCTTGTGCTCTAATACAAATAAACATTTAAAAAAAGGTTTTAAATGCACACGCAGAGCCCTCCTTGAAGGACTGCATGCATGTTCATTCTGGGGCGAGCCCAAACTGTGCTTCTCCAGCTCCTCGGAGGAGGGTTCTTACTGCAGAGGAAGCAACCGCAGGGGAGAGAACTGCTGTCTGCAGCACCTACATTCACACAGACGTCTCTAAGAGTAACATTATTTCCATGTTAAAATGGACACATTATAAAGTCAACTGTGAAATTTGCATTTTTTCCCCCAAAGATGAAAGAGAAGCTGTCACAGAAACTTCAACTCTGCAAAAGGTATCAGACTGAGCTCATAGATAAGGGACCTTCTTCCAAACCATCAGCCTTTGGGGTAGCCTGGTAGGTCACCTGGTCTGGGGCCCTAGAAACACCACACCTACCATACGGATTCCCTTGATCTGCTTTCAGCTCCAAGTCCCAGTCTTCATTAAAAAGATCGGCAGCCTGTTCCTTGGGCAGGCAGTCAGACACTCCTGACAGCTCCCAGGTACCCAGGTCCCCATCAGAATCCTCATCCTCCATGGCAAAGTCTTCCTCTTCGGAGTGGGGGCCCTCGCCGCAGGCAGGGCTACCATTAGCGATGCTCTGTGCTCCACTGGCTAAGAAATCAACAGAAGGAAGCGCTTCAAGCCACTAGCAGCTACACAGGGACTGCTCATGTGCTTGGGAAACCTTTGGCAGACATACAAAGAGAGCAAGAGTAAAACTAGCGTACAGCTTGTTAGCCACCTGAACACTTAAAAAGAATGTTCTGTTTACCTTTTTCAAAGTAGGGTTGTGCATTTCTTTTCAATACAATGTTTTGCCTTAAACGAGGTCTTGTAATTCACACAGGGAATCGAGCAAATCAAGCAGTTTATATTGTTAAGTAGTTTACAGGTGATTGAGGCAAAGCCTCCATCTGGCAGATTGAGAAGCTTTGACCATACAGACTGGAACTGAATGTTTGCTCTTCTATTTCTCTCTTCATGCTCACAGAGCACAGGACAAGGGGCGGTGGGGGGAAAGGAGGCACAAAGAACAGAACGCAGCCAGCCACAAAGACATTCACCGCGTCTCCTCCTCCCAGCTGGGGAGAGCTAGAAGGTACCTTTGCAAAAGGTCTCAAAATAACAGAAAAAGTCTGCGGGAGGATAATGGACCTCCAAGCATATGGTGATGCCGGGTCAGAGCTGGGGAAAGAATCAGCCTAACAACAGTCATGCGATTAACAGTGTAGAATAGTGACATGGATCAGCAAAAAAGTCAGCGTGGCTGCTGGAGTGGAACTATCCTGGTCCAAACTCCTGTTCTGCCAATTCTGAGTCATGTGATTGAACTGAAATGTACTCAACCAAGTGGTCAGTAACTTAAACACAAACTCACCACAGAGCACAGCACAGCAATGCCACTCCTGGATGGATACCCAAAAGAACTGAAAACAGGTAGTTAGACTTGTACAAAAACGTCCACAATCACCCAAAGGTGTAAACAACTCAAATAAATGCCTACCAACTGATGAATAAGCAAGATGTAGTATATCCAGACGATAGAATTGTTCAGCCATAAAAAGGAACATACTGATTCATGCTACATGAATGAATCTTGAATATCATGCTGAGTGAAAGAGGCCAGACACGAAAGGTACCGAGTGTGCCCTTCCGTTTGCACGCAACGCACATTCGCCGGTCCGGTATAGGTAAATCCACAGAGACAGAAAGCAGAGTAATGGTCGCCAGAGGAGGGGGGGGGGGGCAACGAAGGGGGGAGGGGGTGTGACTACTTAGCAGTCATGGGGTGACCTTTTGGGGTGCTGAAAAATGTTTTGGAGCTAAATAAACATGGTGGTTGCATTATACTGTGAATGTACTAAATGCCACTGAATTGTATGCTTTAAACTTGTTAAATGGTAAATTTTAGGTGTTTTACCACAGGGTTTTTTTTTTTTTTTGCATTTTTACTCTGTGCCTCAGTTTCCTCATATGGAATATGAAGATAGGATTGTTGTGACTTTTTTTGTTTGTTTTGCGGGGTTTTCTTGTTTGTTTTTAAGTCAGGGAGCAGGAACGGGAAAGAAACACTTAGAACTGGACCTGGCACTTACTATTCTCACTACATCTCTGCACATGCACGGTGCTTCCTCTGGACCAGCACTATCCAACAGGAGCTCTGCAACAATGGTAAGATTCTCTAATCCTAGCATCAGCCACGTGTGACTACCGAGCCCCTGCCATGTGGCTTGTGCGAAGAAGGAACTGAAGTTTTCATGTTATTGAAACTCAGCAGCACAGAGAACTGGCTAGGAAGAGGAGGTACACCAGACACAGGGACCGTCCCTCTCCTCGATTCCTTGGTCTCTCCCCACATCCAGCCCCGACCCCACCGTCTACTTGCCTAGCCGATCCAAGGCCTTCTCAGTCTCTCTCTCCTGACCGGAGTGGTCAGCTGGGAAAAAGCCAGGCTGCGGGAAGAAGAAACAATTACCCAGGACTCGGATATCTGGGGCATCCCCAGTATTAAGCTCTTGTCTTGCAGTCCCAAACCCACCCCTCCATCCTCACCTTTGTGAGGGTGGCAGTGAGACGCTGCGACCCACATTTCTGCTTTGCACAATAGATTTGGCAAGGGTGGGGAGCCAAGGGCTTAGCTCTTCCTATTTCTGCGGCCACCACCCCAGGGACACTCCGCCCCTGGCAGCAGCAGCACCTTCCACTCGATCAAGTCTACGCTTTGCCAACACTCTACAGAGCCAACCCCATCACTGGGCTCTCTCTTCAGGAGTCTAAGTCCCAGGCCCTCAGGACCCCTCTTCCAAGCTCAGAGACCCCAGCAGTTCTTGGGGGCTGTGCTTCCTTTCAGCTCTCCTACGCGTCCCTTCTGAACCTGTAAATTTTTTAAGTCTACTTGTTTATTTTGAGAGGGAGACAGAGCTCAAGCAGGGGAGGGACAGAGAGAGAGCATCCTAAGCAGGCTCTGCACTGTAAGCACAGAGTCCAATGCGGGGCTTGAACTCACGAACCGAGAGATCATGACCTGAGCCTAAACTAAGAGTCAGATGCTAAATCAACTGAGCCACAGCAGTATCCCAGCCTGTAAATTTTCATCATTCCGACCTCATTCCTTTGTTCCCTCAGCCCTAAAGGTGGTAGCTGTTTCCCCACAGTTGCTACCTCCATGTTCAATACCTTTTTGGTGACTCAACTTTCTTTCAGATTCTGTCTCCTGATATATGGGGGCAACAGAGCTTTGGTTCCTAAGTGTTGCTGAAGGGAAATCTTCTTCCCCCACAGCCAACCATCTGCTTCTCTGCTCCCATCACTCAAACGTTTCTGAAATCCTGTCCAAGAACCACTTTAACAGGAACAAGAAATGTTCACGGCCTGCATACAAAGCCCTGGTTTCAATCCCAGCTCTTGCCATTCATTCAGGGTGTGACCTTGGATACATCACTTCAACCATCAGACCCGGGTTCCCTGGTCTGAAAAATGGACATGACCGTCCTGACCTCGCAAGGGGCTTATGAGAGGATAACACTTATGAAAACCCCTAGCACACAGCAGGAATGTAACATTTGTTGAATTTAAATCCAGCGTCTTTGCCCCTACATTGAAACTGTCCTTGGCACCTGCCCCAATTAGCTCATGATCTAGTCATCCCTAGATTTAAGGAATAAATTCCACCTCCTGTAGTCAGGGACAATCCGGGGTCACTACTGTGGGTTAGCTGGTAGGACCCCTCAGGCAGACCGTTGCCATAGCCCCCTGCCCAGCTGACAGTATCCATCACCACTCTGCTCAAAAATCTTCAACAGCCCACCATGGGGGAGTATAAAATTGGTCATGGCATTCACTCCTCCGCATCATCACAGCCCATCACTCTGTTGAGCACAGTTCTCTCCCCGGCTTTGAGTCTCTGCGCCCCAAGCTGCCAACCACTTGCCGGGTACTTCCTCACCTCCACACCTCTGCAGGCACCACCACCGCCTGTCACCTTGAAGAGGAAGCACAATCCTTTCCTGCTGCGTCCTCACAAAATCAGTCCATCCTGTCTGCACGCCCAAGTAATTTTATTTTATTTTTTTTACTAGCACTGTATTTTTCTTACCCTGGTTTAGTACCATCTTTGATGCTTAAACAAGCATTCCAATCCTCCCTCCAATTAATAGCGGTCTATCGGGGCGGGCACTACGCTAGACGCCAGGTTAAGAGCAGTAGCCAGCAGGTTCCTGACCTCAGAGCTCGCCATCTACCAGAACTTATGGACTGTAAACAGGGGCAGGTGAGGCCCATAATAACGGTCTTCGAAAAACCAGGCGCGCAAATGAAAACAAGTTTCTGGAAACCCTGGGTCAAGTCGGGCCTTTGGTTTCAGTAAACAGAAAAGGAGAGCGCATGAGGCATCATGTGGTGCTCAGGGTGAGCTGTGCAATCCCACCCAGGGTCACAGGTCCTACAGCGACGACGGGCTCCTCGCCGCCCTCACCTGGCCCCGCTCCAGGCCCCCAGCAATGGCCCCCAGCTTTCGGTCATCGGCGTCCCTTCCCCTGCAGAGGGGAAGTAGGCAGAGGCGCACCTGGGCCGGCCAGCCTGCCCTCCGGCCCCGCCCGCCCACGCACACCCTCAGCGGCCCCGCGCCGCCGCGGCCCGAC
>NC_043716.1:18570300-18615274 GCF_006229205.1 Suricata suricatta
CCCCGAGGCGGCTCGGCAGCCCCCGGCGGCCGGGCTCCGGAGGCCTGACGGTCCATGCCTGGCGGCCCGCGCCTCCGCGCCCTGGACGCTGCTTGGCCACGTGACGCGCCCTCCTGGCTGCCAGCCGGAGGATACGCCGCGGAGGGGCCAATCAGCCGGGGGTGCTTCGGCAAGGGGGGCGGGACAAGGGTCACGAGGAAGCCAGGGGCGGGGCGGCGCGGGAGGGGCGGGGCGCGCCCGACAGCCGAAGCTCCCTTCCTAGGGTCCCCGCCTCTGGCTTATGTCACTCCTGCCGGTGCACATGCCAGCACTGGCGACTACCCCACCACGCTGACGTGCTTCAGCCCCCAAATCTCGAATCCCTAGTGAGAATATTCAATTACCTGAGTCTGACAGTCTACAAAGCTCAGCTCTCAAAAGTTTGAATGCAATTTAGATCCAACGACATTTGTCACAGTTCCGTTGGCCTCAGGCTGGAACTGGACTGTAACCCACCCACAAATGGATGAGACGACTCAACAGCTCAGTGATTCTCCACGTTGTTAATGACGGTTCTTAGAAACCAGAGCGGATGATGAAAACGATGTCCGGATACGGTATGACAGTCACAGTAGCCCTAAACATTCGGTACTGTCACGGTAGTCTGGTGAGGGCTCCAATTTTTTAATGCCCAAAGTCTGGCCCTCTACAAGCTGAGGACAGCAGCAGATCGGCAGGACCTGAGCTGAAGATGAACTCAACTCTTAAATCACCCTTCCTAAACTTTCCCCACTAAACTCTTATCACAAACCTGCTCAAGGTGTGATACTCATTTTAATAATGAAACAGAAAATCTAGAAGCTGGTATTCCCTGCTCACCAGGCCACTTTATGACGTTTCAGAACATTAGAGACTTATCCCTTCATCTCCCTATTAAGGATGTGTTCATAAAACATTTGGAAAAAACTAGCATAATGGGACTGGGGGGAGAGGCAAAGTTGGTAAAGGGGAGTGGCAGATACAGGCTTCCAGTGGTGGAATGAGTAAGTCATGGGCATAAAAGATACAGTACAGGAAATACAGTCAGTGGTATTGTAGTGGACATACACCTGCATAGTGACAGATGGTAGCCACACGTGTGGTGAGCACAGCCGCACAGCAGTTGTCGACTCCTTATGTGGTACACCTGAAACTAATGTTAACATTGTGTCAACTACACTCAAATTTAAAAATTTAAATAAAAATTTTTACTACTATAAAAATATTACCCTACTATTCAGGGTAACAGCTGAAACACACTATTTTTTCTTTACTCTATGTAGACTTTCCTGCAGGGAAAAGAAGTGACCAACTAACGCAGCGTGCACTGTTCGGACCCAGGAGTCCGTTTCCCCAAATCTAACTGGACCCAGGTCACCACTCTCCAATAGAACTTGCAACGGTGGAAATAAAAGTTCTATTATCTGTGCTGTCTGGTATGATAAACATGTGGCCAGGATAAATGAGAAAATAATTTCATTAGATTTAACTGGTATAGACGGGGGCTCTAGGTGACCTAGCCAGATGCATCTTCACAACCTGCAATGATGAGCCCCAAACATAGGGGCTGTGATGACCCCAGGTGACCCCACCTTCATTGCCTTGCTTCAAGGAGACAATCACCACCTTCTTAAAACAAAAATGCCATGGACGGATTTAGAATGTTAAACTTCCCAGGACTCAATGAAAAGGTAAAAGAGGGCATTTTTCGTATTTTAAAACAAATGACATTTAAGACTATAAAATCTCAAGGTAAAAATGCCCTAAAATAGACTCTCATATCATTAGAACTCAACATATAATAAAAGTAGTACACCAATCAGTAGAAAGAACAAGGACTAGTCACAAATGGTATTGTAGAAAATTTAGTTAACTGCTTAGGGGGAAAAATGAGTTGTCTAAGAAGAGGAATAGAAATCACACACACACACACACACCCCCTCTGGGCATCAAAAAACACTACACACACACACACACACACACACACACACACACAGGCACGCACGCGTGGTATGGGTCCATTATTTGCAATAAAGGAGACAAATTAATATTCTTAAATATTATAAAAATCCTTTTAAATCAGTAAGAAAAAAGTTCAAAAAATGGTCAACATGAAAAACCAAGAGAACCACGAAAAACACATTAACTTTATTAATACCCACCACAGGTAAAGGTAGTGACATTATCACATTGCACGGAAGTATTCTCATACATTGCAAATTGGCAAGACATATCAATATTCTTTAAACCAGTTATATCCTTTAATCCAGTAACTCTGCCATCAAACGTCAATCTCGTAAAGAAATAACGAGGGATGTGAGCAAAGATTTATAAGAATCATCAACAGCACTTATAAGAAAAGCATCAGTTAATACAAGATCCAACCACAAGGTGTAAGTAACGGCTCATCCATACAATGGAGTGTTATTAGGTCATTAAATGCTGTAAAGGCTATTCAGTAACACAGAAAAATAATGTGACACATACTGTACACTAATGCTTCTCCCAGTGACCTCAATGTTAAGTTAGAGGACATGAAATTCAAACAGTTGCCTCCCCAGCTCCAAGCCACCCTCCACTCTCGCCTCGGAGGCCTTCTCTGCTGGTTTCATCTACACCCTATCCATGTCCTCCATTTGTCGCTGGACCTCCCCACTGTAGATACTTCTCTGAAGATCACTCCCAGATCGAAGACACTTCTGTCATGTCTTTATCTTCCTAAAGGACAACTTTTCACCGCAACACCCAGCATTCTCTTCTGCTGCTTCAACAAGGTCTCTCAGCAAGCTCTGTCCCTCCAAACCCGTTCTCCCCCTGGAAAAGCTTCTCTTCTTTCCTAATAATGGGCACTTAATGAATGAACAAATAAATGACCGAACAGTACAAATCCAACTGTCATACAGGAAATTAGAGTTTAATTCCAGATGATGAGGTTATGGGATGCTCTTATTTTCTTCTCCACATTACCCTGCTCCCTCTGTATTTCCTACAACAAATGTACACCATGTACATTTTTCTTTTTTTGAAAGAGGGTGCGCACATGCTCTTAGGGGAGAGGCAGAGAGAGGAAGAGAGAGAATCCCAAGCAGGCTCCACCCTGTTAGCACAGAGCCCAATGTGGGGCTCGAACTCCCAAACCATGAGACTATGACCTGAGCCGCAGCCAGACGCTTAATCAACTGAGCCATCCGGGCGTCCCATATATACTTTTATAATAAGGAGAGAACAGCAGATGGAACTGTACTTCCGCCTCCATTATCATTACTGGCCCCTGCATCCAAAATAGAGCTACTCAACCTGGACCAAGGGTAACGAGAGAAACTCAGTTGTATGATTTCCATATATTTTGGGAAACATTTAGGACCCTACAGTAGGTCAGGCCTTAACAAATAGCCTCTTGCCACCTAACAGCAGTTCTCTTTTCTGAAATTAAAATTAACACATTAACAAAATTTTTTAAAAAGCATGCCCAAAACCAGATAGCCATCTTGTTTGCCATCTCTCAACAAACTGCAAATTAACTCGTAATACAAATCTGGCCAAGAGGGCTTACAACACTATTTCTTTTTTTTTTTTTTTAAGTGTTTTATTTATTTTGATACAGAGAGAAACAGAGCATGAGAGGGGGAGGGTCAGAGAGAGAAGGACACAGAACCAGAAGAAGGCTCCAGGCTCTGAGCTAGCTGTCAGCAAAGAGCCTGACGCGGGGCTTGAACCCACAAACGTGAGCCCCTTACAACACTATTTCACAGAGTTGGCTACATTCTTCCTCTGGTCAACAAGAGCAGGCTTGATACAAAGCATATTTAGCTATAAACGCTTCTAGTGTCTCTTTCTGCAGCATTCCCACAGCTTGCCAATAGATGAGACTGCAATACTCAGGTTTACCTTGGGGGTGACTCAGTTCTTCTTTGATGTAATCTATCCAAAGATCTTTAAAGGGAAACAGTATGTATGATTACAAATGTACAATTAAATCAATGACAAGAATTTATTATATAAACTATTTAATACTGACTCAGTATAAGATTTCTAAGATTTTTTTAACTCATTGCTGTTATTTCCCTAGAGCCCCATGTGAAATAATACCTCTCTCAGCTTCTTTACACTGAGAAGTATCAACACTTTTAAGTGAAAAACTTCACTTTAAATCATGACAGTCCACAGATTTCATAAACCAAAAATACTAAGTACTTTAGAGGGGGATTTGCTGAGTCTCTTTCAAGGTGAAAGTGAGTTGCAATGAATTCATTATAACCTTGTTACAATGCTTAATAAAACTTGTTTAGGTTATTAAGAATGCAATTGTCGTTCACCTCACGAGGACAAAGTCTGCTAAAAACCTTGTAAAAGCTAATGTACATTGTTAATCTCAGTTTAACCACTATACGATGTTTTTGACTTCATAAGCAAACGGATTTATAGGACATACCTATACCCAGAAACATGTTTTACAGGTCCTCATGTGGACAATGTGGAAACAGCCAATGGCATCTAATGTCAATTAGTACCCCACTTCACCTTTGCTATCACTCCCACGCTTGTATTCTAACCTACATTATGAACTTTCCCTTACAAATGTCACGTTTTTTACGAGAAGCAAACCAAGCAAATCTTTCTCTAATCCAGAGTTCTTAAAAGAAACCCCATGGACTCTTAACCTTGTGAACTTGAATGTATAAGCCAAGTTATGTCTGCAGGTATTTATGCACAAGTAAGGGAGTTAAGAGGGATAGGATGCAATTTTTATTCTCAAAAAAGGTTATGACTCAGGGAAAGTTAAACACCATTCTAACCACACTGATGGGGTACAGACCACACATGCAAACAGATGTGTCTCTAACTGAAGTTTACTTACCAGAATCTACAGTTCCAAACACTCTCAAGGCCCTCTCATAATAGTCTCGTAAGTTCACCATCTTGCCGGATTCCTAGCAAAATAAGCAGACAATCTTGCCTCAAAAACCTAATTCATAACATCACAAATTCATTTCAATCACACAGTTAAGCAGCTACCGCCCATTAGGTATTTGCAGGGGAGAAGGCGCAGGGTGCAGGATGACTACAGCCTGGCTCTCAACCTATTTAGAGAAAAGTCAAATACAGCAGACTCCAGAGTGAAGTCACACAGTGATCAACACACTCTGCTCTGGTAGCATGGAAAAAAGCCTCCTTAATTCTCAGATGGGGGAACACGGGCAGGTTCACAGGAAAATATATTTGAATGCCCTTAGGGAAGAACAGGATTTAAATAAGTCAACTGGGAAGGTTTACTCCCTATAGCTAAGGATTTCTTTCTTTGATGCATCGGGACTCTGACACATTATTAGCTATGTCCACCCTAAAAATTATTATGTGAAAGCAAAGCCTGTATCAATACTAATACTAACTGCAATACTATCAATACTAACCTCAGCAAGTTTTTTAAACTCTCTGACTTTAAAAGTTTCCCCACCCACAAAGCAAGGATAATACTACCTCTTACAGCAACTCCAAGTATTAAATTAAAATGCTGCCTAGAGGCGCCTGGGTGGTACAGTCGGTTAAGTGTCTGTCTCTTGATTTCGGCTCAGTTCGTGATCTCACGGATCTTGAGTTCAAGACCCATATCAGGCTCTGTGCTGACAGTGCAGATTCTTGGATTCTCTGCCTCTCTCTCTGCCCCTCCCGCACTCAAAATAAATATAGAAGTTAAAAAATTTTCTCTTCACTAAGACTATACTAGTTTACAAAAAAAATCAATTTAACCTCATATCATACACGTGCATGAAAAACAGAGCCCCTCCCTATTAAGGGCTTGTAACATGCAGGGGACCTGTGCACAGTCCCTTCTATGCAGCGCGCCCTCCCTTTTGGTCTTGCAACCCACACATCTCTGAAACCGGTATCATGACCTCCTTTATGGAAGAGGATGCCAAAGTTTAGAATTGCTCAACACACATAACTATTATGCTATTAATCTGAAGCCCGGTTATTTATTATGAAATAAATTAATTAAATTAAAATTAAATAAGATGAAGAAATAAATAAAAGAAATACACTTCTTTGGGAGGACCACCTTGCAATATATAAAGAGCTTTAAAAAAACTATTATCTCCAGTCCCAGAAATTTATCTCAAGAATTTGAATTATTATTCAAAAAAAGAAAGATTAAAAAAAAGCTGTATAAACAAAATGCTTACATCACTCTTATTTTCATTATCAAAAATCTGGAAACAACTTATATGTAATGGACTGGTTAAGAAAACTACAGGTTTAAGAATAATACAACAACAATTAAAAATGATAACCATGTAAAAACACAGGAACGTGTTTACAAAATAATATTAACCAAAAAAACAGTTGAGTGTCTGACTTTGGCTCAGGTTATGATCTCACCGCTCGTGGGTTCAACCCCCACATCAGGCTCTGTGCTGACAGCTCAGAGCCTGGAGCCTGCCTCGGAGTCTATGTCTCCCCCTCTCTCTGTCCTTCCATGTTCATGCTGTTTCTCAATAATAAATGTTTAAAAAAAAAAAAAAAAGAGGAAAAAAAAAAAAGAACCTCCACATGGCACGTAAGGCAGAAATAAAACTAGTATGTGTATGTGTAAATAAAACATTAGTCAAAATAAATTAAATATGGGTGGTTGTATTATTGTGCTGGGATTACAGATACCTTTGGGTTTTCCTACATTACTTTTTAAATAGGAGACTTTTCCTGTAATTTTCCTTACTCACAAGTTCAGTTAAAACCACCTGAAACAGGGGCACCTGCGTGGCTCAGTTGGTTGAGCATCTGACTCTTGGTTTTAGCCTAAGGTCATATCTCACAGTTCATGGGTTCAAGCCCCGCATCCAGCTCTGCACTAGCAGCACAGAACCTGCTTGAGATTCTATCTCTGTGTTCCTCCCTTGCTCACACGTGCACATGCTCTCTCTCTCAAAAATAAATAAATAAAACTTAAAAACCCCACCGGAAACAATTCCTGCGTGCCCTCTCTCCATTTCATAAGCCCCCACAAGAGACAAATGAGATGCTCGGGGGGCAGAGAAGCAGCACCCCCCAACCTGGCACGGAGGGTTGCCTGTGTGAAGAACTAAGCTTTCCACTTTCCAGACACGTACTTTGTCTTCTGTGCTTGATTTCCATCCCTTAACCATCTGTCTAAAAATGGGTAAATGAAGAGATCAGAAATTTATATCGTATACATAAGAGCTTTTTCAATGACAAAATGCTGCCATAGATTAGTAACCATTAATTCATTTTCCCAGACACAGAACACACTGACAGCACACTTACTTGCTCCTTTTCAAACTGGATTATTTTCCTGAAAAAATCAACTGAAAGTGGACGGCTTTGCCGTAAACTAAAAAAAAAAGGGAGAAGACTGTTATCTTCCACAAAGACAGAGGCCTCTTACATCCCACGAATCTAATAAATACATATGCCCATGCCTCCACGGTTTATTTACTAGAAAGACCTGGCCACACACGGGGCAAGGCCTGGACCTGACCACCAATCACTCTCAACCACTGCAGTGTCCAATGACTTACCGCTCACCACCCCCCAAAATCCTTCCTATCCAGTTTCCTTCCTGTTCTCTTCTTCATTTTTACAGTTTAAAGTGCCCTCTATCGCTTCTCGGCCTTTTGGCTAAGATCAAGTTTAAAGTGCCCTCTACCACATCTCAAGGTCTTTTCTGAAGATGACCAATAATTCCACTTCTAAGAACATATTCTAAGGAAATAAATTCCAACATGGACAAGTAATATTTGTAGAGAAATGTTCACTAAGTCAAATAAATTACAGCATATCCACAGAGCAGTATATACTTACACATAACTATTTCTCATAAACGATGCTCATGAAGAATTGTTACTGAAAAGGCCAATGCAATGTTCACCAACAAAAGCAGTACACAAAATGGGATTAAAGGGCGCCTGAACGGCTCAGCTGGTTAAGTCACCGACTTTGGCACAAGTCATAATCTCAGTTTGTGGGTTTGAGGCCTGCATCAGGCACTGTGCTGTCAGCTCAGACAGAGCCTGGAGCCTGCTTCAGATTCTGTCTGTGTCTCCCTCTCCCTCTGCTCCTCCCTCACTCATGCTCTGTCTCTGTCTCTCAAAAAAAAAAAAAGGGTTTTTTTTTTCTTTAAAAATGTGATTATAGTATAATCTCAAATAAGTGAAAACTATTTTTTATTTTTACTTTATGTTTTTTACTTATTTTTGAGAGACAGCTTGAGCAGAAGAGGGCCAGAGAGAGAGGGAGATACAGAATCCGAAGCAGGATCCAGGCTCTGAGCCAGATATCAGCACAGAGCCCAACTCGGGGCTCGAACTCATGAACTGTGAGATCATGACCTGAGCTGAAGCCAGGTGCTTAACCAACTGAGCCACCCAGGCGCCCCAGAAAACAAACTTTTTAATGAATACATTAACCATGTGTTTTTTTCTGTTGATGATGGGATTACAAGGAGTTCTTAGTTATTTATTGTCCAAAAAAAAAAAGAGAGAGACCTTTCGAAGGTCTCTTGGGTTGCTTCCTCAGATACTATTTGCTATACACATAATCTGGGTATGAGGTGGAGAAAGAAGCAATGAGAGAGGGTTTTTTTTTCTTTTTAATAACCTCTACATCTAACATGGGGCTCAAACTCACCCCCACCCCCAGGCCCTGAGATCAAGAGTCACAGGTTCTACTGACTAAGCCAGCCAGGCGCCCCTATGAGTACCTTTTAAACACAGCTCTGGCCTTCCTGTAGCCACCGCTTCGGTAAGCCCAGTCCAGGTATTTCTCTTTCAACGTGATTGAGTCGGCACCTTTGACAGCTAAGAGAGCTTTCTAAAAAAAGAAAGACACAAGATGCATGAAGAAATTTATAAATATCAAAGCATATTTTCCCAGAACCACCCCAGGCCACTCAATTAACAATGCTTTAGGAACATCAGCTATGAAAGTAAGCTGAAAGCTAGCCAGCTAGTGAACCTGTTTCTGCATTCCCCACCCACCACAAGACTGACAACTCGAGGCTTAGACCTTAAAAATGGCTTCAGTGTCTTCTTCGCTTTGGGCACCTTCACTCCACTCTGCCCAAGAAATCCACAATGGCAGACAAACCTGGTCACAAAAAGAAAAAAAAAACAGAAAATGATGGTTTAGCCCTGTGCTCTGAACATTAGTCACTACAGAGACAAGGTCCTGCCAAGACACCCAATATGTAAAATGTGGATGCACTCCCAGTCTGTCCCATCTGTGACCAAATTCTCAGTGCCCAGTAGCAATGGCAGGCCGGAGCACACCCGGACTTGTGACCACGATCCCAAAAGCAGCAGCCTCCTATCAGAGCTGGCTCCCTTCTGTTGGAGAGCACTGCCCACCACTACCATCAGGCGTCTCTGAACTAAGCAATGAGGAGTCCACAATGTGGGGCTCGAACCCACAAACTGCGCGATCATGACCTGAGCCAAAGCCAGACACTCAACCGACTGAGCCACCCAGGCATCCTTTAAATTTTTTTTTAACATTTACTTATTTTTGAAAGACAGAAACAGAGCATGAGCCAGGTAAGAGTAGAGCCTGAGGCAGGCTCCAGGCTCTGAGCTGTCAGCACAGAGTTCGACGTGGAGCTCAAACAAACCAACCACAAGATGATGACCTGAGCCAAAGTCAGCTGCTTAACTGACTGAGCCACCCAGGCATGAAAGGGCCTACTACCATACAAGGGCTTGGCTGGCTCAGTAAGTGAAATGTGCAACTCTTAATATCAGGGTTTTAAGTTCAAGCCCCATGTTGGGTGTAGAGATTATTTAAAAATAAAATCTTTAAAACCAAACAAAGATTCCTTGCAAAGCTTTAAAGATTAGAAATATATGTTTAGAAGCACCTTGGTGGCTCAGTTAAGGGTCCAACTTCGGCTCAGGTTTCAGGAGTCTGAGCCCCGCATTGGGCTCTCTGCTTTTAGCGTAGGGCTGGCTTCAGATCCTGTATCCCCAACTCTCTCTGCCCTTCATGTGCTTGCATTTTCTATCAAAAATGAATTAACGTTAAAACGTGTGTGTGTGCATGTGTGTGTTCGCACGCGTGCACGTTGGTGTGTTTAAAACCAGGCTTGGGGGGGCCTGGGTGGCTCAGCTGGCTAAGGGTCTGACTTCGGCTCAGGTCATGATCTTGCCGTTGGTGAGTTCAAGCCCCATGTTGGGTTCTGTGCTGACAGCTCGGAGCCTGGAGCCTGCTTCGGATTCTGTATCTCTCTCTCTGTCCCTTCCCCACTCGCACTCTCTCTCTCTCAAAAATAAAGATTAAAAAAAAAACTCGGGCTTAAAAATAAATAAAAAATAAAAATCAGGCTTACGTTCATCTTTGGAAGCAAGTGAAATAACCTATTAATATTTCTCACTTATAAGACATGAAAATAAGGGGCGCCTGGGTGGCTCAGTCAGTTAAGCGTCCAGCTGCAGCTCAGGTCATGATCTCACAGTTCGTGGGTTCGAGCCCCATGCTGGGCTCTGTGCTGACAGCTCAGAGCCTGGAGCCTGCTTCAGAGTCTGTGTCTCCCTCTCTCTCTGACCCTCCCCTGCTCACACTGTCTCTGTCTCTCAAAAATAAAAACAATAAAAAATAAAAACATTTTAAAAAAATTAAAAGGATCAACAGATATTTAAAAAAAAGATATGAAAATAAGACTTTCATATGATTTAGTTATTTTTCAAATAATGAACTAGTAACAAGCTATTATGTGCTTGCTTCGGCAGCACATATGCTAGAAATAGCCTATTAAATTGAAGTAAATCCTTCCACTCCTGGCCCTTGACCCATCAGCACAGATGCACTCTGAGGTCAGCCCTTGTCAGTGTGGCCAGCAACACTCCAAATGAGCCTTGGCGAAAGTCTCAAAATGTTTCCCCGACAGAATGAAAAACAAAAGACCCAATTCACAAACCTGGGGTTCCAGGAATGAAAAAGCTTCTTCGAAAGCCTTGGCTACATCGCAGCTCTTGGAAGCAATCAGCACCTGCAGCTTCATGTACCACATTGTGACAGAGTCTCTGAACAATTCCATTCCGGCTCCCACCACCTCCAGAGCCTCCTCTAAGAAGCTGTGACGCAGCAGCAACTCAAACTAGATGAGACACAGGGTCACTGGAAAATTGACTACAGAAAACCAGATTTCATTTTTTTTTAACAATATAATTTGTTTTAAGTTTATTTTGAGAGAGAGAAAGATAAACATGAACTGCAGAGGAAACTAGGGGGGGGGAGAGTGAGAGTGAGAGAAATAGAAAGAGAGAGAGAAAGAGTGATAGAGATCGATCCCAAGCAGGCTCTGTGCTGTCAGTGCAGAGCCCGACTTGGGGCTCGAACTCACATGAGATCATGATGAGTTGAAACCACCAGTCAAGACACCTAAGCGACTGAGCCACCCAGGCACCCCAAAGCTAGATCTCAGTTAAGGTAATAATTTCAACCGCATTTCCACTAAACCTTTTACCATTACTGCCAAACAGGCAAAGTGAACAATTTGAAATTCTTCTTTCATTGTCTGCTCTTATTCCTAATGGCTACCAAAAAAGAGACGATGTTAAAACCAGAAAGCCTAAATAATTTAGACTGAAGGTTAAGTGTTTAGGGGCACCTGGTTGGCTTAGTCAGTGGAGTATACAACTCAGTCTTGGGATTATCAGTTCAAACTCCACACTGGGCATAGGGATTATGTCAAAATAAAACATAAAAAAATAAAAAGATACAGAGAGTTAGGCTTTCAATAAAATAGTTCGCTATAATAAAACCCATACCAAGACAATATAAAAATCAGCAGACAAAACCAGTATTTGTGAGAGGTGCCTGAGTGGCTCTGCTTCTTCATTCCAATGGAGCTGGGCACACAATAAACTAATAAAATTTTCCTGAAATATATCTGACACTAAGTAACAACAGTCATAGAAAAGTTCAGGTCTTAAACTTGGAAATGTTATTTTAACAAATATGGGGCACCTGGAAGCTCAGTGAGTTAAGTGTCAAGAGTCCGACTTCAGCTCAGGTCATGATCTCGGCTCTGTGCTGACAGCTCAGAGCCTGGAGCCTACTTCAGATTCTGTGTCTCCCTGTTTCTCTCAAAAGTAAACAAACACTGGGGGGATAAAAAGATGACATCCAGATGGCCAACAGACACATGAAAAATGCTCAACATCACTCATTGTCAGGGAAATACAAATCAAAACCACAATGAGATACCACCTTGCTCCTGTCAGAATAGCTAACCTTAACAACTCAGGCAACAACAGATGTTGGTGAGGATGTGGAGTAAGAGGATGTTTTTTGTACTGCTGGTGGGAATGCAAACTGGCGCAGCCACTCTGGAAAACAGAATGGAAGTTCCCAAAAAAATTAAAAATAGAACTACCCCACGAGCCAGCAATTGCACTATTAGGTATTTATCCAAGGGACTCAGGTGTGCTGTTTCAAAGAGACACATGCACCCCAATGTTTACAGCAGCACTATCAACAATAGCCAAAGTATGGAAAGAGCCCAATGTCCACTGATGGATAAATGGATAAGGAAGATGTCGTATATATACACACAATGCAGTATTCCTCAGCAATCAAAAAGAGTGAAATCTTGCCATTTGTAACTATGTGGATGGAACGAGAAGATACCATGCTAAGCAAAATTAGAGAAAGAAAATACCATATGACTTGACTCATAGGTGAAATTTAAGACCCAAAACAGATGAACACAGAGGAAGAGAAGCAAAATAATATAAAATCAGTGAAGGGGACAAAACATAAAACATTCTAAAATACAGAGAACTGAGGGTTGGAGGACTTGTGGGAGGAGGGATGGGCTAAATGGCTAAGGGACACTGAGGAAGACACTTATTGGGATGAGCACTGCGTGTAATACACAGGGGATGAATCAGTGGATTCTACTCCTGAAACCATTATTGCACTATATGCTAATCTGGATGTATGTTAAAAAAAAATAAAGTAATTAATAAAATAATAATAAATAATAAATAGAAAATATTTGGAGGGGTGCCTAGATGGCTCAGTTGGTTAAGCATCAGGCTCTTGATTTCGGCTCAGGTCATAATCTCATAGCTCACGAGATCAAGCCCACGATGGGCTCTGTGCTAACAGTGTGAACCTGCCTGGGATTCTTTCTCCCTCTCTCTGCCCCTCCCCCATGCCTGCACCCACATTCTCTCTCTCTCTCTCTCAAAGTAAGTAAACACTTAAGTGTTTTTTAAGGGATGCCTGGGTAGCTGAGTCTTAGGTTAAGCATCTGACTCAATTTTGGCTCAGGTCATGATCTCAATGGTTGGTGAGTTCGAGCCCCAAGCACCTGCACTGTTAGTGCAGAGCCTGCTTGGGATTCTGTCTCTTTCTTTCTCTATCCTTCCCCCACTTACTCTTTGTATCTTTCTCAAAAATAAATAAAAATAAACTTTTAAAAAGTATTTTTTAAAGGTTAATGTATGAACATTTTTGTACAACTTTGGGAGCTTTAGAGAGAGAATGCATATGCATACAACAAACACAAAAAAGGGGAGGGTGCGCAGAGAGAATCTTGAGGATCCACGCTCAGTGCAGAGCCCAACACCAGGCTTGATCTCATAACCCTAGGATCATGACCTGAGCTGAAATCAAGAATCTCAACTGACTCAACTGAGCCACCTAGGCACGCCATCACGATTTTATTTATTTTTTAATGTTTGTTTATTTTTGAGAGACAGCACAAGCAGAGGAAGGCCAGAGAGAAGGAAACACAGAAGCTGAATCAAGCTACAGGCTCTGAGCTGTCAGCACTGAGCCCAACATGGGGCTTAAACCCACAAACCGTGAGATCATGACCTGAGCCAAAGTCGGCCTTTTAACCAACTGAGCCACCCAGGTGCCCCTCACTATCACTATTTTAAAATCAAGGAAACCGGGGCACCTGGGTGGCTCAGTCAGTTAAGCCTTCGACTTCGGCTCAGGTCATATCTCATAGTTCATGGGTTCGAGCCCCATGTTAGGCTCTGTGCTGACAGCTACCTCAGAGCCTGGAGCCTGCTTCAGAATCTGTTTCTCCCTCTCTCTCTGACGCTCCCCTGCTCGCGCTGTCTCTTATCTCTCAAAAATAAATAAAAAACATTAAAATAAAAATAAAATCAAGGAAACAAACTCAGAAAGGTTAAGTGGTTTGTCCAAGTTATCTAGCTATTAAGTGACAAAACCCGATGTACAACTACCTCAGTACATTTTCCTGGTCTCCATACTAATCCTTACCTACCCCAGAAAGTAGGGATGGTTAATAGGCTTCTTACTAGATTGTCAGCTTCTGAAACACAGGAACACATCTAATTTCTCTTTATTTTTATTGTACCAATGCTTAATCTGAGCTAGGCATATATATTCAGGAAAAGGATGTTCAAGAAAAGATGGATGGGTAAACAAACAAAATAAACCCAAATTGTGACTACCTGTTCTGGGTATTTTCCACCACACAACATTCTCTCTTTACTGGTACAGATTTCATTTTTGGCATAAAGCAAATACTGAGAGCCAAACGTAATGTCTCTCATTTTCCATACCAAACATTCAAATGGGCTCAGTCATATAACATAAAACAATATATTAAAACACATGGCACCATCAAGAACCAAAGGGAATTAAGTATGTGTTACTGGCAGTGAATGTGCCCTTACCCACTGCTTGTACTGATATTCTGGTAGAAACTGGAGTTCATGTGCCTTCCTGAATGCCACCATGGTTCTTTCCAGCCTCTGAAATCAGAAAAATCCCTGAGTTCGTTACAAACATCCCAGCAGAGATCTGTGGCCTCTGACAGGAACAAGTGCAACCGAGAAAAGGAACTTGAGGTAGTTTCCCTTCTGCTTAGACCAGGAAAACAGCTGCACCAAGCACAACCCAGTAAGAGGGTGCTTCCTAATCAAGGTGCCAGAATAAGGATGCAGAGGACCCAGACCTTCAGAATGACAGGCCAACCACAAGGGGAAAGAGCTTAGGTTAAGCGTGAAGTTCTTGGAAGCTGTCCCAGGCCCCAAGGAGCTATGCCTCTGCTCTTTTTACAGAAAACAGTCATTTTCTAGTCAGCCACTATACCCTTGTAACGTAGGTCCTCACCTTCTCTCTGAGCCACAGACTGCTTGGCTTCTTAGTGAACCTTTCCAAGCAGAAAGTGATATAATACTTCCACATGGCCTCTGGAAAAGTCAGAGAGATTACACAGATCACATCACCAGTTCTCTCCATTTAACAGTCACCATACATCTTTTCTTTGAAGGAAAATTCCTCTCAAAAAGTTTAAGCTAGTCCAGTGGAAAAAACTAGTTATTCTGATTACAGCCAACCAAACATCTCAAATACTGAGGAATGACTTAACTATAAAAAGCAAAGGGCCACCTGGGTGACTCAGTTGGTTAAGCATCCAGCTTTGGCTCAAGTCATGACCTCACGGCTGGTGAGCTCAAGCCCTGCATCCAGCTCTGTGCTGACAGCTGAGAGCCTGGAGCCTGCTTCAGATTCTGTGTCTCCCCCTCTCTCTGCCCCTCCTCTGTTCATGCTCATGCACTCTCTCTCTCTCTCTCTCACAAAATAAACATTAAAAAAAAAAAAGTAAAAACCTTATCCATGTTACATATCCCCTCTACCTTAATACTCCAATATTATAGAATTTGAAAATATGAAAACATAATTAAGGAATGACAATCTTCTGAGTTCTCATTTCCTAAGTACTGTCTCCCCCAAACAGATGCCACTACTGTAGAAGAAGGTCATAAAAGCTCATCTTTCACCACCAAAGAACAAGTCAGAGAGGCAGCCACACTGAACTACCACAGAGAGAAGCCTGAAACTGATGTGGTAGATGGGAATGACTTCAGCTTCACATTCGTGACTGCTGCCACGCGGAGGCCACGCCGAGGTTGGGGGAAAGCTCACCTGTGGGGACAGTCCTCACTGCTTCCTCGTACACAGCACAGCACCTGTCTTCCTTCCGGCCCACCTCCACTGGTCTGGCTTGCTTCCGTGCAGGCTGCTCTCCTTCCGGCTGCAACTCCACCTCCAATTCTCGCCGCGCCACATAATCCCAAGTGAGAGGGTCATCTCTGTGCAGAGCCTGAAGCCTGGAAAGTAGTTTACTGGCATCAGCCCTATGAGATTCACTCAGAATATCAAGCAGAGACAGTTCCCCATGCTCTAAAAGCGCCCCCAGGACAGCTAACAATTCCATCACCACGAGACAATTCCCCAGCGGGCTCTCCGGCAGGTCTTCACACTCGCTGTAGAAATTCTGTCAACCAATCAGAGTTGTGGCACACTGATTAGGTCTCAGAATGTGTCAGATTTCATTGACAGGTTAGCTTTCAAAGTCACATCAACAGGTATGTGTGATGAGACACTGCTCGAGCCCTGGAGAACCTCATGATATCCAGGCTCTTGATTTCTATAATAGAGGCAACGAAAAAGCACAGCCTAAACCTCTCCCAAAGTCCTGAAAACATTCAAAGAGCAAACGAGCCAAGTTCTGTTCTCTGTTCTGTGAAAGTAAAGGGTGCTACCTAAGCGTGACATACCCACAAGACAGGCCACAAATAATTCTCACACAACACACTCAAACATTCACGAATAAAATGACTTGCAGCAATTACCTGCAGACACTCATAAGGACCACTGTCACTATAGGGACAAAAGACGTACCAGCACAGTGGACATATGTTCTGGTATAAGCTGTAGGACATGTCTGTTACCGAAGAAAGGCAAACTACTTCCCAAAGGAAGCCCAGAAGGGAGTCAAACAGCTTCTTCAGATACCTATTTTTCTAGGACTTACCATGATGCCATAGCCCTACAACCTTGCTTTCTTCCTCAGATGTAGTGAGGTTATCATCTCTCCCCCTTTCTAAGCAGCCAACTTCAAACTTTTACCACAAGATCAGAAAGAGACACACTCACTTTTTGGTGACCTTACTTACTCATCATAAATTTCTCTTTGCAGATCTTTGGCAAAGTCGAACAGCTGTGCAATTGAAAGCAGTGACAAATGAAATTCTACACCTAAAATTTTAAAAATCGAGAAGGGGAGTAAGACTCTCAAGTACCATTTCACTCTAAAGAACCACTTTCTTGATGTACTAGAATTAGTTCTTTTATATTATTAAGAAATACGACAAAAAAAAAAAAAATCACCCATGGCCCCCACTACACAAGCAAAGTCATTACGGATATTCTGGACTGTTCATAAGTACTTCTTTTCTTCTAAACATCTTAAAAACATTAAAAATGTTCTAAATCATCTATTTCTTTCCAAGTCTCTATGTGAATTAAATACTCAATAAACTTACTGAAATGTTCCAGTATACCCTAAAGAACTACCAACATTTTCTGAAAGAAACAGGACACTATTCCCATAGAATTGTATATATATCCTAACAGGATTTCTAACAGACATTTTCAAAATAGCTAAATGTCTTCCTCATTTCTTTTTTTTTTTTAGTATTTTTGAGAAAGAGAGACAACATAGAGCAGAGAAGGGGCAGAGAGAGAGGGAGACACAGAATCTGAGTAGGCTCTAGGCTCCGAGCTGTTAGCAGAGAGCCCGATTCAAGGCTCAAACTTACAAACTGCAAGATCATGACCTGAGCTAAAGTCAGTTGCATAACCGACTCAGTCACCCAGGTGCCCAGGTCTTCCTCATTTTAAATAGAATATTATGGGGCACCCTGGGTGTCTCAGTCAGTTTAAGCATGCAACTTCAGCTCAAATCATAATCTCATGATTTCAAGCCCCATGTTGGGCTCTTTTCAGACAGTGCAGAGCCTGGTTGGGATTCTTTCTCTGCCATGCCCCCCACCCCTTGCATTCTCTCTCTCTCTCTCTCTCTCTCTCTCAAAATAAACTTAAATAAAGTAAGGCATGCCAGGGTGGCTCAGTCAGTTAAGCTTCCAATTTCGGATCAGGTCATGATTTCAGTTTGTGGGCTTGAGCCCCGCATCAGGCTCTGTGCGGACAGCTCAGAGCCTGGAGCCTACTTCGGTTTCTGTCTCCCTCTCTCTCTGCCACTCTGCCTCTTTCTCTCTCCAATATAAACAAACATTCAAAATTTAAAATAAAATAAAATAAAAACAAAACAGTATTGTACTTTTCCATCATAAATAAACATTTAAAATATACATACCTTTCATTACGCTTATAGAGTTTTTGTAGATAATCCGTGCCAACTCGCCCTTAAGGATTTCTTCAGGATAATCAAGGTTGTCCTAGAGTATTACATTAAACATAACAGTGCCAGTAAGCAGAAAAAGCACTCAGATGAAAATTAACAGTCCTAGACTACCTGTGCCAGCTGACCTCTGGCAAACTGCGTCTCTCTCTGGGCCAGTTCCCTCATTTGTAAAATGTGCAGTTTGAGCAAGACCAGGAAACGTTAACTTGAAGAAAAAAGTTCACAGCTGGAAACCACAAATAACAGATGATACCAAGTTTGTTTCTCAGCTCAAACATTCTAAAACTTCTTTCTTTAAAATTACTGTCACCAAAAGAATTATATAAAAAGAAAAAGAAAGCTAGGAACCACACATTTCACAACCTTCCTCGAGCTCCTTCAACGCATTAGAATGTCATTTGATGAAAGCATAAAGTATTAGAGAAAACCACTTACCATTCTATCAGTAATAAATAATTGTGAGGACTACACCAAGTAGTCCAAATGTAGATTTTTGAATCACAAATTCCATTTTTATTACTAACCCCATTTAATTAAATCAACTCTAGATTCATCCTAAAGTTTCAAAATTGGCATTAAATAATAACAAAATTACATTCAAAACTTTTTCTCTTACTCCGAAGCCAGCTCAAAACACTATTAATTGTTAACATGTGATAACGCATTCAGATCTTACCACATCCATTTCGGCTTTTTCAGATTCTTCCTTTTCCTTCCTCAGTTTCTCAGTATGCATCAGCTCCATCCTAAAGTACTATACAAGGGACATTGTAAGTTAAAAATCTTGGGAAATAATTTTTAATTAGAAATACGTAAGATGCCATTTTTTACCCACAAATATCAGATCTGGGAAAGTCTGGGGATAATGTAGTATTTTATTTTGTTATGAAACTAGATGACATTGACAAGAAAGGAGTTCTCTGTGGTCGCAGAATAGCTCTGTATTTTGATTATGGTGGTAGTTACACAAATCTACACATGTAAAAATAAATGACAGAGAACCATACAGACACATTAGACCAATCCTGATTTTAATATATGCATTATTGTATAATTTTAATTTCATAAAGTTAACCATCAGGTGGCACATGGGTGGCTCAGTCAGTTGAGCAACTAACTCTTGATTTCACCTGAGGTCATGATCTCACAGTCCGTGTTGGGCTCTATACGATAACAGTGCTTGGGATTCTCTCTCTCCCTCTTTCTCTGCCCCTCCCACACTTGCACTCTCTCTCAAAATAAACAAACATAAAAAAATTTTATGAATTTTTAAATGTTTATTTTTTGAAGAAGTGAGAGACAACAGTGTGAGCAGGAAAGGGGCAGTGAGACAGGGAGACACGGAATACGAAGCAGGCTCTGGGCTTTGAGCTGTCAGCACCGAGCCTGAACAGGGCCTGAACTCACGAACCATGAGATCACAACCGTTTAAACCAGTCAGACTCTTAACTGACTGAGCCACCCAGGTGCCCTCTAATTTACTTTAAAAAAAAATAAGCAATAAATCTATTTCCATTCTGGGAAATACTAGTTTAGCCATTTAGGAAAACCTCCAAAAACATAAATAACACCCACCATACGATAACCCTGAAATGGTAGGGAGGAATGATACTTATAATAGTTGTTCAATCAAAATACTTCAGGTAGCAAAGGGATATCTAACAATATGAAAAGAAGGGAAGGAATGGAGAGCTGCCATATAAATCATTGTAGAACTACAAAACCAATAATCACTAGTTAGGACCACTACAGAACCTGCAAGCATAAAGACACATCTGGGGCACCTGGGTGGCTCAATTAGCTAAACGTCTGACTTTAGCTCAGGTCACGATTTCACAGTTCGTGAGTTCGAGTCCCAATCAGGCTCTGCACTGACAGTGCACAGCCTGGAGCCTACTTCAGATTCTGTGTCTCCCTCTCTCTGGGCCCCTCCCCACCTTGTGCTCTTTCTCTCTCAAAAATAAGCATTTTTTTTTTTAAGTATTTTAGGGGCGCCTGGGTGGCTCAGTTGGTTAAACCTCCGACTTCGGCTCAGGTCAGATCTCACGTATGTGGATTCGAGCCCCGCGTCAGGCTCTGTGCTGATAGCTAGCTCAGAGCCTGGAGCCTGCTTCCAATTCTGTGTCTCCTTCTCTCTCTGCCCCTCCCCCTCTCATGCTCTCTCTCTGTATCAAAAATAAATAAAACATTAAAAAAAATTTTTTTTAAGTATTGTAAAAAACACCTTTTCCTCCCCTCATCAAATAAGGCTTCACTTAAAAAAAATTTTTTTTCAATGTTTATTTTTGAGAGAGAGAAACAGACACAGCTTGAGTGGGGGAGGGGCAGAGGGTAAGAGAAACACAGGATCTAAAGCAGGCTCCAGATCCACACTGGGCTCAAACTCACAAACTGTGAGATCATGACCTGAGCTGACCTGCACTTAACTGACTGAGCCACCCAGGAGTCCCAATAAGGCTTCATTTTCAATCGAAGACAAAATATTAGTTTCTCCCTTATCCTGACAAATACCTCAGAAAAGGGCAGCTTCTAATAATACACCATTTCCTACACTTGCTTTTTTCTTAAATGAAAGTCTGGCCATCACTGTTTTAGTGCCTCCCTCTAAGGAGTAAATCCAGCAAGAGGGGAAGGAAGGATCTACCTCAAGAAAAAAGAGATAATGAGAAGTGGGGAAAAAGAGGAAGAGGAGCCAAAAGCAGCAGAAAGGAGAAAGAAAGGAAGGAAAGAAGGTAACAAGAAAGGCAGGCAGAAGCAAGGGAAAAAGGGACAAAGGTATGAAGATGGCTGAACCCTGGCCCCACAATGAAGACAGCTAGGGTCCAGTTCCCCACCCCTCCAGGCCGTAATCTCACTAACAACCTGGACGATGCACATGGTCAGCACCTGCTATGGGCCAAGAAACAGCTTCGCCACTCTCCTCCAGCAGCCCCCCTACTTACCCCTAGCCTCCAAAAACAGAAGTCTTCTTTAGCTTAATAAAGAACATATGTCTACAGAGGACCAAAACCAAGACATCACTCTCTCATCTTACAGGTACACAACTCACTTCTTGATAAAGTTTCGAGCACTCTGGATGAAAGCGCAGACCTCGAAGAAATAGTTGTCTTGCACTTTCTGAAGATAAGCGATCTTCCATTTCCCATTTGGCTGCCATGATCCACAAAGCTAGAAATGAAAAACATCAGACTTCATTTCAGTAAGTTGACCAAGTCATACTAAAAAAAAGATCAATGCTCCAATTTTAATTTTCAAAGAATTTTTTTAATCTTACCAAAAGATGAAAGGAATGAAAAAAGGGGAGTTTCTAATGGTTATTTGTAAAGTATTGTTGCTTTATCTAAAATTAGAGTATCTGGGGGGACCTGGTGGCTCAGTGTGTTAAGTGTCCCAAGTACCGATTTCAGCACAGGTCATGATCTCACAGTTCATGGGTTCAAGTCCCATGTCAGGCTCTGAGCTGACAGCACAAAACCTGCTTAGGATTCTCTCTCTCCCTGTCTCTCTGCCCCTCCCCCACATGCTTATGTGCAATCTCCCTCTCAAAATAAACTTTAAATAAAAATAAACATATAAACAAACAAACATAAAATTAGAGTATTCTGAAGCAAAGAGATACAGGATAACATCTGTGGGTACTTCTGTGCCTCATTCAATCTAAGGTCAATATCATTATAAGTCACATACCAATTTTAGAACTGTAAAAATACTGGAAGAAATTGTGCATTTCAGAATCAATGTAAATAAAAACACTTCATTCTTTTTCTTTACTTAAATAGTTCATAATTTCTTTTGAATGGCACAATATTAAAAATGAATTTTTTATACACCTGTTGGGAATAAAGACTCTAAAAACAAAAACCTTTGTCTTTCTATACAGGAAATTAACATTGGGTTAACATTCTAGCTATTTCCCTAGAAACTTAATAAAAGTCAGCTATGTTACCAGACAAGACTGCTCTTCGTAAAAATGACTCATGGTTAGTAACCACATCTGGACAAGAAGGGTTATTAATGAGAGTGCCACTGCTTTGGGCTTTCTTGAGCATGTGACCCCTGAAATTGAGCACAGTCCTTTCTAGGATCCCTGGAAGCTATGCCCAACCACAGGTCTTCTAAGCCAAAAGGACTCCCCAACCATTCACATGGCCTCATTCCCTCACACCTGAACTGTCATCTTGGGGACCAGAGACTAGCCTCCAAACTGCCAAGAGTACTCTACTAAAGAAACCCACCTAATGCTGTATGATTCTGAATTAACCGGTGCCAAATGTGGCCTATCTTAGCCTATGTAGTGTGAACCTGGTTGAGCCTGATACTTGAGAATAGGCACTGGAGCACCTCCAATATACAATTATGTGCTATGTTACGCAGTATTCACAAGGGAAGCCTTTCTCTTACAAAAGATGAGTACCTACTATGTGCCAGGCACTCTTGCAAAACCTGCATTAACATTTTCCCCTTTAAGTTTTTAAGTTTCCCCTTTAAGTGCCCGTTAGATGTGAACGTATGCAAACAGAAGGTCTCAAAGGACCAAAGAGTTTATTTTATCATTATCTAAAAAGAAACTTAGTGGAGCGCCTGGCTGGCTCAGTCAGTAGAGCATGTGACTCGATCTCTGGGTGATGGTTTCAGGCCCCATTGTTGCATGCAGAGCTTTTTTTTTTTTAATGTTTATTTCTGAAAGAGAGAGAAAGCAAGCAGGGCAGGGGCAGAGAAAGGAAGACAGGATCCCAAAAAGGCTCCACACTGACAGCAGAGATCCATGTGGGGCTCACAACCCAAGAGATCATGACCTGAGCTGAAGTTGGAGGCTTAACTGACTGAGCCACCCAGGTGCCCTACACAGAGCATATTTTTAAAAATAACAACAAAAAAATGATCTAAAAATATATAAATAACTTTTCAAAATAAATAAATCAGCAAGTAAATAAATACAGAAAAAAAAAAAAAGTAAACTAGTCCTTCTTACCCACAGGTACAAAACTGGACAGGATAAATGATACACAGTATATATGGATGAACTAAGAGGCAGCTATTTGGAAACCAAAACTGCTGAGGCCAAGTACCTGTGCTCAAGTTCTCAAACTAATTTCTTTTAGGTTTATTAAGCAAAATAAATGCCAAAATAGCTTGAGTCTACATAAAAGGTTGAAGAACTGACAAGAATCTCACCATACCTGGCTTGTTTGCATGAATGGCCAACATGGAAGAAAATACCTTGCTAAGTTGAGCTTTGGTGGTCTGTAAAAGAGAAAAGCAAAGCAACTTCCTACACACTGAAGTCACTGTTAGTAATCTCTAAGTGATCTGAACGGTTTCCTTACCAACTCAAAATCCAATGCTTTTGTAGGGACACAGAAACAGATACAGACACATAGTTTTCTTCTACCTAAACCACTACATGTAATATTCTAAGTATCTAAACACTATTTTTAACTTTACTGAATACACACAATAAAGATCATTTTCTGACTTAGAAACCATTTATATAGTATTCAGATGTGTAAATGTTGTTCCCTGGGGTCTTTTTCCATTTACTAACCCTATATGTCTGGAGAAAACATGCAGTTCATACGCAAGCATGGAACTTACTAAAAAGAATGAAGAAGCAAGACACAGCTGTGTAATACTCACCCACTTCTTACAAAAGGCTATATAGGTTAGCCAAAGTTTAAGATCATCCTGCAAGAAAAGTAATGTAATGAGCTGCCCGAATTTGAACTTTATATTTAATACACCTTTGTACTAATTAATTTTTTTAGAAACAGAGGTAGATTTCAGAAAAGCCACTGTGTTATGTATCACTCAGCCTATTAGGCTGTTACTCACCGAGGTCTTAGATCTCTTAAACTGGCTGCCCATTCTAACCTACCATGCTTCTAGACAAAATTTGTTTGTCTATCCAATTTGCTCAATGGAGTTTTGTTTTTATTTCTTAATATTTATATTTATTCTTGAGGGTGGGGGAGGGGCAGAAAGAGAGAGGGGGACAGAGGCTCCAAAGCAGGCTCAATGATGACAGCAGAAAGCCCAATGTGAGGCTCGAGCTCACAAACCGCAAGATCATGACCCAAGCTGAAGTCAGACATTTAACTGACTGAGCCACCTAAGCACTCTTTGTGTTCCTTTTTAAAATATTTTATTTTGGGGCGCATGGGTGGCTCAGTCGGTTAGGCCTCCCTGACTTCAGCTCAGGTCAGATCTCACGTTCGTGGGTCAAGCCCTGCGTCAGGCTCTGTGCTGACAGCTAGCTCAGCTAGCTCAGAGCCTGGAGGCTGCTTCAGATTCTGTGTCTCCTTCTCTCTCTGCCTCTCCCCCTCTCATGCTCTCTCTTTGTATCAAAAATAAATAAAACATTAAAAAAATTTTTAAAAGAAGGAAAGCAAGGGAAGAGCAGAGAGAGACAGAATATTCAAAGCAGGCTCCATGCTATCAGCACAGAGCCTGACATGGACTCAAACTCACAAACTGAAAGATTATGACCTAAGTTTGATTAACAGAGCCATCTAGGCACTCCTTGCTCAATGCAGTTCTTCAATGGTCTCAATCAAGGGTAACAACTCCAAATTTGTCATTCCCAGGATCTAAAGTACTTCCCATATACTATGTCCCAGTCCCAGAGCCCAACATGAAGACTATCAAGTTAGTGAGGGGCTGCCCCTCCTCTAAACCATCTATCTCCCACCTCCAAGTCTTCAGTGTACTTCACTCAGAGACTTATCTCTAAGTCCCAAACTTCTGATCTTTAATCATGTGCTAAATCCACCATTTTCAGTACCATCATCAAAAAATAACTCTAAGGTAATGAGATGAATTTTCTTAATGTTTTGATAAGTGGTTTCAAATAATTAATATTATTAGGTTAAATAGAGACACCCAAGATAAGAACAAACAATACATTTGAACACTGAAAACATAACACAGCTCTTACAACGAAAGGTGCTCTCATTACTTACTTTCCACTTTAGTGACCCACGTCTGAAGACATATTGTACACGTTGTATGATAGGAGCCTCAATCTCATCCTTCTTAAATGAATACCCAATGCGCTAAAAGGTGACATAAAAAAACCCTCAATTTAATCACATTTTATCCACAACAACATTCCTACTTGATCTAAATGGTACTAATAGCAGTGCCTGGATGGCTGAGTCAGTTGGGCGTCTGACTCTTGACTTCCGCTCAGGTCATGATCTCACAGTTGGTTCTCGAGATCAAGCCTCGCATCAGGCTCTGACAGTGCAGAGCCTGCTTGGGATTCTCTCCTTCCCTCTCTCTCCACCCCTTTACCACTTGCACACTCTCTATAAATAAGTGAATGTTTTTTTAAAAAGGCGCTGATAAAGAAGACAAATGATTACAAACACCCATTATGAACACATCACCACACAATTTATCAGTGCCAACTGCTTCCCCAACCCAAGTTCTAGCTATAGAGCCACACTACTTAAATCTAAATTTGTCCCAATTTCCAGAGTATCTACTTACAGCTCTTCTTTTCTCAATCAACTCCAAAAGATTAATTTCAAACTACGGAAGAAAAGCATACAAGAAAAAACAATTAAAATTTATAACCTTTTAAAGTATAACATTTTAATTTATTGACCTTAATTTATAACAAGAAATGCATTTAGTTAAAATCATAAATAGAAAGAATATAAAACAAGACTGCAGCAGCTGGCTGGATCAGCCAGTTAACCAACTCTTGATCTTGGGGTCGTGTTGGGCATAGAGCTTACTTAAACACACACACACACACACACACACACACTATAAAACAAGATAATTTGGTATCAAACATAATTTGTAATAAATGTCTGTAACAGTCAATAATAATTCACCTTACATCTGCCAAACTCACAAATCCATGTATTAGCAAGCACATAAACATCTAAAATACAAAGTAAGTACATTACAAAAACGATAACACTTCTAAGATTTGGGACTCCTGGCTGGTTTAGTCGGAAAAGCATGCGACTCTTAATTTCAGGCTCATGAGTTGAGCCCCATGATGGGAATAGAGATTACTTAAATAAATAAACTTAAAGGAAAGAAAAACTTAAAAAAAAACCTAAGGTTTACAGTATCAGACTTTCTCATTTACAACAACATGTTCAAACTTTTAGTAAACTACCATGTAAAAATTTTAGCTTGGGGCGCGCCTGGGTGGTTCAGTCGGTTGAACATCCAGCTTCAGCTCAGGTCATGATCTCACAGTTCGTGGGTTCAAGCTCCGTGTTGGGCTCTGTGCTGACAGCTCAGAGCCTAGAGCCTGCCTTCAGATTCTGTGTCTCCCTCTCTCTGACCCTCCCCTGCTCACACTGTCTCTCTCGCTCTCAAAAATAAACTTAAAAAAAATTTTTTTTAAATCTTAGCTTAACACAAGCAAACATTTGAAATGACACAGTTGTGCCAAATTGGCCCTCCCTACCATAACCTCTGAAGGACCACTTAAAACCTTTAAGGTTCTCTAAAAACCACTACTATTCAATTCCTCTCTAAGCCTCACCTTGAAGACTATCAGACACAGAAAACTCAGCACTTCACAAGATTGTATGCTTCATTTTGCAACTGCTTTATGAAATATTCAAGCACACAGAACACCCAAGCAGCTATTACACAACCACACTGAAGCCTACATTTTACTAAACTTGCTTCAAAATCTTTACAAATTTCACGTAGAGGTGAAGTTCCCTAAGTATCATGTCTAATTCCTCTCTTCTCCCTCCCCAGCGAAAATGACTTATTTTCAAAACCAAAACTTTGGACTTTATTATAATGTTTTTTTTTTAATTTTTTTTAATGTTTTATTTATTTTTGATACAGAGAGAGACAGAGCATGAGAGGAGGAGAGGCAGAGAGAGGAGGAGACACAGAACCAGAAGCAGGCTCCAGGCTCTGAGCTAGCTGTCAGCACAGAACCTGACACGGGGCTCGAACCCACGAACGTGAGATCTGACCTAAGCCAAAGTCGGAGACTTAACCGACTGAGCCACCCAGGCGCCCCTATAATGCTTTTTTTTGTAGTTTTTAAAATGTTTATTTTTGAGAGAGACACACACAGCATGAGCTGGGGAGGGGCAGAGCCCAACGGGGGGCTTGAACTCACAAACCGTGAGATCATGACCTGAGCCAAAGTCGGACACAACTGACTGAGCCACCCAGAAACCCCTCAAATGCTTTTAAAACTCATAATTACACTGTACCCATCACTCCATGTTTTTACACAATTATTTTAGATAGTATATCTCTACCGACACATGAAATTCAAGTCCATTTTAACTACTGCGTAGTTTATTTTGACAGAGAGAGATAACATGCACGCACACAGGGGAGGCAGAAGAAGAGAGAGAATCCCAAGTGGGTTCCTCACGGTCAGCCAGATGGGGAGCATATGCCACAAACCATGAGATGATGACCTGAGCTGAAATCAAGAGTCAGACACAACCGAATGAGCCATCCAGGCGCCCCTTTAATTTTTCTATTACAAAACGCTGCAGGACATCTGAGCAGCTCAGTTCAGTTGAGCATCCGACTCTTGAATTTAGCTTTGGTCATGATCCCAAGGTTGTGGGATGGAGCCTACTCAGGAGTCTCTTCTCTCTCCCTTCCCCCCTGCTGGCACACCTTCTCTCTTAGGGGGAAAAAAAAATCTGCAATTGATATGTAACCTCTTCAAGGAAATGATTTTTTGTCTACTTAGTTTATTGGATCAGATCAGTGCTGTGTACATACCAAGTTTTCAATATTTAATGTATGACTGAATGAAACTGCCATGTCATAGAATACATCTTTTTCAACTTCATATTACCAAATTGCTCTCCAAAGTGGTTGTACCAATTATATATTAACATCGATCTTTACAGCATTTGCTAACATGATAGCTATAAAGTAAGACTGCACTGTAATTCTCACCTGTATTTGCCTGATTACTAATAAGGCTAACATTCTTTTCATAAGTTGACTGATGAATGGTGTTTCCCCTTTGTGAATTGCATGTTCATATTTTTCTGTTGTTTTCATTCTTCACAGTTGTTAGTTTCTTCTGAATTTGTAGTTCTTAAATATTCTAAATTCAAAATCTATGTGCTGCAGGGCACCTGAGGGGCTCAATCGGTCAAGCGTCAGACTCTTGATTTCAGCTCAGGTCATGATCTCTTGGTTTGTCAGTCTGAGCACTGCACTGGGCTCTGCACTGACAGTGCAGAGCCTGCTTGGGATTCTCAAGCAGCTAGCCTACCCAACACTCTATGTTCGTTAATATAGTCCATTCTTTTTTCTTTTCTCCTTTTTAAAATTTATTACTAAAGGGGCGCCTGGGTGGCTGTTGCTTAAGCCTCCGACTTCGGCTCAGGTCAGATCTCACGTTCGTGGGTTCGAGCCCCACATCAGGCTCTGCGCTGACAGCCAGCTCAGAGCCTGGAGCCTGCTCTGGTTCTGTGTCCTTCTCTCTCTGCCCCTCCCCCTCTCATGCTCTGTCTCTCTCTGTATCAAAAATAAATAAAACATTAAAATTTATTACTAAAGTATAGTCGACACACAGCAATCTACTATGAGCTCTCAAACCTCTTCCAAGTACAAGATTCATACTCAGGTCTCCTTTGTTCACCTGCTGCTGTTTTTTTTTTTTTCAATCTAAACTCAGAAAACCTCTAGTCTTGTAACACTGCATCTTACCACTGGGTCCACATTTTATTCTCTAACATATTAGCTATTCTCCTGATTATCGGTCTAGCGTGTATAATTTATATTCACTAAAATCTCCCATTCATTCATAATGCTGAAGAGTTTGCATACCTCTAAGGAAGCAGACTTACAGACACATATATATTAACTTTCCAACCATCTACCATCATCAAACTCCCTCTCCTTTATTTCTCCCCACAAGAAATAGTATGCCAATTCTCTTGCTGAAATCCCAATACACAGTATCTTTGGCAGTATCTGGTCTATTAACATTATAGAAGGAAAAAAGAAAATTTCAGTTTGCCAAGGACTAAAGCTTTCGTGGGGCAACGTCATTCCCAAACCACCTCTACTCCCGTTAAAAAAAGTTACCCGTTTCATCATCAATCCTAGAATTTTTCAAGAAAATGAATCAAGCACACCATTCTAGAATTGATTTATTTTTTTAATGTTTTATTTTATTACTGAGACAAAGAGAAACAGAGCATGAGTGGGAGAGTGGGAGAGAGAGAGGAAAGACACAGAATCTGAAGCAGTCTCCAGGCTCTGAGATGTCAGCACAGAGCCTGATGCAGGGCTCAAACCCACGAGCCATGAGATGGTGACCTGAGTCAAAGTCGGCCACTTAACCGACTGAACCACCCAGGCACCCCAAGAATTGATTTAAAATTTGTGAGAGAAGGGGCACCTGGGTGTCTCAGTTAAGCGTCCGACTTCGGCTCAGGTCACAAAACCCACATTGGGCTCTGTGAGCTAGCTTAGAGCCTGGGGCCTGTCTTCCAATTCTATCTCCCCCCTGTCTCTCTGACCCTCCTCTGCTCACAGTCTGTCTCAAAAATAAATTTTTTTTAATGTTTTTATTTATTTTTGATACAGAGAGAGACAGAGCATGAGAGTGGGAGGCGCAGAGAGAGGAGGAGACACAGAACCGGAAACAGGCTCCAGGCTCTGAGCCAGCGGTTAGCACAGAGCCTGACACGGGGCTTGAACCCACAAAGGTGAGATCTGACCTGAGCCGAAGTCGGAGGCCCAACCGACTGAGCCACCCAGGCGCCCCTCAAAAATAAATTTAAAAAATTTTTAAATTATAAAATTTGTGAAAGGATTAAAAAGTAATGAACTTATTCACTTACTTGAACAAAATTGATAAAGTCATCCTTAAGAAGAGCTCTTCTATGTATTCTGTATTCCAGATAGGAAATCTTCCTAATGATAGTCCTGAGGAGAAAGCCATTTAAAATATAACAGTTAAAAGAGCATAAGTTAAATAGCTTTGGGGTTTTACATTTATTTTTAATATACTTAAAACATTTCTAAAACCTGAAATTCCCAAATTATTATCCTTCATAAGTATTCTTTTACCTGATTACTTCTGTGTGCTTAGGAGCATCAGGATGGTTTGGTTGGTTTTTTTTTTTTAGTGTTTATTTTTGAGAGAGACTGAGTGTGATCGTGGGAGGGGCAGAAAGAGAGAGGGAAACACAAAATTCAAAGCAGGCTCCAGGCTCGGAGCTGTCAGAGCTGTCACAAACTGTGAAATCATGACCTGAGCCGAGGTCTGAAGCTCAACCGTCTGAGCGACCCAGGGGCCCCAGTATTTTAAATTTTTGATGAAAATCATCTTAGTCAACGGCCAGGACCACTGACATTCTCACCAGTAAAACCTATAACGTTAAGTACTTTCCTAAATTCCTTACTTCTGAGTTTTCGAGACTCAAATTAAAAACAAAAAAACAAAAACAAAAAAACACCTAGGTTGTCTCTACTGTCTCCATCTAGAAAGGTTTACTAACTCTACAAAGGACTCATGGTAAAGGATTCCCTGTATTTAGGTAAAGAGAGAGCACAACATGTATATCAGGAGAATTTAATGCAAGATGTGCAAGGCCAATTACTGCCTCTGGTTAGTGGGAATAGTGCCATTTACTGAACACTAAGAGTCCACACTGCTGGAACACCTGGGTGGCTCAGTCCGTCAAGCGCAGGACTCCTGATTTTGGCTCAGGTCATAATCTCACGGTTCTTGAGTTAGAGCCTGGCACTGGGCTCTGCGCTAACAACACGAGCCTCTTGGGATCCTCTTCACCGGTCTCTGCCCCTCCGCCCCCTCCTCCCTCTCAAAAATAAACATTTTTAAAAACACTTTGGAGTCCACTCTGCTGCATGTCACTAACAAATGTTCAAGGCCCCCATAGTTACATTACTACATTCACGGCCATTGTAAAAATGATTCTAACAATCTGCCCCTCCGCCCCCTCCTCCCTCTCAAAAATAAACATTTTTAAAAACACTTTGGAGTCCACTCTGCTGCATGTCACTAACAAATGTTCAAGGCCCCCATAGTTACATTACTACATTCACTGCCATTGTAAAAATGATTCTAACAAGTTACTAAATGCCAACCTCGTGCCAGACGTTGTTGGCTAAGCCCCGGGGCAAATTGAATTAAATGGTGCCCATCTTCAATTCTTATTAGAAAGATTTATCTACTCTGGACACCCATCGCTGTTTTCATTTCTAGAACAGTACACTCTACGCAAAATGGCGGTCTCCATTTTGTGGCGCACACAACGCAGGTAGCTCCCGATGGGCAGGGATTCTGGTTTTGTCACCTTTACAGCCCCTTAGGGTTCCCTTAAGAACCGCCAGGGTTTGGTGGGTGAGGAAACAGACCACCGTGCAACGAATGAGAAATTCTGGGTATCAACAAAATCTGAAAATGGGCTTCTGCCACGTTAGAAAAACTAAACGCAATTAGGCGCCCCGACATCCCTCCCCGCCCCCACTCCTCTCCTCCTCCCCCTCCCCTCAGTCACCCACGGCTTTTCTTCCACTTCCTCAGCTTTTTCCCACCTTAGCTCTAAACTATTGACCAATCCAACACGCTCCAGCTGTCCCAATTCGGGGAGTCGATCTTCTATGCGTTCCTGAACTATCTCCGCCATGAGGTCACAACTCTTCAGCCCAACCGGGTGGTCTCTCAACTGCCGACACGCGCACGAAGCGGCCACCTCCAACTCCCGGAGACCTACGCCACAGAGCTCGCACGGGCTGACGTAACGTGAGCCCTAGGTCCCGCCTTTTCCGCTTCCGCCGCCGTTGCCGTTGGAGACCACCATCCGGCCCCTAAGGTGGCTGTCACTTTTCCGAGGCGGACTGTGGGGTTTCCGCGGAGCACCCCTACGGCGCAGGAGGACTCACGTGGACTGGAGTGGGGGGCGGGGCCAGAGTTGGGGCGGGGCTAGACGCGCGCTGGGCTAGACGTGGCCGGGTATGCGAGAGAGCGCCTCCCAGGGTCTGGAGGTGTTTACCTGAAAGGCGTGCAGCTCCTGCAGAATGATGTCTCCTTTTATTCTGCTGCGGTCCTTTGTCTTCGCTTTGTAATAGTAAACATTTCAGAAAATCAGTAATGAAACTCGTAGGGGACACTGAAATTGACCAGATATCCGTAACACTATGGCTTTGCTTTCTGGTAGACTTAGTAACCCAGTGTGATAAACACCGGTTTTTTCACCTGCCAAGTAGAATCTCTAATTGACTGATTCATTTTATGTTTTTTAATTTATTTTTGATACAGAGAGACAGAGCATGAGGGGGGAGGGGCAGAGAGAGAAGGAGACACAGAATCTGAAGCAGGCTCCAGGCTCTGAGCTAGCTGTCAGCACAGAGCCTGATGCGGGGCTCGAACCCACGAACGTGAGATCTGACCTAAGGTGAAGTTGGAGACTTAACTGACTGAGCCACCCAGGCGCCCGACTGATTCATTTTAAAACAGGAAGACCAGGGCGCCTAGGTGGCTCAGTCGGTTAAGCGTCTGGCTTTGGCTCAGGTCATGATCTCACAGTTCGTGGGTTTGAGCCCCGTGTTGGGCTCTGTGCTGACAGCTAGTTGAGAGCCTGGAGCCTGCTTAGGATTCTGTGTCTCCCTCTCTCTCTGACCCTCCCCTGTTCGCGCTGTCTCTCTCTATCAAAAAAAAATTTTTTTTAAATAGGAAGACCTTTTCATTATTTAAATAATTATTATGCCTTTGTAGACAAGATCTTTTCAAAACACATGGCCCTGGGTGGGTATCAGAAAAGTTTTTTGGTCTTTGTTTTTATAAAATTTTTTAACGTTTATTTATTTTTGAGAGAGACACAGAGCGTGAAAGGGAGAGGGTTAGAGAGAGGGGGAGACACCGAACAGAAGCAGGCTCCAGGCTCTAAGCTGTCAGCACAGAAACCGAGGATGAGGGGCTCAAACTCACCAACTGTGAGATCGTGACCTGAGCTGAAGTCGGCTGCTTAACCAACTGAGCCACCCAGGCACCCCTGTTTTTTGTTTTTATTTTTTTTAATTTTTTAAATGTTTTATTTATTTTTGATACAGAGAGAGACAGAGCATGAGAGGGGGAGGGGCAGAGAGAGAAGGAGACACAGAACCGGAAGCAGGCTCCAGGCCCTGAGCTAGCTGTCAGCACAGACCCTGACGTGGGGCTCGAACCCATGAACGTGAGATCTGACCTGAGCCGAAGCCGGAGGCTTAACCGACTGAGCCACCCAAGCACCCCCCTGTTTTTTGTTTTTAGAAGAGGGGAGCTTGGTATTGAAAAGTTTGGGAGTTAGGGAAATATATCAATAAGGTATAGACCCTCCTTAAACCATTGCCCGAGCAAGTTTGCATTTCAAAAGGAACCATCAGACAACTCAGCTTGGAAGTGACATTCTTAGTATAATTACTAAACCTAAATAGTAACTACATGGCTCAGCTCTTTTTAAGTTCTGGAAAATGGTAAAAAAAAAAAAAAGGGGGGGGGGCGCCTGGGTGGCTCAGTCGGTTGAGCATCCAGCTTCGGCTCAGGTCATGATCTCATGGTTTGTGGGTTCAAGCCCCGCGTCAGGCTCTGCAGACCACTAGCTCAGAGCCTGGAGCCTGCTTCTGATTCTGTGTCTCTTTCTCTCTCTACCCTTCCCATGTTCATGCTTTGTCTCTCAAAAAGAAATAAATGTAAAAAAAATTTTTTTAAAAAGCAGGAATTCTTGCTAGACCTGTTTATTTCAACATTTGTATTAGCACCTTGTGATTTATGAAAGGGGAATAAACTTAGCAAGTAATCATGTTCCACCTCTGTGTCTTTCCTTTTTCTTTCCTTTTTTTTTCCCTTTCACATTTTATACCGCCGGTCTCAAGAATTGAGGCAAAGTTTCGCTTCAGCTTCATTTCTTGATCACTCAGCTTTAAGACATGAGAGAGGGGAAGAAATTCAGGGATGTAAAATAAAGATGAAACTTCCTTGTAATAGAAAAATCCCCAGCCTGTGTTAAGAGTAAGAGTAGGAATGTCACTAGATAGTAAGCTCCAAATGGGTAGGGAATATTTGCTTTGTTCACTAGATATCTAGGAGCTCACAACGGTGCCTGGAAAATAATAAGCATTCAATTAAAAAATGTGTGACAATAACGAAAGGCATTTGCTAAATTTATTTAGGACCAAGGGGCTCAGCCAGCTGAGAGATTTTAACCTTTCATTTCAAGGTAAATTTAGGCATAGATACCTATGATTTTTAAATCAACTCAACAATACTCTCCTCAGTTTCAGATTTAGCACCTATGTTTATCTTGCTCTAAGAATTATTATAACAATAATGACAAAGCCTTCTTTTGTTTCCTCTACATTTCAGTATAATAGCTATCTCTTATCTAGTGCTTCAATGTACCCAATTACTATGTGCACTGTTCTAAATTCCTTATGTATTATCTCAGTTACTCTGATCACAAATATTTTAAAAATTTTTTTTAATGTTTTTATTTATTCATTTGAGAGACAGGGAGAGACAGTGTGAGCAGGGGAGGGCCAGAGAGAGAGGGAGACACAGAATCTGAAGACAGGCTCCAGGCTCTGAGCTGTCAGCACAGAGCCCGACGCAGGGCTCGAACCCACGAACTGGAGATCATGACCTGAACCGAAACCGGACGCTTAACCGACTGAGCCACCCAGGCGCCCCTGATCACAAATATTTTAAAATATCAACTCAAGGAGCTCTTGAACAGATGAAAGAAAGAAGACAAAGAAAGAAAGAAAAGAAAGAACAGAAAGAAAGGAAAAGACCACCTGCTAGAGAAAGCCTACTACAGCAGGAAAAAAATTGTGTTTGAATAATGCCCATTGAGTCTCAGAATGCTTAGTTGAGCACTGCATCTAGTTAAGGAAGCCTTGGGCCAGGGAGAAAGTGCTCTTGAGTCTGGAGCTCTAAGGTGAACCTCGGAAAACTTGATATTTCTTTTAGTCTTTCATTTGATCATTAAAACTCACCATGGTGGCACAAAAGCAGACACATAGATCAATGGAACAGAATAGAGACCCCAAAAATGGACCCACAAGCATATGCCCAACTAAGCTTTGACAAAGCAGGAAATAATATCAAATGGAATAAAGACAGTTTCTTCAGTAAATGGTGCTGGGAAAACTGGACAGCAACATGCAGAAAGATGAACCTCAACTACTTTCTTACACCATACACAAAAATAAACTCAAAATAGATGAAAGACCTAACTGTAAGTCAAGAAGCCATCAAAACCCTCGAGGAGAAAGCAGGCAAAAACCTCTATGACCTCAGCCATAGCAACTTCTTACTCAACATGTCTCTGAAGGCAAGGGAAACTAAAGCAAAAATGAACTATTAGGACATCATCAAAATAAAAATCTTCTGCACAGTGAAGGAAACAATCAGCAAAACTAAAACCAATGGAATGGGAGAAGAGATTTGCAGGTGACATATCAGATAAAGGATTAGTATCCAAAATCAATAAAGAATTTATCAAACTCAACACCCAAAAAACAAATAATCCAGTGAAGAAATGGGCAAAAGACATGAATAGACACTTCCCCAAAAAAGACATCCAGATGGCCAACTGACACATGAAAAAAATGCTCAACATCATTCATCATCAGGGAAATACAAATCAAAACCACAATGGGACACCACTTCACACCTTGTGGGAATGGCTAACATTAACAACTCAGGCAACAACAGAGATTGTTAAGGATGCAGAGAAAGAGGATCTCTTTAGCGCCGCTGGTGGGAATGCAAACTTGTGCAGCCACTCTGGAAAACAATATGGAGATTCCTCAAAAAATTAAAAATAGAACTACCTACAACCCAGCAATTGCACTACTAGGTATTTATCCAAGGGATACAGGTACACTGTTTTGAAAGGACACATGCACCCCAATGTTTATAGCAGCGCTATCAATAATAGCCAAAGTATGGAAAGAGCCCAAACATCCATCGATGGATGAATGGATAAAGAAAATGTGGTATGTGTGTATATATCTGCATATATATCTGTAGTATATGGAGTATTACTCGGCAATCAAAAGGAATGAAATCTTACCATTTGGAACTACGTGGATAGAACTACAGGTATTATGCTAAGCGAAATTAGTCAGTCAGAGAAAGACAAATATATGACTTCACTTATATGAGGACTTTAAGATACAAAACAGATGACCGTAAGGGAAGGGAAGCAAAAATATAAAAACAGTGTAGGGGACAAAACATAAGAGAATCTTAAATATGGAGAAAAAACGGAGGGTAACTGGAGGAGTTGTGGGGGGGGGGGCTAAATGAGTAAGAGGCATTAAGGAATCTACTCCTGAAGTCATTGTTGCACTATATGCTAACTAACTTGGATGTAAATTTAAAAATAAATTAAGGAAAATCACCATGGATGTCAGATTGGTTAACAGGCACTAACTGGGAGAGGGCACAGGTAAGTCCTTTGAGTGTTGAAAGTGTCCTATACCTGGCTGATCTAGGTTGTCATTTTACATATGCATAGATATGTGCATATGTAGAAATCTATCCATTGAGATATACACTTAAGATTAGTGCACTTTATGAAAGTTACACTTTAAAAGAAAACATTAATGACCATACACTCTCTTTGAGGATATCAGTTCTCTTCAAAAACTTCCATTATCATTTGCATATATGTGGCAGGGTCAAGATATTGAAACACAAATGATCAAAGCCCTCTCCCTCTGCAAAAGAGTTCATACAAATTTTACATTCTAGCCCATAATATATTAGTATTCGTTTTATTTTTTAGTTTTTTTAATTTATTTTTTTTAAGATTTTATTTTTTTAAGTAATCTCCACACCCAATGTGGGGCTCAAACTCATAACCCTGAGATCAAGAGCCACATGCTCTACCAACTGAGCCAGCCAGGCACTCCTAGTATTTGTTTTAATATAAACTTCTGTGATTTTTTTCCAGGCTGTCATGTAAGATTAATTTCAGAAAGGTGTACACTGCTGATCTCATGTTGAAGAAACACATGGCCCCATTGCAGTGCTTATGAGCCAGTTTGGAAAATAGAGAAGAGGAGAGTCTGGGTGACTCAGTTGAGCATCCGACTTCGGCTCAGGTCATGATCTCACGGTTCGTGGGTTTGAGCCCCGCGTCGGGGTCTGTGCTGACAGCTAGCTCAGAGCCTGGAGCCTCTTTCGGATTCTGTCTCTCCCTCTCTGTTTGACCCTCCCCTACTCACGCTGTCTTTCTCTGTCTCTCAAAAATAAATTAAAAAACAGAAAAAAAAAGAAAAGAAAATAGAGAAGAGGGGACCTTACTTAGGGTCCCAAGACAATCTCTTAAGGACTCTGACAGATGAACAGTAGCCAGATGTTTGCAAATCAAGTTAAAACATCTATTCTTGTCCCCAAAGTACTTGCATGTAAATTTCAAAATAAACTAGAACTTTTCCTTAGAATATTCATGAAGATTAAGTTCATTGACAGCTCAGTGATTAAAAACAAGAAAGAAATGCTCTTTTTTCCATTATTATTATTATTATTATTATTAGGTAAAGAGAAGTACCTAATTTCAGTGATAATGAGAGGTGTGACACCTGGAATCCCATCCCCCTACCTTGTTCGAAGTCCCCTGCCTGCTTCTCCCACACAGAGCTCTGGTAGACTTCAAAGTCAGGCAGAAGTGATAGACACAGACCGGTCTTTGATGCCTAAGAACATCGGAGCCCTCAATTTCATGTGAATGCAAAGCATCTGTACTTTTCAAACCTTTCATGTTATCTCACATTGTTAACAACAAAAGCTGAAAAGTTTGTGACACACATTACACACATTAAAATATTTGGAACCAGGAACTTTTCATTTCTTTTTCTATTATATATAGCTTCTTTTACTTTGCAAACCACACCGGATAGTAAATTACTTCTGGCACACAGCCTTGTCAGCTTGCCAAGTTTCAACTGGAGCAAGTTTTTACAGCCGGGCTAATAAGCCCTGAAAATTAGGAGGTAAGTATAATGGAAATAATGACATAGTTTTTAACTGCAGGAGCATAGACTGACAACGTGAGATTCTAATAGAGACCACTTTTAAAAGTTTTTTTTATTCTAATGAAATCTTTTTTTTAAATTTTAGGTTATTCTAGTTCAAAACACATGTAAATGGAAAGGGTTTCTTTTAATTGGTGAAGAGAATTTTGTGTTTTTTTCTTGTGGCTTAGTTATTGCTTTTTGCAAACTTGAAAAAAAAAGAAAAACAAAAAGAAAACCAAGAATATGGTAGTTTGGCGATAGCAACAATGTACTATTAAAACAAACTGACATCTTGAAAAAACGTGTTCTGAAATGATTGGCTTCCAGGATGGGCTTGGCAATTGTGTATGAGTACATTTCATCAAAGCCATAGCTGATTAGGTGCGTCAACTTTTTTTCAGTTTGCCCCCACTGCAGATAGAAACCCACTCCCTGCTGAAGTAACGTTCAGGTCTTTACTGAACAAAGTTTCAAAAAACTGGAAGTGAATATCACATGTAATTTTTATCACTGAAAGAAACAGGTAGTATCTGTTCTGAGGTAAATATCCATTTCTCTAAATTTAATTCTTACACCCATTTTTACTTACAATTTACAAGTCGATGAGGAAATATTTTTACCCTCCTCATTTTGCCCTCCAATTAGACCTGAACTGATTAGCCTCAGCACGACATGATCAGTTCCAAATTGCTTAAGCAAAGAAGAGGTTGAGAGATCTGTGTGTGTGTGTGTGTGTGTGTGTGTGTGTGTGTTTAACTATACTAAAATAAAATGGCCTTGCTCCAAAAATTCTAGCTTTCTTATAGTTCCCCACCATACCACGCATGCTATTTTATACTTCTTTTAACACACACTATTCCCTACACCTGGTATGTCTTGTGTCTGAGTACCTATTTAGTCCATGGGAAAAAAAAAAAAAGGAAGCCTCTCCTTAACACCTCACTATCCCACCATCACCACCAATTTGTATTTTTATATACATTTATGTAAAGGGCTCAGTCTCTGAATCCTTTCCGCCCCCCTCTCTAATTCTCTGGGTGATCTTCTCCAGACCCATAGCATTAAATGTCATCTACAGCGGTGTCCAATAGAAATTTCTGTGATGGTGGAAATATTCTATATCTTCACTGTCCAGTACACTAGCCATGAGCCTCATGTAGCTATTGAGTACTTGAAATCTGCCTAGAGCAACAGAGAAACTGAGTTTCTTATTTCATTTAATTAATTTACATTTAAATTGCCACATGTCGCTAATGCCTGACACATTGGACAATTTCAAAAAACGTTTTAATTTTTATTTTTGAGGGAGGGAGAGACAGAGGGGGAGAGATAGGGAGAGACAGAATCTGAAGCAGTCTCCAGGCTCTGAGCTGTCAGCACAGAACCCAACTCAGGGCTCGAGCCCACAAATGGTGAGATCATGACCTGAGCTGAAGTCAGATGCTTAACCAACAGAGCCACCCAGGTGCCTCAGGACAGCCAATTTTGTAGCGCCAATCCGTAACTGTCCCCTGAACTCCAGACTCATGTCAGTATATGCAACTGTCTACTCAGCATCTCTACTTGGAGATCTTACAGGCATTTCAAAATTAGTACGTGTAAAACCAAGCTGCTGCTGATCTCCCTCCAAACCTGCTCTTGCTATTATCTTCTCCATCTTGGTTAATGACAATTCTATTCTTCCAGTTTTTCAGGCCAAAGCCTGGGAATTGTCCCTGACTCCACATCTAATTTATCAGCAATCCTCTCTGTTCTACAGAATAGAATCAGACTATGCCTTCTCCCCATCATTGTTAGTGCTGTAGTCCTAGTACAAACCCCTGTTATTTTTCACCTAGATCATTGCTATAGCCTCCAACTGGTCTCCCTGCTCAGTGCAGAGCCCGAAATGGGGCTCCATCCCACACCCCTCAGATCATGACTTGAGTTGAAATCAAGAGTCAGGTGCTCAACTGACTAAGTCACCCAAGTGCCCCTCTTGAGTTTACTCTTAACAGAAATCTATTCTTAACAGCAGCCAAAGTTAAAGTCTAAGTCAGACCACATCATTTTGCTCATAACCCTGCAGTGGCTTCTTGACTCAGTGTAAAAACTAAAATCCTTTCACTTGCCTACAAAGTCCCATATGGTCTGGTGCCCTGCCCTTTCCTTTCCTCTCGGTCCTTATTTCTCACTCCAGATACATTGGCCTCCTTGGTATCCCTTCAGCGTGGCAATGTGGTAATGCAGAGCCTTTACACTGGCCGGAATTCACTCTGCCTGGAATCCTCTTCCCCAGATAAAAATTCATGGCTCATTCCCTCACCTCCTCCAGATCTTTCTCAAATGTCACTTTCTCAAGGACGCCATTCATATTTAAAGTTGCACTTCCCACCTTCACCAACCCTTATTCTACATGCTTTTTCCCCTCCATATCACTGATCCCCATCTACAATAGTGTTTATTATTTGTCTCTCTTCACACTTACACTGAAACATAAACTCCAAGAAGCTGAAATTGTTTGCTGCTGAATCTCTGGAGTTAGGCATCCAGTAGGTGCTCATTACATATTTTTTAAATAAATGAATGGATATTTGTATAGTTGCATTACTTAGTTTGTATTGCAACCTATGTCTTTATATGCCTACCTTTCATAATATTATGACTTCCATAGGACAGAGAACTGTATTGAAGTCCCTAGAACCTAGCAATGGAAAACATTAGGTGCTCAATAGGCATTCGCTAAAAAGAAACAATGCTACCTTATGCATAAAACCTGTTATAAAAGTCACTCATGGTGTTTAATATGCCCAGAACCCTTTCTAAAGGAAACCTATCTACCCACAACTATCTTTTTTTTCTTAACACCTGACCCTGGACAATTTGCCACTACCAACCAGACCACAAGTCAGCTCCCAATTCAAGGACAACCAATTTGTTGGCTGGTCAAAAACCTGGCATGAAAAGATGAACCGGGATAACTTAACTCTCCCTCTTTGGACTCTTGAATTAAGAAAAAAAAAGAGAATTACGTGATGTGAACATACGAGTTCAAACCAAAGAGAATCCGTGAGTCAGAGATAGAAGCTTAAGGAACTTGGCAAGGCAAAGTGGTAAGGAGGCAAAAATATGAGTAAGTAGAAACTAGGAAATATGGAAAAGGTACGCAGACTGAAGGGGTGAGGGGGTGGGAACACAGTACCTGAGAGAAAATGGAGAGTCGCTGAATCCCATTAATCAGAGCTCCTTGGAGGACAAACTCATGCAATTGACATCTCATTTTGAAATGTTTTGAATACAGTTCTCTCAAAGCTCCTTCTTGCTCTGTATCAACTTACAATAACACCCAATTGCTTAGGGTGCCCTCAGAGATTGTCTCTATTCTTCACAACCCTCAACCTTGACTAGATACCATTCTTGGTTCATCCAGTTGCTGTCACATGTAGAAGAGTGAGGATATTTTCTACCAAATGATAGATTGACCTATTCTTCAAAGCCTTTGGCAATTGACCCTTGGAGGTTTGAGCATTTATTAAGAAGCACAGGGGGAAAAATTTTCTCTTTGGTCCACTTACAATGTGAGTGCACCTTGCTTTAAACAAATTTGAAACTCTGGATTTACAGCAATAGATAATTATTTGATCACTTTTCACAATCTTTTACTTCTCAGTGTTATTACAAAAGTAATGTACTGTTGGGAATTCAAATGCCGCATTCTTTTAAAAAATGAGGATTTAGGGACCAAAAGAGACTCACAAACCCAGAGCTCCCCGCTATGTTTCAGTGAATACCATTGGCAACAGTAAACACAAAGCACCTAAGGAAAAAGGGCTTTCTGCTTCAAAGATTTGGTCACAATCTTTTTCTTTTTCCTTCTCCATTAGTAGCCCTCCCCTGTGGGTCCACACAGCTGTCACTACTACAGAGAAAGCCGGTTGTTTCAAAATGCGGTCACTACTCTGCTCCCAGAGGCACTGGGGCATAACGGTTAAGACCACCAGCTTTATTTTGAGTACGTTTTGGCAAGTTCTACCACCATTTTCAACACACATATCTTAAGGCTCAGCCATTCCGACATCTACAAATCTATCCTACAGCAGTACTAACAAAAGTATACAAACAGAGGCATACGGAGGGTAACTAAAGCAGTGTTTGGATCAGCAAAACATTGGAAAGACTCTCAACTGCCTATCAGGCAAGTGGTTAAATAAATTAGAGTGCATACATACACGGGTATACTATGCAACTATTAAAGAGAATGAGAGTGTATGAAATAAAATGAATTATCCATTGTTAAATCTAAACGAGGCAAGTTGCGGAACAGTAGTTACTGTACAGTCCGTTTATTTTTTAATAAAAATTTTTTAATGTTTTTATTTTGAGAGATACAGAGTGAGAAGGGGAGGGGCAGGGAGAGAGGGAGACACAGAATCTGAAGCAGACTCCAGGCTCTGAGCTCTCAGCACAGAGCCCAACGTGGGGCTCAAACTCACAGACCATGAGATCATGACCTGACCTGAAGTCGGATGCTTAACCCACTGAGCCATCCAGACACCTCTGTACAATCCATTTTAAACATTTGTATAAATGTGTCATGAGCCAAACAAAAAGTTTGGAGGATTGCCCACCAAACCATTCACAGATTGATTACCCCCGAGAAGGGGAATGGGAAATTTATACCTTAGTATATTATTGAGTAACACAACAAAGTCATATTATTTTTGTAATTTCTATTTAAATAATTTTAATGGAAAAGAAAAATGAAAGAGACTTCAGAATTAAAATTGTTTCAAATCCTAGCTCCATCATCTTTTTAGAGTTACTTGGGATATTAAAATGAAAATTTGCTTTATTTTTTATTTTTATTTTAGTTCCAGAGGTAGAATTTGATTCATCACTTGCATATAACACCCGGTGCTCAGTACAAGTGCCCTGCTCAATGCCCATCACCCATTTACCCTATCCCCTCACCCACCTTCCCTCCACCAACCCTTAGTTCGTTGCCTATAATTATTAGTTTCTTAGGGTTTCCTTCTCTCTGTGTGTTTATCTTATTTTATCTTAACTTCAGATTGACACTTCACAGCAATTGCTGTGGCTTTTGTTTATATCTTGGCTTTTGTTTATACATTATTGTTTTTAAACACCAGGGAAGATTCTGCCTTAAGGGACTTTTGGTCTGTTTTATATATAAAGAACACTTTTTGTGAAGTGAGTAATTTCACTCCCTAACTTATCTATCTGTTTGCTAATAAAATACCCCTAATAAATAGGGCATATTCTGTCTCTTTCACAAATCCTCCCTTTTCTCCCCATCTCACCCCAAGCCTCCACAACCTGGGAGCTGTCCAGGTACAAATTAACATTTAAAAAGACCTCAAGTTGTTCACACAAGCAGCTCTATTATTGCTCTCTCCTTCACAGCCTTGGTCTGCTCAAAAACCCACATTCAAATTGGATCACATCCACTCCAGCCCTTCAGCACCCAGGTATTGTGGGCGAGAGGCCGCTTTTGGCGACAAATTCCTTTATTCATTCTAAAATAACTTCATTTATAAGGTTCATTGAACAACTAGTTTGTACCCATCAGAGGCTCTGACCAAGCACTTTTGCCTACCTTGTCACTAATCCTCAGAGCAACTCTGTTAGGTGGGTCAAGTTTCTTTTGATGAGCAAAGCAGGGGTCCAGAGGTGAAGTGACTTGCCCAAGATCACACAGCTAGTAAGACGGGGAGCCTGCTGGGAAATCTAGGCTTGGGGGTTACTGAAGGTTACTAACGGTTCTTTTTCTCCTCCCTGCCCTTCCCCACCTTTATTAACTAGTTTTAAGATAAAAATAATGCTCTAAATTTTGTAAAGAAAAACAGCGTTCCCCTACTCCACTTGTCCCCTCCCTCCTATTGTAACTCTCCAGTGCAACCATTTGGAACTTCTTAGGCGAGGTCTACTGGTTTACCGCCCTGTGTTTTCAAACGGATGACCAGTGCGTTGTGCAGATTTAACAGTGTAACCAAAACCTCACTCTACCATCCACTCCCTCCGTCCCTCTCTACTTCACCGGGTCACCCTCCCTGTTCAGCTCAAAACTGGGTCCGGTCCCCACTCTTCGTTCACTCTGAGTCTCCAGCACGACCGCTGCAGTAACTAGCCTGGTCAAGGCTGAGAAACCACCCTCCCCCGGCCCGGCGGGGCCCCGGCCATCCTTCCAGACCCTTCTCCGGCTGAGAGTCGGGGGCGGCGGCCAGGGTCTGAGAGCGAGGGTAGGGCGATGGCGAGATTCAGGAGCAGGATGCAAGGGTCGGAGTCTAGGGGCACGGGGTCGGGATCGCGGGGCTAGGGCCGTGTCGCACGCAAGAGTCGGAGTACGGAGGTGACAGCTGGGTTGAGGGCAAATGTCGGGGAGCAAGGACCAGGGTTCGAGCGTGAGGGAGGAGGGTCTGAGGCGAGGGCGCCGGTTGCAGGCAAGGGCTTGGGTCACAGGGAGAGGGCCGGGGTCAGGGTTGGGGGCCCGGGTTTGGGGGTCAGGGGTCAGAACCGATGGCGAGGACTGGGAGGGAGGGGACGAAGGTCAGAATTGAGGGCAAATGGGGTTTGGGGCGGGGGACAAGGCTGGGGTCAGGAGGGCGAAGGTCAGACTTGGGGAGGAAAGCCAGAGCCCGAGGCAAGTGTTTCAGTCGTGGGGCGAAGGGCGAGAAGGGCGCAGTCGTGGAGGGGGGTGTCGGGGGGCGGGCAGGGGCTCGGGGATTGAGGTCG
>NC_043716.1:18615374-18631414 GCF_006229205.1 Suricata suricatta
GGGCCTTGGGCGTGGGGCGGGCTCCGCGGCTTCAGGTTTCCCGGCTCGCGCGGCTCGGGCGCCCGGGAGCACCTCCGTCCCCCTCCTCCAGGGCGGGGGGCGGGCGCGCATGACCGCGGCCCTGCTCCTCGGGAACCGCTCCGCCAATCCCCGCCAGGGTTCCCCTGACCCCGGTTTAAGTCCTTTATCAGGCTGAGGGGGTCCCGGACTTGTGAGGAGTTTCCGAGGGAAATTTCCTTTGTTTGGGGGAGGGGGGTGGCGGTAAGGGTCTGTTTCGACGAAGTGTAGTGTATACTTTCGTCAGCCGTCCCCTCCCCTACATGCACTCATTCTCGTCCATTCTCCCCAAACCGTCCTCGAGAATGTGGCTTAAATAGTTTTTAATGCACGTTAGTATGGAACTGAAAATACTTTGTACAGCGAGTCTGTGATTTTATGTTTCTCATCAGATTTTTTATTTTCCCTGCGATTAATCATGGTCTCCATTCACTGTTAATTTCAATGCATCTATCATTAATTTTTCCCCGAGGCTGTACCATAACTGTACATTTCCATTCATTCAAACTCTTCAGGTAATACATCTGCTTTTGTGTGTGTGTGTGTGTGTATGTATGTTTGTTTGTTTGTTGTGTTTTTTTTCCCCTTGGAACTATTCCTCTCATTCCAATTTTAAGTGTTGCTCAGAGGCCAACTGCACAGCTGTTGTTTTGGGATTTCCCTTCATCGTCATTCTGGGAATTTTCCTTCCTTCATTTTGGGAGTCCTGTGTCCTTGGATTCTGAGTTTTGTTTTTCTCTGTCATTTGGTACAGAGGATCCACCAGGAGCTTCCTGAGAAAAGGTGTAAAGGAGATCTTTATTTTTTTTAAATCTTGCAAATCTGAACATATCTTTATTTGACCTCCTCACTTGACTGATGTGATCCTTTGTTTGGGTATATAATTCTAGGTTGGAGTTCATTTTTTCTTAGAACTGTGAATTGTCTTCTACTTTCCAATTTTACTCTGACAATTCTAATGAAATTCTTACTTTTGTACGTGACCCATATACCTTTGTGTATTACCCTATTGTTATTACTATTTCTGGAAATCTTCTGTCTTTGATGTTTTGAAAATACACAATGATATGCCTTGATATGCATATTTTCATTCATTGTGGTAGACACTCACCAACCCTTTTAATTTAGAAAGTTTTGCCCTTCAGTTCTGGAAAATTTTTTGTGTTACTTTATTTTTCCTTTGTATTCCTCATGAGATCTCTCCCCTCTACACATCTATGCCCTATCCCATTCTGTTGCTCACCCATCTTTCCTATTCTCACTTTCTCATTGTTTATTTTATTTTTGAGAGAGACACAGAGCATGAGCAGGGAAGTGGCAGAGAGAGAGAAAGAGAGAGAGAGAGAATCCAAAGCAGACTCCAGGTTCTGAGCGGTCAGCACAGAGCCCAATGTGGGGCTCAAACCCAGCAATCATGAGCTCATGACCCTAGCCAAAGTCCAATGCTTAACTGACTGAGCCACCCAGGTGCCCCTGTTCTCACTTTCACAAATTCCTGTTATTTGTATCCTGGAATCGGTAAATAATTCTGATCATCTCGTCCTTTTTCTTCTACTTCTCTTTGCTCTTTTTTTCTTATTGTCTGCAAGTTTCCTCAAATCTATTTTCCAAACTTTTCATTTTCCATTTTCCATTTTGTCTTCTAAATAATGGTGGACTAGTAAATGTCAAACAACAACTCTTTTTTTTTCATGTCTTTATTTTATTTTGAGAGACAGAGACAGAGAGTGACCAGAGGAGGGGCAGAGAGAGTGGGAGGCACAGAATCTGAAGCAGGCTCCAGGCTCTGAGCTGTCAGCAAAGAGCCCGATGCTGGGCTCCAACCCATGGACTGAGAGATCATGACCTGAGCCGAAGTCAGACGTTCAACCTACTGAGCCACCCAGGTGCCCCAAACAACCAACTCTTCAAAGGGGAGGAAAAAGCCTTGATTGGTAGTGTTTAACCATTTCCATAGTGTAAATATTTCCACCATAGCTGACATCACTGAATGCAGAATTGGAAGCAAGGCACAGTAGTGTATTATTATATTAGTGTTTCTACCATATAGACACAATACATAAATAATCTCAAGAACATAGATAGTCATATATGTAGGAAAGTAATTTGGAAGTGATGAGTTTTGAGTCCTTATTACTTTTGCTTTTAATATATTTAATTGTAACTTTATATAATTGAACTTTTAGTAATAACTGTATTTAACAAATGGCTTGCAGAGTTCCTGAAAAATCAACAATTGGTTCTTCCAAGCTAGGATGAGCCAGTTCCTGAAAACTACTGCTTCAAAGTAAAAAATCATGGTCCCTAATATAATACAATTAAATCAGAGTAATTTAAACACAGTTCTGATCACACTACTCCCCTGAGTGAAACTTTTGTTGTTTCTCTGCCTACTGAAAACCTCAACAGTCAAGCCTCAATTCACATTCCGCCTTTCTTGCTTGTCTATTAAACAAATATTGATCAGGCATCTGCTATGAGGAAGGTCTTAAGCAAGAGAGTGAGGATACAAGGCTGAATAATATACATTTCCTTTCTTCGAGACACTTCTGGTGTAGGAGAGGAAAAACTTAGATACACACTATTGAATGTGATAAATGCCGTAAAACAACAACAGCAGCAGCAAATGATATGAACAAGTACTATAGGAATACCTAGCAAATGACTACTTCAGCCTGGGAGATCTGCTGGAGAAAAACTCAATTTGTCTTTCCTTGTCTTTTAGGTCTACCAGTGAGTTAGGGTTTCTCATTAAGCATTATATACTTTTTCATCACAAGGCCGGAAGGTTAAAAAAAAAAGTGTCATTTTGAAGACGCTAATCTCTCTCTCTCTCTCTCTCTCTCTCTCTCTCTCTCTCTCTCTCTCTCTTTTTTTTTTTTTTTTTTTAAGTGAAGAGAGATGTCCTCAGAACAAACTGCTAGTTTATTCAGTTAGGGCAAAAATATATGGGAAAGGTAGAAATATTATTTAAAAAATGCTGCTAAGTTTGTGAAGTATTTACAAATGTGAATAGAAGAAATATCATGGAAATAATGTGAAAAATAAATGGAACTTTTAGAGTTTATGGCAGTGGAAAAAATATACTTGAAAGATATAATGAGCTATAGGTTTCCCAAAATCATATGTGTATGATTTCATAGAGTTAGTAATCATCAGAAAATCACAAAGAGTTTTCCTTTTTTTGTTTTTTTAGGCCTCTAGAATCTATTACATTTAGGAGAGTGTTTCAGAGCTGAGGAGTCATATGTCTAATCTTCAGTTATCTTCACAAATTGGATCCCTGGCCCCTGGTCACTAATAAACTTAGTCTCTTTCAAAGTATAAAGTAGTTTCTTTACTATTCAGTTCATTTAGCGCAGCATTGGCTTTGTCCTACTTTTTACTTGTGCTTTCTGATTTGCTGCCAAATTTTCAAAATAAGTGATTTCTAGGTCTGCGTATGTATACAAACAATCTATAGTTTCTGAGAATGTTTTAAATTTATATCCAAGTTAGTTAACAAGATTTTTCTGGCCCAAAATATTTTAGGCGATGATCCTATTCCAGAAGTGAGCATAAACGATCTAGTAGAATCTTTGAATTGTGTACAGGTGCCTGAGGGGCTCAGTCGGTTGAACAGGTATCTGACTTGGGCTGAGGTCATGATTTCACCTTCTGTGACTTCCAGGCCTGCATCGGGCTCTCTGCTGTCAGCACAGAGCTCTCGTTGGACCCTTTGTCCCCCCTACCTCTGCCCCTCCCCCAGCTCATGCTCTCTCTTTCTCTCTCATTCTCAAAAATAAGCATTAAAAATACATTCTTTGAATTGTGCAGAGAAATAGGCCCAAAAAGTTGAAATGACTTTTCTAAGGCTACATAGATGTTGGCTGAGCTAGGATTAGAGGACCTTGGTGTACTGGCTCATACTTCAGTGTGTCTTTTCCTCAAAAGGCTTAAAATATTCACTTAAGGGCAAGCTCTGATGTCCACCAAGCTCTTTATGTCCATATGTTCATTCCTTTGTTGAGTAGTTCAATCAACATTTGTTGTGTTCCTGTTCAATAATAGGCTATAGAGATGCACAGATGAATAAGACATTAGCTAATACGGTAGATAAGCACATATGCACTATGGGTAATTTATTCTATCTGGGAATATTGGGGGATATTTTCATGCCAGAGATGACATCTGAGTTACAGTGATGAATGTGTAGAACTTTGGTGAGGAAACGGGGGAAGGCATTCCAAGTATATTAAGACAGTACAGAAATGTTCATGGAATAATCCTAAATCTCGTATGACCCAGAGCAGGCAGTATGGCTAGGGATAAAAAGAAATGAGGTAAGAGGGTGGGAAGATTCTGATCTGCAAGGCCTTTACCTAAGAAATTAAGGATATTGACTGACTTTGCAAAAGGCTCTATCATGGTATTGTTTGAGTCAGGAATCAGTAGCTTAGGCATTCAAACAGTCTGCATGGCTTTCCAAACTACTTGTTATATGCCGTACTTTCCTCTGAAATACTCTTGAGTTCAGAGTGTCAGGAAACATCTAGCCTAGAATAAAACAAGTTCCCCAACTTTATTTGGGAGTTTTATGGTGAACTCCTTCTTTCTGTTCATGTTATATTCTGCTTTCCTTCTGCTCTGACACTTCAGCAAAATGTCAAGATTTTAAGTAATGAAAAGTAGCATCTTTTTGGGGGGGGGGATGAGCAGAGGGAGAGGGAGAGACAGAAACTTAAGCAGGCTCCATGCTGAGCATAGAGCCCAATGCAGGGCTCCATCCCACAGCCCAGAGATCATAATCTGAGCCAAAATCAAGAGTGGGACACTTGGGGCACCTGGGTGGCTCAGTTGGTTAAGCGTCTGACTTTGGCTCAGGTAATGGTCCCCCAGTTTGTGGGTTCGAGCCCTGTGTCCGGCTCTGTGCTGACAGCTTGGAGCCTGGAACCTGTTTCAGATTCGGTGTCTCACTCTCTCTCTGCCCCTCCCACATTCACACTCTGTCTTTTTGTCTCTCAAAAATAAATAAACATTAAAAAGAAAAAAAAGAGTGGGAAGCTTAACCAACTGAGCCACCCAGGCATCCCTGCAAAGTAGCTTCTAATGAGGAAAAAAAAAAACACCTCTGCTTTAATCGAGTATATAAGCAACATAATCTTCAAGGAGCCCTTCAAGACAGAAACCTGAAATGTGCCCCTTATGATGGGGACTCATGTTAAGGAAAGAGTTAAGTCCCCAGTCTGGAGAGTGAGCTCTTCCAGTGACGAGGAAACATCACTATTAAGTAGACTTTCATTTCATTTGCTACCCCATTGCCTCTTTCCCTCACCAGTGCTTGCTGGGAAGAGCTAGGAGCAATGCTGTGTTTCCTATAACTCCAGAATTTGGTTGTCATAGATCTCAAGCTTCCTGGGAAAATAAAATTAGTTCTTTCTCACTAAAATATGGTGAGCCGTGTTAAACACATATGTAATTGTATTAACAACACCAACTGGGGCCAATTGGAATAAGTGCTCAGGAAAAGGAGAGATTGAAAAGAACATGACTACTCTCATGAAAAACAGACAAACAGTGGATACCTGGGTGGCTCATACAGTTAAGCATCCATCCAACTCTCAATTTTGGCTCAGGTCATGATCTCAGGGTGCATGAGCCCTGCATTAGGCTCCACAGTGACAATGCAATGCAGAGTGTGCTGGAATTTTCTCTCCCCCTCTTTCTCTGCCCCTTCCCTGCGCTCTCACGTGAACTCTTTCTCTCTCACAATAAACTGAAAAAAAACCCACAAAAAACAAAAAAGGATTAGAGTCAGAGACAGCAGTATGCACTCATGTTTAGCTTAATATAGAGATGGATAGATATAAATAATTATATATTTGTGTGCATATGTATATATTGATTTACATACACATATTTCCTAGCTCTGTCCACTGAAACAGCCTGAAAGCAATGCAATAAACATATTTAGCACCCACATCTTGGTTTTGGTATCATTTTATCATAATGAAAGGAACAAGGGTTCCTTGGGGAAATGGCTGATCTAGAACTGGGGTAGGGAATATACAAGATGAGACACGCTTCTCTAGTACAAGAAAGTAAGGAATTGCTAAAAGGAAAAAAAAAACCCCACAATGTTGGGACCATGTCAAAGGGACAGAGGAACCAACTAAAAGATTTCTCAGTGGCCAAAGAAAGAATATGCATAACAAAATAAATAGAGTAGTATTAGATATATCAAATATCCAAAAACTCATACTGATACAAATAAATGATTGAATAAATACAGAAATGAAGGAAAAGAAAATCTCCTGTACAAAAGAATTGGAAATAATTTACACAGATGCTCCCCAATTAAGAAGGTGGAGCTTAATTCACCACTGAATCACTAACACCACAATAGAGGGTGGGCTGCACTTGGAGACTTGCTTCCAGAATACAGTATAACTAGGGGAGACAAAGTAACTTGACACTGGAAAAGCCTGTCAAATACTAAGTTGGTCTGGTGATTAATGTTAGCATCATCAATGACAGTCATGTTGATAGGATGTGCCCTGGGGGTGCCTGGGTGGCTCAGTCAGTTGGGCCTCTGACTTTGGCTTGGGTCATGATCTCACACACAGGTCGTGGATTCAAGCCACATGTCAGGCTCTGCTGTGCTGACAGCTCAGAGCCTGGAGCTTCCTTCCGAGTCTGTGTCTCCCTCTTTCTTTCTGCCCTTCTCCCATTCATGATCTCTCTCTCAAAAACAAATAAACTTAAAAAAAAAAAAGTTGTACCCTGGATATGAAGTGATGAGAATGGTACTTCATATCTGTAATCTTCCTCCTCAAGACCCATAAGCCCACTCTTAGAAGAACATCAGACAAACCCAGACTGAGGAACATTCTACAAAATACTTGAGACCAGGATTCTTTAAAACTGTCATGGTCATTAAAAACAAGGGAAATCTGAGAAAGTATCACAGGTCACAGACCAGAGGGGACTAAGGAGATATGAAGATTAAAAGTAATGTGGGGACGCCTGGGTGGCTCAGTCAGCTAAGTGTCCAACCTCGGCTCAGGTCGTGATCTCGCAGTCTGTGAGTTCAAGCCCCACATCAGGTTCTGTGCTGGCAGCTCAGAGCCTGGAGACTGTTTTGGATTCTGCCTCCTTTTGTCTCTGCTCCTCCCCAGCTTGTGCTCTTCTGTCTCAAAAATAAATAAACAAAAAAAAATTTTTTTAAGTAATGTGGTATCCTGGATGATAGCTGGAGAGATAGGTAAATAGACAAACAGTAAACTGTTACCCAACAGAAAATATGCATATTATTTTACATCCATGAAACATTTGAAGTAATTGATCATTTTAGGCCCTGAAAAAAAATTCAACAAATTCTCAAAAAAAGATATTATATAGCCTTTCTTTCCCCCTTACTATAGTGGAACACAGAATTAATAAGAGATTGGTTGAAGAAATTATAGAACATAAAAAAAAAAGAAAAGAAAGAAAAGGAAAAAAAGGCCTAACTATATTTTGTGATGCACCTATCAGAATGCTGTAAACTTTTTGTACTTTCAGTATTTTTCAGGTATTTCTGCCATTTGTGAATGAGGGTTTTTAGATTCTTGCATAAGTGTGATATAAACTTTCCCTTTTATTTCCAATTCTAAGTGTTGTGCAGTTCACCTTCTTACTGGGCGCTCTTCGACATCATTTGACATGTTTTGAGGTGAATTTGTAATCCTTTTCTGTTAGAGAAAGGATAACACTATTTGCCTTTTCTTTATTGATCATTCAGGAACCAAAAATCCAAGCTATATGATTTTATAGAAAAGAAACAGTACTATGAATTTAACTTTGGTATAGCACAATGAAATTTCAGTGACTTTCTTAGAATTAAAAAACTTTGACAATTTTAACAATAAGCTACAACATTGTTTCTTGATTTTTGTCAATGTCTAATTTGATTTTTACAAATTCCTGGGGCGCCTGGGTGGCTCAGTCAGTTAGGCATCCGGCTTTGGCTCAGGTCATGATCTCACAGTTCGTGGGTTCGAGCCCTGCATCGGGCTCTGTGCTGACAGCTAGCTCAGAGCCTGAAGGCTGCTTCAGATTCTGTGTCTCCCTCTCTCTCTGACCCTCCCATGCTCATGCTGTCTCTGTCTCTCAAAAATAAATAAAAAACATTAAAAAAATTAAAAAGACATTCGGCAAAATATATCTTCATTAAAAGAAATAAAAATAAAAATTCCTATTCCCCACCACTGAAACTATCTCTTCAGAGAGATGTGTCCTAAGAATACTGTAGATCCTGGGGTGCCTGGGTGGCTCAGTCGGTTAAGCCTCCAACTTAGGCTTAGGTCAGATCTCACGTTCATGGGTTCAAGCCCCGCATCAGGCTCTGTGCTGACAGCTCAGAGCCTGGAGCCTGCTGCCAGTTCTGTGTCTCCTTCTCTCTCTGCCCCTCCCCCTCTCATGCTCTGTCTCTCTCTGTATCAAAAGTAAATGAAACATTAAAAAATACTAATAATAAAATAAAATCTTAAAAAAAAAGAATACTGTAGATCCTAACATCCAATGATGAATAATTTTGTTTTCAGTGATTACAGCATAAAAACCACAGATGACTTTGTTTTTGCTTGCCAAAAATAAAATCATAATGTTGAATCTGATTTTCCAACTTACACATGACCCATCCTCAAATTCCAGAGATCATGGCCAAAAATCACTGATCTAAATCAAACCTTAATTTTTTATTTGAGAAGTCTGAGATCAGAGATGTTCTTGAATAACTTTGTCAAACTCACACTGCAAATTAATGATTAAGTCAAGATTGATTTTAGTACAATAGAATGTTCTTTCTCTTAAGATTGTTGCAAAGTGGAACTTGAGGACAGAATAGATTTTGAAAATAGAAATAGAGCCAGAAGCATTTCTCTCCTATTAAGAGAACTCTTCTCAAAGTGAACTCTCTTTCTGAAGAAAGCCCAACCAAATAAAAATTCCTTGGCCTCTGTTAATTTGATCCTTAGCCACTGAAAGTTAATTAATTAATTAATTAATTTTCAAATGTTTATTTACTTTTGAGAGAGAGAGAGACAGAGACAGAGTATGAGTGGAGGAGGAGCAGAGAAAGAAGGAGACGTAGAATCTAAAGCAGGCTCTAGGCTCCAAGCTGTCAGCACAGAGCCTGACGCGGGGCTCGAACCCACAGACTATGAAATCATGACCTGAGCTGGTTAGATGCTTAGCCAACTGAGCCACTCATGTGCCCCTGAAAGTTAATTTAGAAACTTAATTTATCTCAACATAAAGTAGAAGTTCTACTCCTCCAATCGTTCCTTCTCTTTGCAGTGTCTCTGTGATAGAAAATGGTTACAGAATTCTGAATTCTGTTGTTGAATGCTTTTGTAATCTCAAGGAATTTCTTCCAGGCACATAGAGTACAAACTCTCCTAGTGACAACATATAAGCCCGTGTTGTTCTATCAAAAACAGCTGCTAAATCATGCTGTGGCCTCCCCAGTACATCTCTCATTCAGCTCAGTTATGAAGGTGGCAACTTTCTAAAACTAGTCACGTGAGTAAGTGGTGGCATCTGCCATGCCAAAAATTAAGTTTGAGTGCTAATAAGTGCAGGCAATATGGAATGACAATGCCTTTCAATGGATACACAGCAAATTTCAAATTGCTAAAGGATCCTAGGAAAAATCTTCCTACAGATTGAAATAAAGAGATACGAAGCCATAAGTATGAAGAAAAAAATAGTAGTTTGACCAGGAATAACAGCAACACTTCACCAGGAACTCGTTCCACTGGATTGTGCGTAAGCACAAATAAAATCTTGAGTAGAGTAAGGTGGGTAAAGGCATTTCTTATGTGAGGTGATGAAACATCTCAAAGAACACTGAATTTCTAAGCTCGAAGACAACTCTTCCGCAAACAGATTCTCTTTCAACATGTACTTAACCTCCGGTATGATCTTGGCAAATTATTAAATTCTAGGATTCCATTTCCTCAGGTTAATGAAGGGGCTTAAACTAGAAACTAAGTTTCCTCTAGCTATAAGAGTGTCTTCCTATAACACAATTTCTAAACAGTAATTGCTAAATAATACCCTTCAAACAAAAATCACATCAAAAATTAAGAACAATATTTGCAATAAAAACTAGCTAAAAATAAAGGCCCCTTTTAACTCTTAATTTGTTCTGATTAACAGTAGTAATTGGTAATGGTGAAATGAAGATGAATTTATACTTTAAATGGAAATGCAGACTACAGTAGTATGACGGAAGTGGTTATAATACCTAGTTATACTGACGTGATTTATGAAAGACAGCTACATAGCAGTGCTCTTTTTTCCTACATAGCAGTGCTCTTTTTTCCTCAGAAAATAAAGAAAACACTTGTTTTGGAAATAATAAGCTCACACACAGATTAGAGGTAACAATAACAAAACTAATTTTTTTTTCTAAGCAGAGCATGCATAACATATACACAAATCGATTTTTTTATCTCTATTTCATTACTATGAAATGAAGCAGTCTTCGTTATTCTTATCATAGGTATGGTTTTAGTGTTGTTAATTTTTGAGGTGAGAATAGCCCAGAATACATTATTAGTGCCACTTTAACTCCTTGTTTCTCATTACCAGACTTGGGAAGGCAGCGTCGTGTAATGGGGTGGTTTTCAAAACAAATTTGTTTAGTAACTACAACCACTATCTTCAAATGAATTATGAAACTGATAAAATCAGAGTAGCTGCCTGGGGGTGCAGAGCCTACCATACTGCAGCCTTGCCTTTTCCCTGGGGTAGCTTTTGAAACTCTGGAGCTTTCAACATGACAGCCTGGATACCTTTGTTGTACTGGAAAACACATGAGGTTTTGAGTCTCCTGGAACTGGGCTCAAATCTCAGCTGACCCCTTTACAAGCTGTGGGATGATGAGTTAATCTCTTTGAGATTTAGTTACATGTATGTGAGGTCACAGATATAGCAACTAAAATTACTGCTTATGATTGTTGTGTGGATAGGATGTTCAATAAATACCAATTCACTTCGGCTTTTGTTTAAAATTTAACATAAAACACATATCCCACAGTTAAAAAAACACAAAACACAATAGGGGTAATAGCTGTCTCCAGATGTAGGCCTCCCAAAAATTCAGGTTTAGATATTTTCGATTTGTCTCAGGTGTTTTTTCATCCCTCAGGTTATTAGTATCGAGTTTCCTCTTGTCCCAGGGGTTCTAACGATGGTGTACTACCATCCTTATTATATCTAGTTAACTCCAGATAAACACACACATTCAAGGCAGCGGTTTGTTACAAAGACTCCATAGTTTGTAAATGTTCCATGGTTCCCATGTTTGTCTTTTCCAGACAGAAGAGACAAAAATAAACTAACTGTTGACTTTAAATTTCAAATAGAACTGTTAAAATGATCCATTTAGACTAACTTTTATTAGGAGGGCTATTGCTATTCTTAAGGGGAGACTATTCCTTTTTTAAAGTCAAATTTGATTACATTTCTCTAAGAACTTATTAGCAAATATAACAGTTTCCTTAAAGCAAGGTTAAAACAAATTTTTCTGATATAGCATTTATTGGCTTGTTTTAATAGTCTCAGCACTTAATATTAAGGTGATGGGAGCGGACTTAGGGTAGAAAGACTATACAATTTATTATTTTAAAATTTTTTATGTCTTTTATTTGTTTTTGAGAGACACAGAGAGACAGTGTGAGCAGGGGAGGGTCAGAGAGAGAGGGAGACACAGAATCCGAAGCAGGCTCCAGGCTCTGAGCTAGCTATCAGTACAGAGCCCGACACGGGGCTCGAACCCACGAACCGTGAGATCATGACCTGAGCCGAAGCTGGTCGCTTAACTGACTGAGCCACCCAGGCGCCCCTACACTATACAATTTAAAAAGGAAAACTTGGGGCACCTGGGTGGCTCAGTCAGTTGAGTGTCCGGCTTCGGCTCAGGGCATGATCTTGAGGTTCGTGGGTTTGAGCCCCACATCAGGCTCTGTGGTGACAGCTCAGAGCCTGGAGCCTGCCTTCAGATTCTGTGTCTCCCTCTCTCTCTGACCCTCCCCTACTCATGATGTTTCTCTCTCTCTCAAAAATAAATAAAAAATTAAAAAAATAAATAAAAAGGAAAACTGAAGGGCACCTGGGTGGCTCAGTAAGGCGTCTGACTTTAGCTCAGGGCATGATCTCACAGTTCATGAGTTCGAGCCTCACATTGGGCTCTGTGCAGACAGCTCAGAGCCCAGAGCCTGCTTCCGATTCTGTGTCTCCCTCTCTCTCTGCCCTTCCTCTACTCACTCTCTGTCTCTGTCTCTCAAAATAAAATAAGGGCATAAAAAAATTTTTTTAAAGGAAAACATATCTAGGTTTTGTTGGCAAATGCATTCAATGCTGATGTTTATCTCAGCATTATCAGAGGTAATATTTACTGATCTTTCTTGACCTAGAAATGACATGTGCAGCATCTTATATCCCTAAAACTCTCCAAGTTCATGGCATGATGGTCAAGAGTGAGAGCTCTGGAAACTGTCTGGGTTAGAATACCTGCTCTGTTAGTTTCTTGGGCGAGTTATCTAACACATCTTTCTGTTGTTTCCTCATCTATGACATGGGGATAATAATGATTACCTACCTCAGAGACTTGATGTAAGGACTGAATGTATTAAAAATGTTTAAAAGTTAAAATACTGGGGTGCTTGGCTGGGTCAGGTGGTAGAGCATGCAACTCTTGATCTCAGGGTTGTGAGTTTGAGATCCATGTTGGGTGTATAGATTACTTAAAAATAAAGTCTTAAAAAAATAAAAAAACTTGATGTACCTAGCTGGCTCAGTTGGTTAAGTGACCCACTCTTGATCTCAGCTCTGATCTTGATCTCAGGGTTGTGAGATCAAGCCCCGTGTTGGGCTTCGTGCATTGGGCATGAAGCCCACTTAAAAAACAAGCAAACAAACAAACAAACAAAACCTTAAAATACTGCCTGGCTCATGGTAAGCACTCAATCATTATTGTTACTTATGCTTGGTGCACTGGTGTTCATCCTTATTCACCAAAATTCATTGGATGAGCCCCGCCCTATTCTATGCCAGGCAAAACGATAGATATTATCTGTCTAAGTTACTAAGACAAATCACCCAACATTCTTGCACCCAAGAGGTTACAGCAAAGTAGAAGGAAAAAGATTTGGTGCTATAACATAGGGGTTGCAAACTTGAATCAGATTCAGGGAGTCTCTAACTGAAATTAGCATTTCCTTCAACTACTAATATCAGTGATAAATCAATCACAGTAGTGTTAGCAGTGCCTGTGGCTTTGTTTCCAGGAGAAATTATGGATATTTCCATATTACACTGCAGTTCATGTAGGTATCTCAAAATATTATTTGCCATCATTACTTTGAATAATGATAGTTAACAGGTTGAATTGCTGCTAGATCTTACTTAGTGCCTTCAAAGAGAGGCATGACAAGATTCAAAAACAGTGGCCACCCCAGATTTAGAAATAAAAACACAAAATAAGTAAGCTAAAGGCAGAAACAACCAGCTGTGTGATGATCTCTAAATGTTTTGCCTATGGAACAAAATGTGATTATGTAGACTATAAAAGACAACTCATCAGCTAACGCTACCTTGTCCAAGGTAATACATTTTTTTCCATTGTTCTACATATATTCTAGACAAAGAACACAAAAAGTGAGAATTTCTTACTATGGCTCTTCCACAGCATGGTTGACTTGGATTCTCATGATCAGTACTGGTTAACTACCATACATCAAAACCATGCCCATGCCTATGCCAAGAATGCTAACATGGAGTTCTTATGGGAAATACCCATTAAGAACATCCCAATCCCTTAATTCCATTTCTCTGTTCATCAAACACTGATGATAGCTTGTGACTTGCTCTTTTTCTTTGATTGTACCCATCCCCCACACTACCCCACAAAGGAAAAGTCCTGTATAAATAATGGATCACTTACTGGTTATATTTACTGTTTAATAAAGTAACATTCTACGGGCGCCTGGGTGGCTCAGTCAGTTAAGCGTCCGACTTCAGCTCAGGTCATGATCTCATGGTTTGTGAGTTCAAGCCCTGCGTTGAGCTCTGTGCTGGCAGCACAGAGTCTGGAGCCTGCTTTAGATTCTGTATCTCCCTCTCTCTCTCTCTGTCCCTCCCCTGTTCATGGTCTGTCTCTGTCTCTCTCTCAAAAGAAACATTTAAAAAAATGAAAAAATAAATTAGCATTCTAGTCTTTAACTTGATATTCTATGATTTTCCTAGTGTGATTTAATTCTCCAAACCCTGACCGAATAATGAAACCTCATTTTCTAACCCTGCAAAGTTAGACAAGCAGTTTATCAAGGTCTTAAAACCCCACAAGCTTTTGTAGGGTGGCATTAATCAGAAAAGGCTTATTTCAGAAATCTAAAAAAGAAAAAAAAATCCCTCTTTTTTGTGGAAGGAGTTTTTTTCAGAGAGAACAGAATAATATAACAAATGAGAGCATTCTGAGCTTTTTATCTAAAAATATAGGCTATACTTAAAATATCAGCAACAGGTATACCTTCTTTCAGATGCGTTCCTGAAATGCCATACTTCATATTAAATACATCATTCATACATTTTCTTATGTAACAAATGCTTTGATTAAAATCAGTACTTCAGATGTTTGAATAACTGTTCCAAAGGTGCTAGTTTTGTAAACAGCTTGACCATTCCAATGATACAGTGTTTACAGTTAACTTTTATAAAGGTCCCAAAGCAGCCATTTGGAAGTATGAAAGCATTGTTATTGGACGTACGAAATGGTTTTGGGCGTACAGATTGGGATGTTTGAAGATAATGTTTCATTTTAATGTAATGTAGGATCACAGTATTTGAATTGGAAGAATATCTCAGAGATCACCTTATCCCAGCTGAAATTCAAATCGTTGAGTATTAGCTCCACTCCAAACCTGTCTGTACGAGCACACTAAAACCGGCCTATGCATCTTTAAGCAGGATCGGCAAAACCACAGATGCCCTCAGAGTTTCTGAGCACAGAACGAATAGGTTCTCAATAAGATTACATATACTTTGAAGAAATCAGTTCAGCTTACCCCTCTGCCCACTCCTTTGATGCTTGGCGGGGCTGAGTGGGGGGCAGGCGGGGGGATCAGGTATCTAGGTTTGGCTTCCAGCACTTTGAGAAACCACGACTTTCTCAGCCAAGGATCCTAAAGCTTCAAAGCACCGACCAAAAAGAGTTTTCCTTATTTCGTAGGTGATTTCTGTTACATATAAGTCGCTCCCTTCCTTTGGTGGAGCCTGGTCGCGTCCGAGAGCGGGAGCCACAACCCTCTGGTTGTCCCCAATCCTCTCAAGAGCTTTGCTGGGTGGGTTTCGGCCATGGGTTGCTGGGGGCACGTGGTGGCAACGGGCCAGGAGACGCGCGATCCATGCCCCGAGAGACCCTCGCACGAGAAACGACCCACCCAACTCCCAGACAGGCCCCTTCTTGTGAAGTTAGAGACTCGACGACCTGTACTGGATCTCAGTTCATTAAACAGGCCCCACGCCCCCAGTTCCTCAGAGGCCCGCCTCCCGTCAGGGGTCTCGTATCCCCCTGCGGGCGGTGACTGACGACGCCCAGAAGGCGAGAAACGGCTCCCTAAGCCGCTCGCTGGGTCCCTCTCTCCCCACAATGCACCGGGGCCAGCAGGAAGGCCGCTCCGACCCCTAATTTTCCCGCGAATTCAGTTCAAAGAGGCGGCCGGGCCCGCGATCGGCAGCGCGCACGGGCCAACCAAGCCGCGCCTCCGCGAGAAGCGCCTCCGCGTGACTGACGGGAGAATCCGCGGGCCAACGGGCTGGGCGGCCGGGCGGCGCGCGCTCCCGCCGGCCAATCGGGGCGCCGGGCGGGGGAAGTGGGCGGAGCAAGGCCAGGCTAGGGTGAGCGGCCTCCGGAGCGGAGCGGGGCTCTCAGGAGGAGACACTTTTTTTTTTCCTCC
>NC_043716.1:18631514-18730289 GCF_006229205.1 Suricata suricatta
GGCGGCGGTGGCGGCGGCGACGGCGTCGGGCGGCAAATCCGGCGGCGGGGGCTGTGGAGGCGGCGGCAGTTACTCGGCCTCCTCCTCCTCCGCGGCGGCAGCGGCGGGGGCCGCCGTGTTACCGGTGAAGAAGCCGAAAATGGAGCACGTCCAGGCTGACCACGAGCTTTTCCTCCAGGCCTTTGAGAGTGAGTGCGTTTGAGGCTTTGAGGGCAGGAATACCCCCTCTCTCGGCATTAGGGGACCGGGACACTCGTGCTGGGCCCCCCCTTCCTCTCCGAGTCTCGACTTGATTTGGGAGTGGAGGGAGAAATTTGAGGGGGCTGTTCCCACTTCGGGGATTACGGTCGGGGGGAGGGCGAAGTCCAGGGCCTGGGGGAAGAGGTGGGGTGCAGGTGGGGTTCTTGAGTCCCCGAAGATTTACACAAGAGGTTGGGCGGTGTGGCCCCGCGTTAAGAGCAGGCTTCCTTTCGATGAGGAGATTACAGTTGGACTGAGGATGCAGTCACATCCCAAGACTAGTTCTTGGCTTTCTTTCATGTCTTTTCTTACTCTAGAAGTACCAGGGTTTCGGTCAGGTTTTGAGGAGCAAAATGAAGCCCGTGAAGATATGAGTGCAGCGAAATCGACCGAATTGTCATTTGTCTGTAACGCTTTCGCACCAACTTGGTGCTGCTTGTGATCATGGCCCCTTTTGGTGCTTCTAACCTTTCGGATCTATCCACCCATTTCATGGGCACATAAACTGAGGAAGGTGTTGTTGAAGCGTCGCGTCTTGGGACGACCTCAGAATTCTGTCCGTTGTACTTGTTTAATCCCGTAACATTTTCTTATGTCAATCTCGGCTTTTACGGTCTCGTTTGAAGGGGCAAAGACTAGGACAGGATTTGGATAAGGGAGGCAAGGTATCTAGAAATAAAACAATAGAATTTGTTAAATACATCATGACCGCGAATAATCTCCACTGTCCTTTAATGACTAATATAGACTGGTTGTTTTCCTTTTTGCTTTTGTGTACATTTTATAATTCGGACGATGGCTAATCGCTAAATTAGAGAAACTTGAATAAACTCCGCTTTACCGCGGAATGTCTTTATTTACAGTTTTACCATGTGTTAAGGCCATGGTATCAGCTGTGCCCGAAAAGACGTATTACATTGTTTAATACCCTTCTTTCGCCTCTCTGATTAGTGCCTCATGAAATTCTAATTGGAATTTAATACAAGGAATTTCAGATTTTATTGAAACGAATATTGAACCTGCTTGAGGAGATTCACATTTCTTTTGCTTAATCTACCTTGAAAATTCTGGAGATGCTTTAAATTGGAAAAATGGTAGAGAACTGAAGGGCAGTGATGACCATAAACGTAAAATGTTTGTATTCTTTCTAAGATATCATCTCTCCTTTTTGTTTATTTGCCTCTAAAACTAAACTACCTGAAGATTAAGTGGACGTTTAAACAGTTCTTTCTAAATGTTATGAGAAGACAGATCTGCCAAGAAAGTTTTAGCTGTTTTGCTCTCTGATGAGTCTACCTTGGGAGGAGCAAACTGTCATTAAGTGCCAGGTTTTGTCACGGAACAGCTTGATTCTTCTGTAATACTGATCTGCATTTCTGAGAAGTTGAAATGCTTTGATGTATTACTGATATAGTCAGTCATCTTTAGTTCATTTTGATACTCCTTTATTTAAAGAAATGTGAAACTAATAGATCATGAAGGTAACTGGAATTATATTTGTATAGAAGGTATTTTTTATCTATAAAGGCAAGCTGATTTTAACGAAATAGCATTAAAAAGGCTAGGTATCTGTAGATTAAATATATTTTGAGGTAGTATTTACATATTGGGATAATCTTTCCATTGAACAAATTGGATACAAACTCCATTGGAAATTTTAGCTACAATTTGAGTCTTATTTTTTTCATTATTGATGGACTTTCATATCTATATTAAGACATCTAGGAAACAGTTTTACTCTGTTTTGGTTTACTATAAATTTTTTAAAAGACCAGGTAGAAAATGAAAATTTCATTTTGTTATTTGGTGTCAATAAGTTTTTTTTGTTGAATCCCACCGACCTCATTTCAGCTACTTTTTGGGGAGGAGATGGGTTATAAATAGTTTAAATTAGCTAAATAAATCAATATCATTACTAATTACTCTTCAGTTTTGCCTGCAGACTAGTTTAAAAAGTAACTACCTTAGAAATGCAAAGCTTAAGCACAAGATTGTAGGCGATCTTAAATTTAAAATAAATATAGAGGGGCGCCTGGGTGGCTCAGATGGTTAAACATCCAACTGAATTTCAGCTCAGGTCATGATCTCACGGTTGGTGAGATCTGTGTGGGGCGCTTGGCTAACAGCCCAGAGCCTGCTTGGGATTCTCTCTCTGCTTCTCCCTGCCGCCCCCCCCCCCCAATCTCTCAAAATAAACGTTAAAATAAAACAACTCTAGGTGAGCTTTGCAAACGTATGCCATAGATTGAATGTCTTTTGATTTTATTGTGCATGCTAATTTTCTTGATGTCAATATTTAGTACATGATTTTCATACAGGTGATTGGTTTACATTGGCTATAATACTGGCCAGATCAGTTATTTATTTTCTTGAGAACTTAAATAATCCTTTTGTTTTCTGTTACCTAGAACCAACACAGATCTATAGATTTCTTCGAACTCGAAATCTTATAGCTGTAAGTAATCAATAAAATTAATGAATATTGTTTTTTCCTAAAATTTCACCTATTTAATTTTAATATTTTTAAAACTTTTTTTATAGCCAATATTTTTGCACAGGACTCTTACTTACATGTCTCATCGAAACTCCAGAACAAACATCAAAAGGTACATTTTATGAATCTTATTTTGAGTTGATCAAACGATGTTAAACTTTTGTATTAAAGTACTATTTCTAATTAAAGATTAAATATAAAAACTGAGGTGAAAGAATGGTTGAATTGATTGCCAAGTGATATATAATGTTTTTATAAATCCCAGTTTATTACCAAAGTTTTTCCTAATAGAAATGATTTAGTAGTGAAGTATATGAAGTTATTTTACTGATTAACATTTTTACTTTGTGCTAAGAGTTTCAAATTTGATAGAAGTTGAGGATTTAAGTATTTATTAAAGGGCTCAGGGGAATTATCTTGGGTACATAAATTTAAGTTAATTTTTAAATATTTCTTACATGTTCTAACAATAAAAAATTTGCTTCCATAATGATAGGTTTAGAAAGCTTCATTTTATATCTTTCGTGGTGGTCTTTCTAAAAGAGGAAATATTTTTGAAGTCAGTACATTGAATGTCCTTGAAAAACAAGAAGCCTTAATTATCTAGTCTTCAGGTAGAGTCTAGAGGTGTTGATCAGAGCTTATTTTTGTTTATAATATGTGATATTTAACCATATGTAGTTATGGAATGCTAGTTTCTTATCATATGTGCAAGATTATTGAACATATCAAGTGAACAGTTTTAAATTTAAAGGAGAGAAATTGTATTAAGCATTTGGTATTGTTAGTCTTGACTCACTAAAACCATTATCCCAATAGACTTTGAAACCAAACTCCTTTAGAGGCTCCTTCTGGTTAGCATTCTGTTTCAACAGCAAGACTTGGTTCAGCTTTGTAGATATATCTATGTGTATTTTGAAGGATGGAAATATTAAAACTATTTGTCTTCTGGTAATCTTTCTGAACAGAGAGCGTGGGAGCGATTATGCACTTGTGCGCATTACATTTAGTAGGTGAAGCTTGCCAAGAGCCTAAATAACTAGGAAGAAGGTGATGGATTAGGCAACAGAATTAAATTTATCAGCTTTTTGCCTGTCTGTGCAATTATTTGATCTATTGCAGAGTTCAGCAGAGTTTTTCTGTGAAGGACCAGATAGTAAATACTTTAGGCTTTGTGGTCTAGGAGGCAGAATTGAGGTTATTAAGTAGAATGTAGGTGGGTACTTACACAAAAAGAGAGATAACAAATGGCTGCAGATTTTTTATTGATGAAATTTAAAGTGTGATAATTCAGTACAATGTTTTATAATATAGGCCTACTAGTGAGAAGTGTGTGATTCTTTTATTTTTATGGTGTGGGAGGAGATGACATTCTCCTTAATTGGGGTTTAGAATTCTCTGTCAAATCAGTCGCAAATATTTATCCATAAAAATCATTCTTAGCTCGTAGACTGTAAGCTGGATTTGGCCTATGGTCTGTAGTATGCTAACTGCTGATTTATTCTATAAAACTACAAGAATTTGATTAAGCAGTTAACTTTTACTCTGGTATTTTTAATATGGAAGATTAGTGAGTTATCATTTAGCTTACTACCTGATTTTAAAGTGATTAAGTTTTTAGGGGCACCCGGCTGACTCAGTAGAGCATGCAACTCCTGATCTTGGATCTTGGATCTTGGCGGGGGAATTACAAGTTTGAACCCCACATTGGGTGTAGAGATTACTAAAAAAAAAAAAAAAATCTTTTTTTAAAAGATTTTTTCAAAATTAGTATGTGTTAATCCATAAATAAATACAAAATATGTTTAAAATCCAATCTCATTATTTTCTTGTCATATTTATTTCTGGACTGTTTGTCTCATTGTGGGATACATTTCTATTGTCTGCTAATAGGTGGAGACAGTTTTAAAAGTTTGGTAGTAGAAACTACTTTTCTTAATTTATTGTTCTTTAGGCAAAAAATTGCCTTTTGGGGAAGTTCTGCAGCAGTTTACCAGCCAAGAAACATAAATCCCATAGCTTATTTTCATGGAAAAACATGTTAGGGATCACGTAACGCTTTTGTTATATGTTGGTCTACAAGAGACGTTAAAACTAAGTTTTGAAATATTATACGGCCTACATCTTTAAATGAATGTGCTGTTCTTTTCAGAGTAATTGGTGACTTTGGAGGATGGTGAATTAGCCTAGTGATTGTGGTCTTTGTTAAAACATGTTTTGAGGACTCCTTTTACAAAATTGCTTTTAATGCTATCCTTTTGTTAAAATGATTTTGGAATTCCTTTTTTACTGTTGTTACAGCATAATATCCATTGTTGGAATAAATATATTACTCCCTTTGAAGTCATACACTCAGTTGTAATAGTAATTCTGGTATGTTTGTTAAACTCACCTTGTACTTTAGTCTCCCTTCATAGAAGTATTCAAATTCTTTAGACTAACACAACGCTGATACAGGGGAAATACTCGTGAGTAGAAGGGCATCTTTTAATAAACTCATTTTACTAGATTTCACATAAGCTGTTTCTGAATTCCTCCCAAGACAATTTCATGGAGTTTCTTGAATTTTAAAAATATTCTTTTTGATGATCTTTGGCATTTTCCTTGTTAAATCTGACCTCCTGTTGCAGTTCCTTTTTAAAGAACGGAAATACTAGGTGCTAGGAGCGGGGCTGCTTTTGTATAGTTGCTCCTGTGGTGGTTTTTTTCCTAAGGAAGGCTGGATTGCCTTAATGATCTTACTTATTTCCAATGGTTGTTAATATTCAACTTTCCTATGCAGTTGTCCTATGTACATGTCCATAATATTGGAAGAGATGAACCTTGTGACTTCTAGTCTTAACTTTTCTTCTTACAGACAGGATTTCTTCTTGATTGTTATGTAAAGATAAACATATTCTTAAAAGTTTCCAATAACTTTACAATCTCCTTCAGTAGTATGTTTTAGCATTTATACTGAAAAATTCTTTTGTCAGTAGCCTAAAATAATCCTACATTTTTCTCCTTTCTTCTCTCTTATCTGTGGAGATTGAAAATGTATTGCCATCCTTTCTAAAGTACCTCTTAACTGTGCTCATTGGATGGAACTTTAATATTGAAGTTTTTAGTAACTCTAAAGGTAAAGAGAGCTTTTTTTAAAAAAAAGATCTTTTGTTAATAGAGGCTATTCACCTGAATTACAGAGTGTATCAATCCTGCTCTTCCTGTTGGTGTTTTACTCTAATATATTTACATTAACACTTCTCTACTGATAATTTTACATTATAGTAGAGTACAGTACCTGTTTTTGAGGAATGAGCACATTAATTCTAGTATCTGAATTCTGAATTCAAGCTTTACAAAGTAACTTATGTAGAATACATTAAGCTTTTCATGTTTTAAACCTGAGGAAATATATATGCGTATAAAGGGAAGTATTCATTTCCAATTAACATGTAGGTCTAGAATTTTAGCCTCTGTCTTAGGACAGATACAGTAGACCACCTTAAAAACTAAGATGAGGCTTATTTTAGACTCCGTTCATTCTCACTTTGTTTGGGAGTGTCTGGGGGTTGTTCTTCATTTGAGTTTCTGTTTTTTGGAAAAATACTTCTATCTCTTTAACTTTAAAGGTAAAAGCTAATAATTTTACTGTGATTTGATGGGTGTATCCCCTGACCTTCAAATTTTTCTCATGATGGTTGACACCCATCTCTTTAATATGACATGTCATTTAATTTGAGCCACTGCTGATAATCTTTGAGAATTGAGCCACTGGTGATAATCTTTGAGAATATTTTAACTTCAGATATATTTTATATGATAGTGCTAGCATATATTTGTCAAGTTATTTAACAGAAATATGAACATTTCATAATACACACAATTTGCATTTGTTTGGTTCAGTTGAGCAGATGGCTTAAATACCTTCAAAATATAAGGTACTGTGCCAGGCACTATGTGGTTTCCTTGAAGAAAAGCAAGCTCTACCTTTCAGGAGCTTATAGTCTTGGAGGAGAAATAAAATACATATGCAAGTTCACAGTTAGGAGATTAAATGTCAAAATAAATATAAGCCAAGTGTCATAGGTAAGGGGAAATCACTCTGGTTTGGGAATAATTACAGACGGTTTCATGGAAAAGTTAGCATTTGAGATGGGACTTGAAAGGTTGTCTGCTGTATTATACACTGTCTCAATATAGTATTCATTGTTATGGCTAACCATCCACAATTTATCTTATTAAGAATAATCAAAATCAGATTTCCAACTTGCCTATTACAGTGACAATGAAGTGTAATCTGTTTTTTTCCCCCAGTGGAGAAGTGATTATTTTGTTTATCTGTTTCTTCCAGGAAAACATTTAAAGTTGATGATATGTTATCAAAAGTAGAGAAAATGAAAGGAGAGCAAGAATCTCATAGGTAAGATACCTATCAGTTTACATTAAGTAACATACTTTAGGAAAGAGTAGAAATTATAGTGATCATTTCTCTAGTGATCACCTCAGTATTGTAAGGAGCTAGAAGGAACCTTAGAGGTCAGTTGGTCCAAACTCATACACAAATCAGGAATTACTAATTCTATAGCGTATGTGACAGAGAACCCTTAAGCCTCATCTTGAATATCTCCGATGTTGGGGACTCGCTGTTTTCTAAGGCAGTTGTGTTCATTATTGTTTATTTGTATTACCAGTTTCTTAAGTTTTGACTCAGAGTTTCTATAACTTCTGCACTTGGTATTAGTTTTGCCACCTTGTGTGAGGAAGGATGGAGACTCCTGTTCATGGTGTACTTACTATATACTAGATGCTATGCCAGGTGCTTCACAACATCACATTTCTTGTAAATAATTGTCTTCAAATCTGAGAGAGGCTCTCTTTATCTTGCTCTTCCCCATATTTACATCTTTCAGTCATAATGTTCCTAACTTTATTTTATATTTGAAATATGTTAATCACATTACAGTTTCAGAAATTTGACCCTTTGGATAGAACCTATTGTATGTTTTCAAATGTAATGCCCAGAACTAATCCCTGAATGTTCTGACTAGCCAAATATCTGCCTAAGCTAGATAGTGTGCTTCCATTTACTCATTTGATATGTAAACTAAAGAAATTTTGAGTGTTTTCTAAAGAGACACAGAAAATAGGGTCATATTTATTTACTGACTATTTTCAGGGAGAATACAGAACTAAAAGTACTAGAATTTAAAAAAATGAAGCTAGTAAAATTGCCACAGTAGTGTTTTTTTTTTCTTGAAATTTTAAATCATCTTGATTTAGGGGCACCTGGGTTGCTCAGTTGGCTAAGCAGCCAACTTCAGCTCAGGTCATGATCTCAACAGTTTGTGGATCCGAGCCCTGCCATCAGGCTCTGCTGACAGCTCAGAGCCTGGAGCCTGCTTCAGATTCTGTGTCTCCCTCTCTCTCTGACCGTCCCCTGCTCATGCTCTGTCTCTGTCTCTCTCTCTCTCTCTCTCTCTCTCAAAAATAAGTAAAGATGTTTAAAAAATGTTAAAATCATCTTGATTTAGATAGGATGTACACTGTCTTAATGATGCTTCATTTATGATTTCTCATCTATAGTAACTGGTGTAAAATATCATTTTGTAGTTGCTTATATTTTAGGTTTGGCTTTTGAATTAGGTTCTTTTGTTACATGAATTGTAAAACCACATTTTTTATCTTATATCTTGCATTTTTGTAGGACTGAACTGTAATTTATATTTCCATATCCAGGCAGTCTTGACTTGTGAATAAGCTGTGATAGTACATTCTGGAAGCTGAGATCCCAACTCTTAACTAATTTCTTCCTGCCCAAGGAGTACCTTACAACACAGGTCTGAGAATATTCTCAGTACATGTACACTTTTTTGCTTGAATTTCTATTCCAGATCCTTGTCTGGTTACCTATCCTAGACAGAGCTCTTGGGATCCTCAGGGTCTTTTCCATTTAAAGTATAAGGTGTAGTCAAACCCTGACCTCTGAGCTTCCTGCTTCTTTTCTCCCGAACATATTAATAGTTTGCTCTCCAGGTCTTTCAGAGTTTGTGTAAGAAAGAATAAACTAAAAAGAAAACTTGACCCCCTTTTTCGTGTTCTCCATCAAGGTTCCATGTTGATCACCACCAAACCCTGCTACTAACTTGTTGTGATACTGGCTTTGATAAATACTACAGAGCTTCCATTAGAATGTGTGTTGTGAGGGAGATCAGTAATACTAGTCAATTCTCTCTGAATAATCACCTAATAAATTTGTTCCTTTTGACCCAGTGAGTTTAACAGCTAGGGCAATACTGTAACAGGGGTGTTTTAACTCACAGAAACATCAGAGGCTTGTAAGAATTCCTGTGACTCTGATAAAAAAAACTTTTTCAGTCTTTAGTATCCATTTAGGACTAGTGAATTGGCCATCTCAACACCCCAAGAACCCCCTCCATCTCTCTCCCTCCTTCCTTCCCTCTTTCTCTCTCTCCGTTTCTCTTTTTAAATTTTTTTTTTAATGTTTGTTTTTGAGAGAGAGAGAGAATGAGAATAGAGGAGGGAGAGAGACAGGGAGACGCTGACTCCAGGCTCTGAGCTGTCAGTACAGAGTCCAATGCTGGGCTCAAACTCACAAACCGTGAGATCATGACCTGAGCTTAAGTTGGACGCTTAACTAACAGGCACCCAGGCACCCCTCTTTCTCTGTTTTATTTATTTATTTTTTTATTTTTATTAAAAATTTTTTTAAATGTTTTTATTTATTTTTGAGAGAGAGAGAGAGAGCGCGAGCGAGCAGGGGAGGGTCAGAGAGAGAAGAATCACAGGATCCGAAGAAAGGCTGCAGGCTCTGAGCTAGCTGTCAGCACAGAGCCCGATGTGGGGCTCCAACCCACGAACTATGAGATCATGACCGGAGCCGAAGTCGGACGCTTAACTGACTGAGCCACCCAGGCGCCCCAGACATTTTTATCTTAATCTATTTTTGAGAGACAGAGAGAGGTAGATCATGAGCAGGGGAGGGGCAGAGAGAAAGAGACACAGAATCGGAAGCAGGCTCCAGGCTCTGAGCTGCCAGCACAGAGCCCGAAGCGGGGCTCAAACCCACGAACTGTGAGATCATGACCTGAGCTGAAGTCGGACGCTCAACCAACTGAGCACCCAGGCGCCCCTCTTTTTATTTTTCAATTTTTTAAATGTTTTTATTTATTATTGAGACAGAGAGACACAGAACATGAGTAGGGAAGGGGCAGAGAAAGAGGGAGACACAGAATCTGAAGCAGGCTCCAGGCTCTGAGCTGTCAGCACAGATCCTGATGCGGGGCTCAAACCCACAAACTGAGATTATGACCTGAGCCGAAGTGGACACTTAACCGACTGAGCCACCCAGGTGCCCCCTCTCTCTTTTTTAGTAACAGACCTACATATGTTGGAGCTGACTGTGCTTAATACCCAGGAAGGCACATTAAGGCCGTTGAATTGTTGAGTTACTGTGCTAAGTGCTTCAACACCTGTCCCCCACCACCCCAATCTTTATGGATGTTTCGGTGTCACTCCCAGAGTCACTAAAATAAACTGGGAGATTGCTTCATTTTAAGTTTACCCCCAAAGCTCTATCTATAATGTTAAATTCTTTGAATGTGTTTCTCATCTAAAATTAGGCATAATCCTGGGGTGCCTGGGAGGCTAAGTCAGTTAAACATCTGACTGTTGGTTTCAGCTTGTTTCGTGGTCTCGTGGTGTGGGAATTTGGGTTCTGCATTGGGGACCCAAACTTTAAAATAAATTGGGGCACCTGGGTGACTCAGTTAAGCATCAGGGCATGATCTCACAGTTTGTGGGTTCGAGCCCCATATTGGGCTCTGTGCTGATGGCTCAGAGCCTGGAGCCTGCTTTGGGTTGTTTGTCTCCCTCTCTCTCTGCCCTTCCCAGGCTCACACTCTGTTTTTCTCTCTCAAATATAAATAAACGTTAAAAATTTTTTAAATAAATAAAATTTGGCATAATCCTATTATTCCACTGAACTTAACACATAGGATTGTAAGTTCCTTAGACAGCAATATATAATAACAGCACTATAAAACTTTGTAAAATTTGGTCAAATTATCTTTTAAGAGAACAATATTAATCTTTGTTCTTCTTCCCTTAATTAGTAGACGTTAATATTTTCTACATTAGAACATTTCTCTTTTCCATGTATATTTTTTATTCTGTACCATCTCAGACATAATGTTATTCAGTCTAGTTGGAACCTGAATTTGCTCAATGGTAGTAGTCTGGGAGTCTTTCATTGGAACTCCTGTTCTTTCAGCATTTCCAAAGTTATATTTCTCCTCCTAAATCCCATGAATTTCATTCTTCAGAGTTCCAGAGGAATATCACGATACACAAAAATGTTGTCCCACAGCGCAAAAGTTAGAACTCTGTCAGCTGCCTGACATATTTATGACATTTGTAATAACTTATAAACCCAACCAAATTCCCAGCATTATCTTTGCAAAATGAAGTTGGTGTTTGAGGATCTTTTACTATTTTATATTCTAGATCTACAGTTGTCTTACCTAGTCACAGATATTGGCAGAACTTACTAGGGGGAAGCAGCTGACAGAAAAAAACATGGACACTGTATAGTTTTTACTTTTTTAAGATGTCAGTCAATTCATGTCAGTAGCCTGGAATTGATAAATATAACCCTAAAACTCAGTAATAAGCCCTACCCTGTATGAAGATTGTTTCCTTGAAGAATGACTTCTGAAAACTCCATAACAATTAGCAAATTTTAGAAATTCATAGTGGTTGCTCCTTCATTCTCTCAAGTTTATCCTGTTGTTTCTTGTTGCTTTTTTGGTGTGATTGGGTATATTTATTTAAAATATCTGTCTTTTCTTTTTAGAATATCTGAAATAGTTCCTTCTATCCTGTCCTCTTCAGCTCTAATTTTGACATTCCAGTTTATTATGGGTTTTAATTTATTTTGGGTTTTGACCAAGCACTGTGGCTTATTGGAATAAATCTCTAGTCTTTCTTTAGTTTTCTGTCCTGGCATGATCCCAGTAGTCTTTTGTGCTGTTAGTACCACCAGTTTTGGAATTCTGTAGTTAGAACTCCTCTGACTTCTAAAGTGCATGTCCACTGGCTAAATGGTAGCATGAAAAGATTTCCAAATTGGAGTTGTTTCCAGAAGCATTTCCTGGGGCCAAATGAGAACCAAAATGGTCTCTTCTCTCTTTCCCTTAATCATCATCCATTCCTGGCCCACTGTTAGTAGATTTTTAAGACATGCCCTTAAAAGATACCAGAACTAGGGGCCCCTGGGTGGCTCAGTCAGTTAAGCATCCAACTCTTGATTTCAGCTCAGGTCATGATGTCATGGGGATGAGATCAAGCCATGCTGGGTGTGCAGCCTGCTTAAGATTCTTCCTCCACCTTTCCTCCTCCCCCTCCCCTGTTTGCACACCATGCTCACTCTCTCAAAAAAAAAAAACCCCAGAACTTGAGCTTTTACTAGGGACATTTTGAAGCCAGAGTTTTGTAGGTCAGTAACATAAATTGCCTTTCATCACTTTTTATTGTTGTTGTTACAACCTAAGCTTTTGAATTCATAATCTTCCTTTTCTAAGCATCTTTTTGTATAATGAAGTTTGGATCTCTTTTTTTCTGAGAACTAGTTTTCTTAGTGTATGGGGTCCAAGATTCTATACTAGTTCTAGGGGATAGAATGATGAGCAAAACAAGGGAAGACCCTGCTGTTAGGCAGAAAAAAGATACAATTATGTAATTAGTACAATTATAAAAATAATTGCTTGAAAAGAAAAATACAGGGAAAGTGAACGGATGGAGCAGGAGAAGCAGTTCATGTTTGAGATGTTGGATTTGGGAATAATGATGGTCAGGGCAGGCTTCCTTTAAGAAAATGAGCTGAGATATGAAAGGTGAATATAGGAATAAAATGGGGAGAGAGGGTGAACAGATGGGTGAGTCTGAATAAAGGGAATCTTATACATATGTCATTTGAGGCCAGAGTAGCTAACGAGAAAGAATAAGGAGAGTGGTATTAGATAAGGCTAGAGCATATGGCCAAGGCCAGATAATGCAGAGCCTTGAAGGCTATTTGAGGATATTGGTCTTTATCCCTGGAAAGCCATAAATTACTTTAAATAGATATATTGAATTAATGGCATTTCCCTACCCTTCTCCCTTTTAGCTTAGCTACATTTTTAAAACTTCAGCCTGCTTCTAAACTCCATTGTATGTCTTTTCCACCATTAATAAAATCTTAGGTGTTTTTCCCCTTTTCCTTTTTTTTTTTAATAATCTCGTATTGACTATAAGTTTTGAAGTTGTTTTCAAATCATCATCTTTTTATGTTCAAGTTTTAGTTGTTCCTCTTTCAGAACCTAAGCCATAGATTTCTTTTCAGATACCTATTTCTGAAGTAGTAACTGATAGTTGCTACTGAGCATATCTGATTCTTAAAAATTTAAGTGTTTAAGAACAATTTTAAGATGTTTCTCCTTGTATAATCTTTGGGTTTACAATAATTCCTTTATGGTTCATCTATTATATTTGGGAGGGGATTTATTTATTTGTAATGGACTCCCTCACCTCATTCAAGTTTATCTTCTTATTATAAAGTGTTCCCATCTGTATGTGAACCCCACTAGATTCCAGAATAAGGGACTTGATGTAGTCACCAATTCCTTAGCTTTGTACATCATATCAATAAATGTATAAGAAATTATGCATTAAATACATGAAGAGTATACTTCTAACAGAAATAGTTTATTATCCTGTTTTAAGGATGATAGTTATAGCTAGCTATAACTCTAGAATTGAAGTCTTATGTCTGCCACTATCAGATTAATGTGTACAAAATAGAGGCACTAATCTTGGTCTCTTTCCAGTATAAAAACTTTGGTCCTTCAGTGAGATCTGGCTATTCTTTTTTTGCAGGGAGGCACATTCTTAGATTTGAGTTTTCTAGATGAATGCCATTTCAAAATGTTACTCCTCTGTGAATTTAAATTTACTTAACCTCATTCCATAGACAGCTTTATTTTATTTATTTTTTAAGACTTTTTAAAAAATGTTGTTTTATTTTGAGAGAGAGACAGAGCGTGAGCAGGGGAGGGGCAGAGAGAGAGGCACAGAATTTGAAGCAGGCTCCAGGCTCTGAGCTGTCAGCACAGAGCCTGACGTGGGGCTCGAACCCACGGCTGCAAGATCATGACCTGAGCTGTAGTCGGACGCTTAACCAACTGAGCCACCCAGGTGCCTCTACCGTGTACCATTTATTATTTTTTTTTAACATTTATTTATTTTTTGAGAGACAGACGGTGTGAGTGGATGAGGGGCAGAGAGAGAGGCTCACAGATTCTGAAGCAGTCTCCAGGCTTTGAGCTGTCAGCACAGAGTCTGATGCGGGGCTCGATCTCTCGAACCTGCAAGATCATGGCCTTAGGCGAAGTCTGATGCGTAACTGACTGAGCCACCCAGGCGCCCCCCTACAGTTCCCTTATTATTTTCATTACTTTTTTTTTTTCCTCTTCTTTTTTTGGTGGTGGGGGTGGTTATGTTTAAATGAAGTTGCTTTTACAACACCAAAGATTTAATCATCCATTTCATATATAAAAGGTAGCTACTTTTTTGCATGGACCTCAAGTATATTGTAGTATAGAGGTGGAATTTAAGGAAAGGCATTAAGCAGGCTGTGTTGTAGCTTATGGGCAAGTAATAAATTGTATCATTTATCTTGAATGTATCATAGATAAGCTGCTATATAATGATTGCCACTTCAGATAGCTGTGACACAAATAAATGTTAAAAAAAATAATAATTTCTGTATAAGTCTAATTACATGAAAAAGAAGTTGGGGTTCTGATTTTTTACTTTGCTTATCCATTTGGAGTGTCATTGTAACTACTGTATTGTAAATGATGGAAAATAATTGCATATGTTAAAAAAATAGTGTTATATTCTAAAAAAAATAAAGTTACAAAAAAAAAAAAACTGTCTCAAGCCATCTGCTGCCGTAAGGAACTTTTTTGTTTGTCTTTAATTTTCAATCTCTCCTAGATAGAAGCTTTTGTAAATACACTTATTGATCACAAGCTTGGATGTTATGGCAATGTTTGATTTCTGTAAAAGTTTTTTAAGTTTTACTCTTAGTTTCTTACCTTGTTGTGGAATGGAAACAAGTTTCCCCTGTGACCTCAGTTTGCAGAGAACATTTTGAGTAACACATTTAAAATACTTTCTGGGATAGATCAATGTGAGATGTTTCTGGCATTTCAGAGTTGGAATTTAGAATCACATATTCTATAAAAACAATGTAAATAGTACTATAAGCAGAGCACTACAGTGTAATGGGTCATGATCCCTCACCTTAAAAATGTGTTACTCTAGGGGCACCTGACTGGCTTAGTTGGTAGAGCATACAACTCTTGATCACAGGGTTGTGAGTTCAAGCCCCATGTTTGGCATAGAGTTTAATTTTTTTTAAAAGTCGGTTACTCTAGGAGGACATCACTATTCTTAATGAAAAGCATTAAGGTGCTAGGGACACTGATGTAATAAAAAGATTATCAAAAGAGAATGTGTGTGAAAAAATAGTGACAAAAAAGTAGGGAATACAAGTACTTGGGATTAAGCTCTGATCATTAAGCTCTGGGATGATTGGATATGGGACCGTTGTAGAAGAGGGAGAATACTTTGATGGATACTTTATCATTTTATGCATGCCTTACAATTTTGAGAGAGGTTATTTCCTCATTTTACAGATAATTAGGTCACAGCTAATAACTGGAGCCAGAATTTAAACTTGGATTTTTCTGTGTTTTACCATTGTATCTTATTTTCCTATGTAGGGTTTTACAGGAGATTAAAAAAAATGGGAGCCATATTATAGACCACAATTAGACAAAAGATTTGGCAGTTGGGGCTTATTGGAAAATTTGGAGACAGGAATGATACATACAGAATGGTGTTTTAAGAAAATTAACCTGGCCTTGAGACGTAGGTTAACTCAAACAGCGAAGAATAGGATAGATTGGATGAGTAATGGATTGTCTTCTAACATGTAGAAATTATAGAATATTCCTCTTTGTTTTTCAGTTATGCTTTGGAGTTTTGGTAATTCTGCTTTGTAAGGTGACATTTATGGAACTGTTTTTTTTTTAATAGGAAAATGCTTGTCTTCTAGTAAAATGACGTAGATTTTGTAGATGGCAGATGTACTTCTTAAAATCAGATTTGGATATAACTATCATTCAATAAAATATACCCACCTTAATAGAGTTTTGACAGATGCATACACTTGCATAATCAACCACAATCAAGATATAGAACGTTTCCATCATCTTGAAAAATTCTTTTGGGCCTCTTTACAGGTCTGTCCCCTTAATGTACTTTTTGAATGGGGGTATAAATATGTAGTTAGATTCAGTCTTTTCGGTGTATAGTTCTGAGTTTTGATGACTGCATGCAGTCAGGTAGCAATGACTGCAATCAAGATAAAGATTCTTTAAAATTCCCTTATGACCCTTTTATAGTCAGCTCTCTTCTTCCCTACTCCTTCTGTGTTTTGATAATCTAATTCATGTCAGAAAATGAGTAAATATAAATTATTTACCTTTTTTTAAGGATCCCATTATATCCCATTTTTTTGTTGTCGATGCTTAAGTTATACTTGTTATTCTTAGTTCTCCCCTCATATTTATGCTTTCTAACTCTGCTTGAACCCTTACATTTCTACTCTTCCGTAGTCATTTTGTCCTTTACTGATATCCTGGCATACTTTTCTTAGTACTGTTCAGGAAATGCCTTTTGAGACCACCTCCCCTGTAGTTTTTAGCATACAGTTTCATGCCTTACCTCAGTAAGAAGATAGGGCATTCTCACATCTTCTGTTAAAGGATTACTCTGCTTCTCTAAGAAAGAGGAATCCTGGGCAGAGCTACAAAGATAATCTCTTTGTAATATGTCCTCATTTTCAATCATACTTGCTCCTTAAAACTCTTTTGCCTCAATGTCTTTACATAACTCTTCCCCTCTAATTATAAGAATGACTAGATTGGGGCACCTGGGTGGCTCAGTTGGTTAAGCGTCCGGCTTCGGCTCAGGTCATAATCTCACGGTTCGTGGGTTTGAGCCCCACTCGGGCTCTGTGCTGACAGCTCAGAGCCTGGAGCCTGCTTCGGATTCAGTATCTCTCTCTCTGTCTCTCTCTCCCTGTCTCTCTCTCTCCCTGTCTCTCTCTCTCTCTCTCTCTCCCTCTCTCTCTCTCTCTCTCTCTCTCTCTCTCTCTCTCTCTGCCCCTCCCCTGCTTGTGCTGTCTCTGTCTCTCAAAAATAAATGTAAAAAATTAAAAAAAAGAATGACTAGATTGTCACCATAATTTTAAAAAACAAACAAAACCATACCCTTTATTGATCCTTATTGCCTTTTACACTAGTAAATTTTTTGATTAAGGAATCAGCATTCCTTCCCTTCCCCCAACATCTGTGATCTATAATCTGGTATGTTTCAGTATGACATGACAAAAACTGTATTCTAGAAAGTTATGAATGACTCCTGATCAACTAAATAGATTGCTTGCTTTTTCAGTTTAAAGGTCTTACAAAAGCCTATGGATGTTTCTGTTTATTCTGTCTCATCTTAATAGTCTTTCCATGTCAGTTGATAATTTTCAAAAGGATCAGTATAGTTTATGCTTCCTTTTCCATTGCTTTTAAAACAGTGAAAACGACATGTTGAAACAATAAATTACACATCTATAGCAGATCTGTAATTATATATTTTACCCCTAATGGAAGAAGGTGATGGTTCTGCATCATTTGTTAGGAGATTGAATTTCCATAGCTTGAAAATATTCAAGCACTTTTGCATGCCTCAGCTATCCTTATCAAAATTTTCTTTTTGAGGGGTGGTAAGGGAAACGTGTTCCCATTTTATAGGTAGTTGGTACTAAAGCACAGTAAAGTATTTGCTTGTCTGTTTTTTTTCCTGCCTTATTCCTTTGGTATTTTTAAAAAAATAATTCTTAAATTTACATCCAAGTTAGCATATAGTGCAACAGTAATTTCAGGAGTAGATTTCTTAATGCCACCTACCCATTTAGCCCATTCCCCCCGCCACAACTCTTCCAGCAATCCTGTTTGTTCTCAGTATTTAAGGGTCTTCCATGTTTTATTACCCTCCCAGTTTTTATATTATTTTTGCTCCCTTTGGCATTTTTGTATACTTTATTTTTTTTTGTTGTTTTATGTGTATAGACATGTGCGAAGTTGTGGGCTTGCATAGAGTTAGGATGAGAAACTCAAACATTATTTATAGATTAGCTGAAGTAACTTTGATTTCAACCTTAATTTTTAAAGTTTAGGCTATTTTTATTATAGAGCATTAAAGTGATAAATTTTTTTGTTTTTATATTTTTTTTTTTAGCTTGTCAGCTCATCTACAGCTTACATTTACTGGTTTCTTCCACAAAAACGGTACGTACCTTAAAGTAAATATATTGGCATTGTATCAACAAAATGCCTTTGTGAATGTAAAAAAGAAATAATATTGCATGTGTGTATACATTTATAAAATTAGGGGCGCCTGGGTGGTTCAGTTGGTTAAGTATCCAAGTTGGGCTCAGGTCATTATGTCACAGTTCATGGGTTTGAGCCCCGCCTTGGGCTCTGTGCTGACAGTTTGGAGCCAGAAGCCTATTTCAGATTCTGTGTCTCCCTCTTTTTCTGCCCCCCACCCTCCAAACATAAATAAACATTAACAAAAATTCATAAAATTATATTTATTGGAAAAGATGTCAATTCTGATAATTCAGTTTCTCTTTAGTTGATTTCTCCAACAATTTCAGTTATTGATTTATGTGGTCAGTGATGGGATGTAGAAGATGTAACTTGTAACTCTTTAAACTTTAAAAGTTTGGTTCTTGGGGCACCTGGGCTCAGTCTGTTGAGCATGCAGCTTTGACTCAGGTTATGATCTTGCGGTTTGTGGGTTTGAGTCCCGTGTCGAGCTCTGTGCTGACAGCTCAGAGCCTGGAGCCTGCTTCAGATCCTGTGTCTTCTGCTCTCTCTGCCTCTCCCTGCTTGTACTCTGTGTCTCTCTCAAAAATAAACAAACATTTAAAAAAATTTTTTTTAAGTAGTGGTACTTAACTTTTAGTGTATGTAGAAATGTTTTAACAGTTTGTTTAAAATATGTATACCTGGACCTACAAAGACTCAGATCTAGTAGGATATAGCTTAGGTATGCCAAAGTTTGGCATAGCTGAGGAGTCTGCATTTTAATAAAGCACCAAGATAATTCTGAAATTGGTTGTCTGAGGAATAAATTTGAAGAAACTGGCTTAAATGCTTTTTTAGGTGGACATTATACATAAAATCTTGTTCATAGCTTGGTTTCCTTACTACTTTCTTGCTGTTGATTTAAGTTTTAGGTAGATTTTGAGGTTTTTAAAATTATTTACTACTGTGTGTGATCATTCTTGAAGGTGAATGTTAGCTGTATCTGGGTTATTACTGAAATAGGTGAAATTCCAGCTCTTAACTGTAAACTGACTTTTTATGGCACTAACTATTGCTATAAAAAAAGCTGTATAATATTGTCTTACCCATCTCAGACCCATCATCTTTCCAGAGATCATAACTAGAAAATAATGGGAAAATCTTTTCATACAATTAAGTTTCTTAGATTTTGCTGTTTCTTCTAATGTTTTTTGAACTTTAAATTAATTGTCTTAGAATCTGAAATAGATGAAGACTCTCCCTTTCCACGTAAACATTTTTTAGTTGATGTTATTGCATCCTAATTTTTATTTTCTATTTTATTTTTTTAAATTATTTTTGAGAGAGAGAGCCTGCTTGTGAGTGAGGGAGAAGCAGAGAGAGAGCATGACAGAGGATCCAAAGCAGGCTGAGCACTGACAGCAGACAGACCCATGTGGGGCTTGAACTCATGAATTGTGAGATCATGACCTGAGCTAAAGTCAGACGCTCAACCAACTGAGCCACCCCATATTAAAATTTTTGAAAAATACAGTAATAAAACAACACAACCCCTGCTACCAATGGAATATATCAATATGTTATATATTTTGCAAAGAAAAGTATATAGTCTTAAATGTCACTTTATTAAAAGAAGTTCAAGTATACTAGGTAAAGTTACTAGGCTTATCCATCTTTAATGATGTAATGGAATAAAATTTTTATAAGAAACATGGCATATTGGTAATTCTTGGTATTTAATTAGAAATAATGTTTAATAATAATAGAACAGTTTCAAACCCCTTTTTTTTTATGTAAGAAGTTTGAAATCTGGTCATATCTGTATCAGCAACTACTATAACCTTAATTTTGGTTTTGCCTTAGATCTGATCCTTTTTATATATATATATATATATATATATATATATATATATATATATATATATATAAGTAAACTGGGGGTTCCTGGGTGGCTCAGTCAATTAAGCAGCCGACTTCAGCTCGGGTTTATTTTTTCATTGTTCTGTCTAGAGATGGCCACACAATGTCTGATCTTCAAATTGTGACTGTAGCACTGTCACTATTGTCATCTTTAAAAATAAACTTCTGGGGGGGGCACCTGGGGGGCTCAGTTGGTTAAGTGGCCAACTTCAGCTCAGGTCATGATATCATAGTTTGTGGGTTCGAGCCCCAGGTCAGGCTCTCTGCTGACATCTCAGAGCCTGGAGCCTGCTTTGGATTCTGTGTCTCCCTCTCTGACTTTCCCCCACTCACACTCTGTCTCTCTCTCTCAAAAATAAATAAACGTTAAATGTAAACTGTAAATGTAAGCATTTTTGTGTTTTTTCCTAAATATAATCTTATAATCCTAAATATAATCTTATAATTTCCTAAATATAATCTTATAATCATCTTGTAGAGTCCCTTTTTTCTACTCCTTCATTATACGTGGTTTTCTGTGGTACTTTTAAAGTCCTCTGGGGCGCTTCAGTAGCTCAGCTGGTTGAGCATTCCACTCTTGATACTGGCTCAAGTTATGATCCAAGGGTTGTGGGATTGAGCCCCACATGGGGCTCCGCACTGAGCATGGAGACTGCTTAAGACTCTTTCTCTCCTGGGGCGCCTGGGTGGCTTAGTCGGTTGAGCGCCCAGCTTCAGCTCAGATCATGATCTCGCAGTTTTTGGGTTCAAGACCTGTGTTAGGCTCTGTGCCTACAATTCAGTCTGGAGCCTGTCTTCAGATTCTGTGCCTCCTTCTCTCTCTGATCCTCCCCTGTTCATGCACGCTCGCTCTCTCTCTCAAAAATAAAACATGTTTAAAAATTAAAAAAAAAAAGATTCTTTCTCTCCCTCTCCCCCCTCCCTTGCTTATATTCTCTAAAAAAAAAGTAATAATAAAGTATAGTACATGAATTATAATGCTTCAGAAGCTTACAGTTTGAATTTTATAGGTTCATTAGCTCTTTGTTCCCAGGGACATATACAGAAAACATAGGTGAGTCATTCATAACTGAAGCTCGTGATGGATATTAATTGAATATTTACTCATTAATGTTACTTGATTAATATTTAAGTTGAATTAATTTTACTTAGTTAAAATCAGAGTAGTGTGATTAAACTTTTTTCTTGTCTACATGACAAAAATACGTAAATTCAAAATTGCTCAAATTCACTTAATTTTTTCTTGATGTTACTGATGTAAATGAGCAAGTAAACTGTGTTGATACTTTTGTTTCCAGAAAACAAGTTCCCATTATAACTTTCAAAATTAGTACAAGTTAGGAAGACGCAGCTATATTGCATCTCCTGTTTAATCAAGCTCTTTTTTTTTTTAATGCTTTATTTATTTTTGATACAGCGAGAGACAGAGGATGAGAGGGGGAGGGTCAGAGAGAGAGGAGACACAGAACCGGAAGCAGGCTCCAGGCTCTGAGCTAGCTGTCAGCACAGAGTCTGACGCGGGGCTCGAACCCACGAACGTGAGATCTGACCTGAGCCGAAGTTGGAGGCTTAACTGACTGAGCCACCCACGTGCCCCTAATCAAGCTCTTTTTGTAGTAGTTTTTTTTTTTTTTTAAAGAAATAGTATTTTTAAGAAACCAAGATAGAAAACCAACATCAGGATCCCTAAAATCTGATTATTTTTCCTTTTCTTTTTAAATGAAGACTTTTGTTTAGCTATTACTACTTGAAACTGCTTAGAATGAATGTACAAAGATTATTAGGGTACTATTTTCATGGTTAGTATTGTTTGGAGAGTATTTTTGTTACTGCATTTTAAACACTGGATTTTTTTTTGGCTGTATTAAAGTGTTTTTTTTTATCCTGGATACAACTTTCAAAGATATGAATTCAAACATTTTATGCACACACCCTACACAAGAATGTTTTAAGGTAGAAAAAAAGAGTTGTCCAAAATCTTAGAACAATTTTTTTTATAAAAGTTTTGTGGATTCATCTATTATGGTAGTTATATATGTTATTGAAACTTAATGGTAAAAAATTAAACTATTAATAATGTCTTTGGGATTAAAGACAAGTTTTAGAAAAGTGTTCTAGAACTGCAATTTGCAGGAGTTTTTGTTAGTTAATTGATACAGAGAATATAGACTATTATTTAAATTAAAATCCTTAAGCTTTTAGACCCAAGTAGTAAATAATATCCTAATTTTTGCTATCCTGTTTAGGCTTTAGAGAAATTCTGGGGAAAAAAATAAAGAACTAGCTATTTTTCTTATGAAATGATACTATAGTTGTTTAGATAACTTTAAAAAATTTTTTAAATTAAAAAAAAATTTTTATAGTTTATTGTCAAGTTGATTTTCGTAAAACACCCACTGCCCATCTCCACAATTGCCCTCCTCCATGCCCCTTTCCTCCTCCCCTAGATAACTTTTATACTGTATTTTAGAAATTTATTATTTTAATCCGTCTGGTCATAAGTCCCGGTCAAATCAAAGAACTTTTTGGTTTTACATCGCTGTATATTCAAAATGAAACATACATAATAATTCAATTTAAGTGTATCTTAAACTAAGTAATTTTTATAATAGATTTTTGGAGAAGGAAAAAATCTTTTAATGTTTATTTTGTATGTGGCTGTCTCTCCTGAATATTTCATTTGTATTTTCTGCCAAAAAGCTTTAACTACATCTGTCAAAAATATTTTTGATTAGCAGTTTTTATATTCTTTTATTGTCATAAATGTTACATCTTTATAGCCAAATAAACTTATTTTTCATTATAGCCAAATAAGTAACTTTTTTTAGTTTTAAGATAATTGAGCATCTTATTTGAATCAAAAGAAAATCACAGTATTGTAGGAAGGTAATTATAATTGTATTGTGAAAGGTTTATTTAAATGGTTATAAAGGCTTTGAAAGAGTTTGAAAATGATTTCATGGGGAAAAATGAGTAATCTTCTGAGAAGTATTCATTATAGGAAGCATTTTTGTTGGAAATTCCCAGACTACTTAGGAAAATAAGTATGATATTTATATTTTAAAAAATACATTTTAAAGTACTGATTTTCTGTTTAGATAAGCCATCACAAAACTCAGAAAATGAACAAAATTCTGTTACCCTGGAAGTCCTGCTTGTGAAAGTTTGCCACAAAAAAAGAAAGGTAACATATAAAATGATACTGGTAGATTATGTGGAATATTTTTTAAATATGTTCATGCATATATATTGTGCTTTTTAAATCTTGAAAGCTTTTAAATGTGTTGATGCTGAATTATAAAACTGATAATCTCTTTTGCCAACCTTGTAGACTTTTCATGTTTTTTCTGGACCGGGTATAGATATGTGCGTGAAACTTTCTCTTATAGGAGTTTGACACTGAAGGAAAGAACCTATCTTTTAGCATTTTAGGACATAAATTCAGTTGCTTCCCTATGACTTCAGTGTCTTACCTTATTTTTTAGCTATTTATGCCAATTGAAATTAAAATTTAAATATAAGGGCTGAGAGAGTTTTACCTCTTGTAACACTACTCTCAGGCAAAGAAACTGTGTTGCCCGTATCATCAGCCATTAACCTGTTAATATATTGCTACAAATTTTTATTCAGAAGATGAAATCATTTCATCATATAAACACATGTAATGATAGTTAAATTACCTTGGCAACCCACTAAAGCCAACAGTTACAATTTTCATATCTTCAAGACCTGAGGTATTTTAAGAGTAGGAATGACCTGTAGAGAGGTTCCTGTTGCTGATGTTCTTCCAAAATCATAGTAGGGCAATACAGGGCCCTGATACGGAGTGGACTAAGGTGATAGGAGAAAATGGTGTAAGTATACATTCAAAATGTCAAAGTTAAGAAATATCACTCCCCACTTCCATGCAATCCTGGTACAGCAGTGATGTGAAAATTCTTCAAGACACATTATTATTCAGGAAAAAAAAGGGAATATAACTATAGTGTCATTTTTGTGTTTTAAATGAAATAATAGGTGTAAACATTTTCCTTGGAAGATTAGCTATCTTTGGAGTGTAGGGCCTGGGGGAGTGGGGCAGACTTAAATATTTTTAAGGTAAAAGTATTTCAGATGACCACCAGCTAAATATTGGATGTATCATATCATTATTTTTATTACATTAGATTGAAGAGATCCTCAGTTGTGTTACAATTTGGTATATGGTTATTCCAAATCATTTTGTGGCTTCATCACAATTTTCAGAACTATGGTTAGAATTTCAACATGCCATTTGGTAATGATGATTTCTATATCTGTGTTTAGAAGTTTTATTATAATCTATAATTGCATATGAATAAATAAGTATAATTTCATAATCTTTGCCTTTGCAGGATGTAAGTTGTCCAATAAGGCAAGTTCCTACAGGTAAAAAGCAGGTGCCTTTGAATCCTGATCTCAATCAAACAAAACCTGGAAATTTCCCGTCCCTTGCAGTTTCCAGTAATGAATTTGAACCTAGTAACAGCCATATGGTGAAGTCTTACTCATTGCTGTTTAGAGTGACTCGTCCGGGAAGAAGAGAATTTAATGGAATGATTAATGGAGAAACCAATGAAAATATTGGTAATTTTTTATTCTAATTATTTTAAACTTTGCTTTTCTAAGGAAAAACTAGAAGTAAATTGCATTCATTCTAAAGGCATGGTCTTTATTTGCAAATCTTTTACAGTCTGATGAGATGATTAATCTATGGTAGATTTGCCCTGGATATTAAACTGTTGGCTATTGTGCTGTACTAGGTATTTAATCTGCAAAGTTCTCAGTGTTACATGATGAAACATATTTCATGTAGTAAAAAATAATTATATTAAACAGTGGATAGAGAAGACTGGTATTTCAAATCGTCCTCTCAGCAAACAATGAACTCCCCCCCCCACGAATAGCATTTTATTGCGAAAAATTTCATGCATACACGTTTGGAAGAGTTTATGTAGTGAACATCTATCTACCCACTACTTAGTTTCTGTAATTAAGATTTTACCGTATTTGCTTATCACATATCTACTCCTCTGTCTTCCCAGCAGTTCTGAATCCACCTTTGAGGTAATCATTCAGCCAAAATATAGGTGCTGGGGATACAAAGATCATTAAAACATCCAGTCCTGTCTTCCAAAAGCTCACAACAGCTGACCTAGAATACGGAGATATAAATAATTGTAGCAAAATGATAAGTGGTTTAATAGAAGTACATGTGAAGTTTAGTGGAGAAGCACCTTGGGAGAAATAACCTTAGAGTCTTGAAGTATCCTTTGAAGTTCTTAAAAAGTAACCATAAATGAGGATTTTTTTTCTCCTTGCCTAGTAAGGACATACACATATGGTAAAACATAAAATTGAAGAGTGTAAATCTGGATATTGTATCACAACTTAATCATAATTTATACCTAATTTGGGTTAAGGGACCATATATCATAAATATGTTTTTCTTTGAATATGTGATTCATGAGAAATGTTTGTGAAATTCAGATGTCAATGAAGAACTTCCAGCTAGAAGAAAACGAAATCGTGAAGATGGGGAAAAGACATTTGTTGCACAAATGACAGTATTTGATAAAAACAGGTAATGTTGATAGACAAGTGAGGTTCCCATAATGTTCTAGAAATGTTTTTATCCTCAAGCATAATATAGTGTGATATTTCTTTACCATATTTCTCTTTATTCTTAAAAATGAAAAATTTGTAAGTACTGAATTTTTCTCTTTGTCACACAGAAAGCAGTAAACAGATGAGTTGTTATTTGAATGGCTCAGTTAAGATTGTGTATTAGGCATGTATTTTCTGAGTGTCTCCTCTGTATCAGACACTGCTCTAGGTAGTGAAAAGTCAAAAAAAAATCCCTCCTTTCATAGAGCTTAACTTCTGGTGGAGAAAACAGACATCACTGCCCCCAAATTCTGTCAACTATTGTCACTTAGTGATGAGTGTTAAGTGGTTGTTTTACAAAGAAACCCTCTAGGAGATAGTAATATTTGAACAGAGATGTGAATTAAGTGGGCCCTGTGCAAATCTTTATTCTGTGTATTAGTCTAAAGATAAGGAAGAAATCTGTGGTCATCCTGTAGCGCTCTGTGCATTTGGCACAGGGAAGCAGCAAAGGCGACCTGGGTCGGCATCTCTGCGGTTTTCATTGGGGAGTGAAGCATCTTAGTGCCAGGAAAAGATCTAGGAAGCAAAGGCAGCGGGGTTTTTTTTCCTTTTTAATGTTTTTATTTTATTTTTGAGAGAGAGAGAGACAGAGCACGAGTAGGGGCTGGGCAGAGGAGAAGGAGACACAGAATCTGAAGCAGAGTCCTGGCTTGGAGTTGTCTGCAGAGAGCCCAGTGCGAGGCTTGAACTTCCAGAGTGGGAGATCAGGACCTGAGCCCAAGTCGGACACTTAACGGACTGAGCCACCCAGGCGCTCCGGCAGCATTCTTTTTTGACCCCGTTGGAGAGTGGAACCTGTAACGTGCCATGAGTTCTTGTTTCAAGCTTCTTGCTCGTAGTTCACACAGTTCACTATTAGTCTGACTAGGTTTCAGAGAAAGAGCAAGGACAGCAGCTAGTACATCCTTCTACTCTGTAAAATGTACTAGATTGTTGCTTTATGTAATCACTTGTTAGCTACCAGGTAAAGACAGTTACGAGGACTTTAAAGTAAAAGTAAAGATGGTTAGGAAAAATGCTGTAAGTTCTGGATACTGTATTGTCTTAGAATAAATCACTTAACATTACTATTAGAATATATCACTTAATATTAAACCAATATAGTGTCTTTAGAAAGTCTGAGTTAAAGATTTATTTTATTTTTAATGTTTATTTTTGAAAGAGAGCGTAAGGGAGGGGCAGAGAGAGGGAGACAGCGCTTCGCTGACAGCAAAGAGCCCAATGTGGGGCTGGAACTCCCAAACTGTGAGATCACAACCTGAGCCAAAGTTCGACGTTTACCCACTGAGCCAACCAGGCGCCCCTCTGAGTTAAGAGATTTAAATGGAAAACAGCAGAAACAAATATAGTAGTTATGTCTGTGGGAGAAAAATGGGTAGGATGTGGCACAGTGGGCTTTGTCAACATGGGTCAGTGTTCTATTTTGGGCAGCATGGGGGATGTATGTTGTGTTCTTTTTTAAATTCTTTCTGCCTTACATATATATTAACATATTCCTTGTACTTATGAAGTACTGCCTTTTTTTTAATGTTTATTTTTGAGAGAGAGAGAGAGAGCATGAGCAAGTGAAGGGCAGTGAAGGGGAGACAGGAAATCAGAAGCGAGCTCTGCACTGACAGCAGAGCCTGATGCGGGGCTCGAATTCACAAACTAGAAGATCATGGCCTGAGCCAGAGCGGGTGCTTAACTGACTGAGACACCCCTGAAATACTGCTTTCTGTTTAATAAATAAAAGTACCAAGAAGAAAACAAAGGAGAGGGGCACCTGGGTGGCTCAGTCGGTTAAGTGTCCGACTTTGGCTCAGGTCATGATCTCACGGTTTGTGGGTTCAAGCCCCGCCTGCATCAGGCTCTGTGCTGACAGCTCGGAGCCTGGAGCCCACTTCGGATTCTGTGTCTCCCTCTCTCTCTCTGACCCTCCCCTGATCACACTGTTTCTCTGTCTCTCAAAAATTAATAAAATGTTAAAAACAACACAGGAGAGTTTCCCCCCCTCTTATTTTGAAAAAGAAAAAATTTTTTATATGATTTTATTTTTAAGTAACGTCTACACCCCATGTGGGGCTTGAACTCATGACCTCAAGATCAAGCGTTTGCATGCTGTACCCAACTGAGTCAGACAGGTGCCCCATTATGAAAATTTCTAAACTGAAAAAGTTGAACAATACATATAGTTAATACCACAGTACTCTTTACTGTTAACATCAGTTATTAACATTTTACATTTGCTTTGTGAAGGTGTATTTTATTCTTGTGTTTAACCATTTGAAAGTTAGACTGTGACACTCTATTCCTCACTCCTAAAATATGTATGTATCTCCTGGAAACAAGCACAGTTCTCTTCATAACCACAATACATCTGTCAGACTCAGGAACTTTAATACTATCCCCAGTTGACCACAATAATGGCCCCCTGTAGCTATCCCCCTCTCCTGCCCCACCCCAGTCATGAGTAGTGATCTGTATTGTTAGTTGCTAATGCCATATCTATTCAGTCTCCTTCAATTTGGGATAGTTCTCCAACCCTTTCTTTTTTCTATTTCTGCCTTTTGCCACATCTTGTATTGTTAATTATAATTGGTACTACATTTTTGTACATTGAAGTATAGTTGACACATGATACTACTTTCTGGGGTTCTAGTAATTCCAACATAGTAATTTGACAATTGCGTACATATTGTGGGGTTTAAGATAAGTGTAGTCACCATCTGTCACCATAGAAGGTTATTACGATTTTACTGACTATGCTCCCTATGTTGCACTTCTCATCCCTGTGACTTATTTTATAACTGGAAGTTTGTACCTCCTACTCTATTTTACTTTTTTTTTTAAGTTTATTTATTTTGAGAGAGAATACTCATTTGCACGAGTGGAGGAAGGGCAGAGAAACAGAGAGAGAATCCCAGGCAGGCTCAGCACAGAGCCCAATGTGGGGCTCAATCTCACGAACGATGAGATCTTGACCTGAGCTGAAATCAAGAGTTGGACGCTTAACTGGCTAATCCACCCAGCAGCCCTGCTTTCACCTGTTTGGTTCACACACACACCTCTGGCAACCTCTAGATTGCTTTCTGTGTTTATGAGCCTGTGTACTTTCTCTTCTTGTTGTTGTTCATTTGTGATACTTTTTTAAAAGTACAGGCTTATAATTTTGCGAAATGTCTCTCAGTTTGGACTTTTGTGATACGTCCTTACAATTAGATTCAGGTTAAACATTTTGGGCAGGAACATTGAATGGTGATGTGTTCTTTGTGTGTATCACAGGCACAGGTAAAATTAGGTTTGGTCACTTGGTTATTAAGGTGGTGTTCATAGTATTTATTGTAACAGTACCTTTTCCTTTAATTAACAAGAGGTAATCTCAGGGCACCTGGGTGGCTCAGTCAGTTAAGTGTCTGACTTTGGCTCAGGTCATGATCTCATGTTTCAAGCCCCACATTGTGCTGTCAGCACAGAGCCTGGGGCCTGCTTCGGATTCTGTGTCCCCCTCTCTCTCTGCCCCTCCCCTACGTGTGTGTGTGTGTGTGTGTATCTCAAAAGTACATATACATTAAAAAATTTTTAGAAAATACATAATCTCTGTGGTAATATGTGAAACTGGGTAAATATCTATTTTCTCCCCAACAATCGTTTACCCAGTAGTTTAGCATCCATCAATGATTCTTGCTTAAAAAACTACTCTTAAATTTTTTTTCATTTTATTTATTTTAGAGAGAGAGAGAGCACGAGTTGGGGAGAGGGCAGAGAGAGAGAGAGAGAATCCCAGGCAGGCTCGGTGCTCAGTGTGGAGCCCGATGGCAGGATTTGATCCTACAACTCTAGTATCATGACCTGAGCTGACATGAAGAGTTAGATGCTCAACCAACTGAGCCACCCAGGCGTGCCTGAAAAAATTATTCTTATGGCAGTTGCCAAATGTTAACATTCTATTATTTCTTTCATGTTTATTGGCATTTTTTAATGAAATAGAAAGAAGAGCATTCTTCCCCTCAATTTATTTTTTAATCAGTATGTTTTCTTAATCAGTAACAAATTATATTTTTATTCAGTCTGTTTTAATCTACGCATGTTGTCATTCATTTTAATGTCCAAATTGTCCCAAATTTAGTCAGGAGGAGCCCCTCCAAACTGGGTCCTATGTCTTTTTTACTTTATTTTTTGTTTGTTTTTCCTTATTTTCTGAATAGTAAGGTATTTCAGGCTTACATTCTCCCTCTCTGCTTATGCTCTGGAATTGGCCAGTTCTTCAAAAAGTCTTGATCTCTTTTAATGGAGGAAAAGTACTTTACAAACCAAGATGTGAGGAATTAGATGTAGAAAAAATTCTTTTGATAATCTCAGAGAAGTTAGTCTCCTTAAAGAATGACTACAATTCACAAGCCATATAGAAAAAGTACGAGATACTGAGCAAAATTAAAAACTTACTCTGAAAACAAGGAAGGCACAGGCTAAGTCAAAAATGACAAGAGGAAATTAATTTCAACTCATACTATAGGTTGATGTCTCATTTCGTTAATATAATGTCATATTCATAAAAAATACCACAGCACAATAGAAGAATGAGCAAAGGATAAAAATGTTGACAAAAAATATATATGTGGTTCTTAAACATTTAAAAGATAAGACATCTGAATATAAAAATACACTGAGATGTCATTTTTTCACTTACCAGTTTGGCAGAGATCAAAAAACTGATAAAGCACTGTTGATGAGGCTGTGGGAAAAAAGGGCCTCCTCATGCATTACAGGTAGGAGAGTAAATTGGATTGTAGCTATCAAATGTGCAACTGTAAAATAGGATATTATGTAGCTATGTAAACACATGAGAGAAGCTTCTTTTCAGTTTAGAAGTATATGAATGCATTACCTATTCAAATAAAAATTTTTTTTAAAATACTGAGTTGAAAAGCTTTGCTGATGTACTGTCAAAGAATAAATAGAAGGAACACAGCATAAAGACAAAAATGTTAAGTCTCAGAATCATTTGGTGTTAAGACCAGACTTAGAGACACACTATCCAGATTCAGTTGCTAGCTCTGGCTACTTACTGTGTCATCTTAAGGCAAGCTACTTATTCTTTCTGTGCCTCAGTTTCCTCTTCTGAAAAGCAGAGTAATCTACTTTGTGGAGTTGGGAAGGTTGAAACCTGAAGTCTTTAAAATAGTGCCTGGCACATAGTAAGCACTCAATAAATGTTAGCTGTTATCACCTAACAGAGTTTTCCCAAGACTGAGGAATAGAAGCCAGATTCTTGCTACATACAATTAATTATTGAGCCTGGGTTGAAGAATGGTGTTTAGGGTAGTAGTGTTACCAGTGATTAAAGGTATGGAAAAATATAATATAAACCATACATACACACACATATATGGACACACACGTTAAAACTATACTGTGAATATGGGCATTAATTATCTGATTCAACTGGTATTTCATCCATTCATGAAATGTTTATTGAGCACCTATATGTGCCAGGTGCCCCCAGGATCTTACAGTTACCAGAGTCATAATTATCAAATTTACTGGTCATGAATGAAAGTGAAGAATTCTAGTTTGAAATATATTTTCAATAGTTAGAAATAACAGAGGCATAGTTCTTAGTGGTTCCCTAAGGCAAGTATTGTAACACTCTTGTTATCCCATTTTTTAAAAGTATAAAGCCTACACTCCTGCTTTATACTTAATGTTTATAATTTACCAAGTTTTGAGACTTTAGGTATATTATACTTTAAATGTTTAAATTTATATCTGAGTAGATACAATAGTGAAATAATTCTCTAGTAGCAGTAGTTATTAGTGCAAATCATTAAAAGTGCTTTTGTCAGGAGTGGAGAGTAGGAATATTTCAAAAGCTTGTTGGATATGTCAGCTAGTTTACAAATTGAATAAATGCTTTTTAGTATAAATATAAAGATGCAGATTTGTGTACTTACAGTAATACACAGGTTACTTTAAAGTGTATGTGTTTGTCTAACAGGCGCTTACAGCTTTTAGATGGGGAGTATGAAGTAGCCATGCAGGAAATGGAAGAATGTCCAATAAGCAAGAAAAGAGCAACATGGGAGACTATTCTTGATGGGAAGGTATGGCATATTTAGAAGGTGGAGCACGTTATAGTTATGAACTCCCATTTTTTATCAATGTTTTCTTTCCCAAATGCAAATTCATGTTGGAAGTAAAGAGTCCTTTGTTTTTATACTTTAAAATACATACGTAAAAATTACCTAGTTAGAGTATTTAATGGAAGGTACTGTCCCTGGAGCCAGACGGCCTGGTTCAAATCTCCATTCCGAGCTGTGTGGCATTCTGGCAAATTATTTAATCTTTTGTGTCTCCATTTTCTCATCTGTAAAATGAGGCATAGAATTGATGGATTAAATGAAATAATGAAATATGCTTACCACCGTGCCTGGCATAAAATAAGTGCTCAATAAATGTTAACTATTTTAAATCCCATTCATAGTAACAGCAGGCAACATATGATGACCAGTAATAAATTTATCAAGAAGTTAGATGAATCATACTTTAAATAACTTTTCTAAGAGACTTAAAAGAAAAAGTAACATTTCTTGGGTAGGCAAACTCAACAAAATAATAATGTAATTTGTTTCTAAATGTTAGGTCAGTGTGCCATCATGAGCAAAATCCCAGGATGTTTTCAAGCCTGAAAATTAGTCTCAAGTTAACATAGAACACCGTATAATAATACTAAGGAAAATAGTGGAAATTTTCTGAGAACATTTACTTAATAGTAGAACACAGAAAGGAAAAAAAATTTTTATGGTATAATAAACAGGATTAGGTGAGCCAGTCACTAAAGCATAGTTTTAAAAGTTTCCTGTACATTTGGAGTTAGATCTGTGTGGGAAAGATGGACTGTTCATTAATTGTGACAGAACTGGTCTCTAGCCATCTGGAAATACACTTAGACCAAATAAATTCCAGAAGTCTCATAAATGAAATGTAAAAATTAAGACTACATTACTGCAGAAAAAAATGTAGGCAAAAAAATATACTTAGTATGCAGAAAGCCATTATATGTAGGATGCAAAAGCTAGAAAGCATTAAATAACTAATTAAAGCTGATCATTTCTAATACTGCAAAAATCTAAAGTTAAAAGCAAATGATAGGCTGGGGAAAATGTAATCTACAAAAAGCTAGCATTAAGAATATGTAATTTTATAAGTCAACAAGAAAAAAAAGCTATCTAATTAGAAAAATGGGTAAAGGACAATCAGACATATCTTAGGGTAGCAAATATAGATGGATAGCAAGCTTTTAAAACGATCTATTTTACCTTATTAGCATTCAGAGACATGTAAACAAAATCAGAGATCTTATTTTAACTATTGGTTTGACAATTAAAAAGATTGACAGTTTCTTGTTGGAGGTGTGAGGACACACATTCTCAAATAATGCTTTAATGTAAGACTAAGCTGGAAACACCCTTACTGGAGGGCAGACTGGCAATATGGATGACATTTTTAAATTGTGTATGTAGGCATTAGCAATTAAGTCCAATTCCTTAATTTTGTCACAAGGTGTAGTAACTGGTTAACTCATAAGTTGTAGGTAGCAGGTCCTGGCAGAATTTTTAAATAGTGAGAAATTGGAAGTACCTTAAATCTAAAAAGGTAGACATTAAAAAGAGCAATACTTTGATAAGATTTCCATGGTATTTAATTTTTACTTAATATACATATTCCTACTTTTTCTAAAATTAATAGTGGTTACCTCTAGGTTATAGGAGCTTTAATTTTTATTTTTTATGCTTATCTACAGTGTTTGAATTTTATGCAGGTGTTCATTATGTTTAAAATTTCTTGTTTCAAGTTTAAGTTCTTACAAGGAAATAAAAATCATATATATGAGTTGATGGTTTTTCCCAAGAAACTGAAGCAATATGAAATGGGCATCCTTCTAAAATCAGAACGTTTAGATTTGGTTCTAACTTTTTGTGGTATTCTTTTAAACAAATGTCCCATAATTTACTAAACCAATGCTATTTTAATAGGTAATTCAGTTATTGTTTTTTACATTTTCACGAATGTTGTGGTAAATATACTGGTATGTGTATCATTATGCATTGTAAGCATATTTATAAGATAAATACCTTGATAGGGACTTTCTGTTTCAAAACTATTTTATAAAAGCACATTTACTTCATTTCTGTCTAAAATTACAGTTTTAAAGAGGATTATTTGTAATAAAGATATAGGAGTTTAGGCCGGTATGGCAATAAAATACACAGGAGCCCACTGAAGGTTTCTATGGAATAACATGAAAGCAGTCTTTCAGAAGATTAGATGGTCTCTATATAAATTGAGAGGTAAAAAATAGAAGCAGGAGAGCAGTTTACTGTAGTAAAAGGTAATAAGGGTCTGTACTTGGTGATTATATAAGAGAAACAAAAGAAAACTAGGGGTCAAATGTAATTCTGAAGTCTTTAGCTTAGGGTCACTAGTAGAATGATAATGCTGGGAACAAAAATAATTATGCCTGTGAAAGAAAGAAAATAGATTCACATGTAAACATATTTTTGGTTCAAGGTGACCTTGATGGCATCCAAGCTGTAATGTTTCAGAGGCAGTTGGAGATCCATGGGCTTAGACCTGTAGCATAAAGAGTGGAAACTCAGTTTGGGATCATCAGCCTAATAGGTAAATCCTTGAGGATAGGTGAGAGACTAGGGCAGATGGCTAAATGTTAGCTAGGAATTAATGGAGACCAGAAGAGTCATTTTATAAGTAATTTGAAGTTGAGGAGTAAGGCTAAGGTAGTTCAGGGTCCCAGAACCTAAACAGGAGAAGCAAGGGTGGCCGTCATTGAAGCTGAAGAAGCCAGGAAAATTCCAAATTGCCATAATTGTTCAGTTTACAAAAAGAAAGTAGTTAGTCATCTGGCAGAGGTTGCAAATGGGCAGGCTTTGTTTACTACAGTTTTTTGGTTGTCTTTAAAGCCATTTTCCATTGATTACCAACATGTAAGAATAGTAAGATTTCCCATGCGAATTTGGATTTCTGACATTTGAAAAAATCTGAAAATCTGATGGTGCTGGGCTTGTGTTTGCACATGGCAACAGTTCATCCGTTCTGTTAAGTGGCTGTTGCTTTCGCACAACCTGAGTGCTCCAGCACTATGTCTGTACAGTGCCATGTGTTTGCCTGACCTGCCTTGCCATCTCTGCAGGCATTTTAGGATTTCAAATCCACATTAATTTATCATAATTAATATTAGGAGCCTTTTTCCCCACCTATAATTTCTTTCATTATATGGAATCTTCACTCTTCTATGTTTTCTCTTTTAGAGGCTGCCTCCATTTGAAACATTTTCTCAGGGACCTACATTGCAGTTCACTCTTCGTTGGACAGGAGAGACCAATGATAAATCTACAGCTCCTATTGCCAAGCCTCTTGCCACTAGAAATTCAGAGAGTCTTCATCAAGAAAACAAGCCTGGTTCAGTTAAACCTACTCAGACCATAGGTAAGAAAACACGGCCGTCAAAATAATGCTTTGCACAGGTGCCTGCCTGGTTCAGTCAGAAGAGCATGCAACTCTTGATCTTGGGGTCGTGAATTCGAGTCCCAAGTTTGATGTACAGATTACCAAAAATAAATAAGCTTTTAAATATTACTATAATAATGCTTTGTAGAGTTAGGACTTGGCTTCAGATTAATTTGTGTGCCTTTTGCTCTAATAGTTATTCTTTTGGAAATCTCAGCAGTTCTTTACGTTTTGTGCCAGTTAGGTCTGGGAATTAAGTTGCTGCTGTTTTTCGTGTTAAAAGCCTGATGGAATATATAGTATTTAAACACCGTGTGTTATAGAACACCTCCAAATGAGGTCTAGAAGTGGCCTCATGTCCATTTAGGACGAGTTTTTCCACTAAATAAATTTCTCTCAAGCTCATTAGAAAAAAAGTTTTTCTACCTTTTTGGATTTTGGAACTGCAGCAATGTTAAGGGTTTTGGAACTATATGCTTTTTACAATTCATGTAAAGGTTTGTATATGCTATAGAACTGAATTCAGTATTTCAGAGTGTTTTCTTAGTTCTAGGTTTGGATCATCATAACTTGATTTTTACCAGGTTAAATTTTGCAGTCAGTTTTTAGAGGAAACACATTTCTAAATGGATTTAACTCTGCTGAGTTAAGTAAGGCCCAGGTGCAGTGTTCTGTCATCCTGTACCTTCCTGGTAGGAACACTGTCCTTGGTTGAGAGCATCTATGTGTTTTTATCTAAGTCTTTTTAAAGACAGAAGGTGTAAGATAGTTGTCTTTGACATTGACCACTCACGTCCATTCATGGTGTGCAAGTTACTGTAAGAGTCCAAGAGATGTAAGAAGTGGCCTGTGTCAGGGCAAAGATTTCCCAAGTAAATTGTGGTCTGGGTACTTCTCAAAATGCTCTGTGGCCAGTCTACTAGGTAAAGAATTTCAAAGAGACTGAGAAGAAAAGTTTCATATAAAATTGTACATATGAAATGGTTAGTTATGTAAGGGAAAATAGAAACATTTTAAGTCTGTAGAAATATACCAAAATTATTGATAGCCATTCTCTTTTGGACTTGGAATGAAATTAGTAGTCATTTTTAATTTAGTTTTTGTTAAACTAACACTTAGAAGTCAGCTCACTGCTGTGCATTGAAAATACAAAGACCAATCAGAACCACACTCTGACCTCAAAATGCTTAAAATATTGTAGTGACTACATAAAATTATTTGGGGTTACTTTTTTAATAGTTTAGAATATAAATAATTTCCTTTCAAAAGGAAAAAAATAGCTCCTGCCAGTAAAGACCATCCCTGATTAAGGGTGCTGGTTAAGGAGATTGTTCCTGTAATCATCACATTAGGATGAGAACAAAAAGTGTCTTAAGTACTATAAGTAAAATGCTTTGAGACCTTTAATGTTTAGTTATTTTCACAAGAGAGATTATTTCACCTTTTATAAGCAGGTATTTGCATTAAATATAAAAGTATGTATTTTCAGCTGTTAAAGAATCATTGAATACAGACCTACAAACAAGAAAAGAAAAGGATACTTCAAACGAAAATCGACAAAAATTAAGAATATTTTATCAGGTAAACATCTGGCCCTTCTTTTTTAAGTAATCATGAAATGCCTTTGTTTTATATGTCATCTGAATTATTTTGACCTATTTAAATGAAAAGAATGTCTAATTTGATTTTCTTTTTAAATTGTTTTAACTATTTTTAAGGGAATGTTGAAACAAAATATCTTGAGATGTTTAAGTTGGAGATTTGCTGTTTTTTGTTTTTTGTTAAAGTTCCTTTATAACAACAATACAAGACAACAAACTGAAGCAAGAGATGACCTACATTGCCCATGGTGTACTCTGAATTGCCGTAAACTTTATAGTTTACTCAAGCATCTTAAACTCTGCCATAGCAGATTTATCTTCAATTATGTTGTAAGTAACTTTTTTTTAATATTTGTTTATTTTCAAGAGAGAGGGTGAGCAAGCGAGGGGCAGAGAGAGAGGAGACAGAAGATCAGAAATGCTGGCTCAAACTCACAAACCGCGAGATTATGACCTGAGTTACAGACACCTAATTGGCTGAGCCACCCCCCCTTTTTTTAAATGTTTATTTAATTTTTGAGAGAAAGAGTGTGAACAGGGGAGGGGCAGAAAGAGGAGACACAGAATCCAAAGCAGGCTCCAGGCACTAAGCCTCACGTAGGGCTCGAACTCAAAGACTGCGAGATTGTGACCTGAGCTGAAGTTGGTTGCTTAACCAACTGAACCACTCAGGCACCTCAATCTGATTTCCAAAAATTGTGCTTTTTTTTTTTTGGAGTACAGTTACCCTGTTGAGCACCAAGTCATATATAGAATTGTTAAATCACTGTTTTGTACACCTGAAACGTATGTAACACTATGTTAATTATACTGAAATTAAAAAATAATTCAATAAATTTTGCTTCTGAACAAAATACCGAAATCTTTGCATTTGATGGATTTCTTAATGCACGAATTAGTTACTCAGTTTATATATTTGCATATCGTACCTATATTGGTGCACATAATCCTCACACCAGCTCCTTGAATTAAGTGATGATTTCTTTATTCTTGCTCAAACAAGAAATAATTTGTACAAAATTACCAAGCCAATAAATGTCACAGCCAGGATTTTCTGGCAAATCTTCTTGACTCCACGTCTTCTGACTTCCCTTTCACCATGCTGGTGTGTGTGGTTTATTCTAGTTTTCAGAACATTAAGAACCCAATAGTACTTTGTAAAATAAATTGGCATGATAGGTATTCGGGGTAGGGATAATTAATATTTCCTTATTATAAGCGTCTTGCCATTTTTGTTACAGTATCATCCAAAAGGTGCTAGAATAGATGTTTCTATCAACGAGTGTTATGATGGCTCCTATGCAGGAAATCCTCAGGATATTCATCGCCAGCCTGGATTTGCTTTTAGCCGAAATGGACCAGTAAAGAGAACACCTATTACACACATTCTTGTGTGCAGGTAGGTAAAAAGGTCATACAACAAAAGTTTATTCTCTGACTTTTATTGATGATGGTGGAGGAACAAAGGAGAGCCAGACAATGCTACTATTTAGGTGGGAGTCATTATTTCAGTTTGTTAGCTAAGTCTCTGGGGCGGTATACTACTTTATAGCCCTCCCCAGCTCCGACAGTGATTTTACTTCCTCCTTAGAACTTTTTCCCATGTTTTAAATGTAAATATCACTGCTACAGTGGTTGAAGAATTAAAGAATTCTCCCAGTGGAAGTTAACTGTGTGCATACCTAGATAGGAACCAAGGAACGTACTCTATTTGAGAGATGTGAAATAGAAAGAATCCCTGTCATTCAGTGTTAACATCAACATCTCTTTCCATTAGACCAAAACGAACAAAAGCAAGCATGTCTGAATTTCTTGAGTCTGAAGATGGAGAAGTGGAACAGCAGCGAACGTACAGTAGTGGACACAACCGTCTGTATTTCCATAGTGATACTTGTTTACCTCTCCGTCCACAAGAAATGGAAGTAGACAGTGAAGATGAAAAGGATCCTGAATGGCTAAGAGAAAAAACCATTACAGTAAGTATTAACTACCCATGAGTTTAGAATCATGTATGATGGATTTATGTTAAAACTATTAATAATTCATAATTATTATGAATTAAAAGCTTGACAATGTAAAGGAGCTCTTTCTAAATGAAGGAATTTGGGAATCCACAATCTTTTTATGATTTCTTATTAAATTTTTTTTATGTTTTTGAGAGAGACAGAGCATGAGTGGGGGAGGGGCAGGGAGAGAGAGGAAGACACAGAATCTGAAGCTGGCACCTGGTATGAGCTGTCACCACAGAGCCCAATGCAGGACGCAGACTTGTGAACTGCAAGATCATGACCTGAGCCGAAGTTAGACACTTAACCAACTGAGCCACCCAGGCGCCCCCAGAGGCTTTTTTGAAAGATTTTATTTTAGAGAGGACGCATGAGTGGGGTAGAAGGGCAGAGAGAGAGAGAGAGAGAGAGAGAGAGAGAATGAGAGAGAGAGAGAATATCTTAAGCAAGCTCCATGCTCAGCGCGGAGCCTGACATGGGGCTTCATCCCACAACCCTGGGATCATGACCTGAGCCAAAGTCAAGAGCCTGGAGCCTGCTTCAGATTCTGGGTCTCCCTCTCTCTCTGCCCCCGCGCCCCCCCCCCCCTCCGCCATGCTCTTGTCTCTGTTTCTCAAAAATAAATAAACGTTAACAAATTTAAAAATAAATTAAAAATTTAAAAATAAAAATTAAGTGGTTACTAACTAAAGGAACTACAGATTTTCTTATGATTTTGTATTGTGCTTTTAATTTTTGTTAATATGTAACTGCATCATAATTTAGAGTTTCCCTTTTAAAATTACTACTTAAAATAAAAGTTGTTTGATGTTGCCATTTTGCTGTGTAAGTTGTGGTATTAGTTAAAGTTCAGTTTTTGACATTCTCACAACTTTTTCTTAGAAATACCACTTCTGTTTATTCTGCACTTAATAGGTATTTTTTTCTTTCTTTTTTTTAGCAAATTGAGGAATTTTCTGATGTTAATGAAGGAGAGAAGGAGGTGATGAAACTATGGAATCTCCATGTCATGAAACATGGGTAGGGTATTTCTAAATTTAAATGTTCCATTTCCTTTATGCTCTTCCTACTGCTTCATATTCCATAAATCTGTGTTTGAATCTTACTCAAAATTCTGTTAGCTTAGACATAATGTGTCCTGATCTTATTTTAATCCAAACTATGATAACTACATAAGGAAAAATGGTTTTCTGTAAGGAAACTGTTCCCTCTAACAGCATATTGTATTTTTAATGTCTTTTTAATGACACAATTTTCATTTCTATTATTGCCTAGGATTAAAAAGTTAACATGTCCTGTGCTACATGTCTGGAAATCCAAAAAGTTACTTATCACAGTTATTACCACAATTTTAAAAATTGCTTAATTATGAAGAATAAAATACAAGTAGCTTTTCTGATTTCTTACTACCATTTCATAGAAGTCAGGGTAGAACAGTATTTAACTTCATGTGCCTTTATGGCTAAAAGTGTGTTCCACAGCATTACTTTTCCTGCAACTCTGCCTCCTTCCTTGTGGCAACTAGTTGCCTGCCAATACACATATTTTCTCCTCTGACTCTATTATTAGATCCTCATTTAAGGCTTTCTTCTATAGCACAAGCAGCCAAGGTTTTTTCATTTGTAATGAAACAAATGGGAAGGAGCACTTTTGTTTCTTTGCTCTCCTGGGGAGTGGAGAGGAATTGGTGCAGAAGCTCTGTCTAGCCCAGATGTCTTGGGTACATGAGCCATAGCCTTTTTTTATATACGGCCTTGAGCTAAGAATAGTCTTCACATTTTAGTGGGTTGAAAAAAATTAAGAGGAAGACAACAGATCGCATATGGCTTGCAAAGCCTAAAATGTTTCTCTGTCCCTTCATAGAAAATGTTTGCATGGTCTAGTCATTAAAACTCCGTTATGAGTAAAGTATATACGTGGAGGCTTAGTGTCGATTTTTCTTTTGTCCTGGTAGGCCGGTTTCAAGATAGAATTTTAGTCGTGTTACTCTGTTGAGCTTCATTTTCATTCCATGATCTAAATCTGCCAGCGTAACAACTATTGGGTTTCATGATTTACTAACATGAAGTGACAGGTAGTTAGGTAAACTTTGGATTTCAAAATATCTGCAGGCGGACTTTACAGACCTTGTTGGACTCTCAGTTTCAGTGGTAACTGAGCAGCCATTCTCCTGTTTGGTTTAATTATATTTTTTAAAATTTTATTCATCATAGGTGCACCCTACTTGTTCTCTACCAACACAGCAACACTGTACCGCATTTGTTGTGACATCTTCAAAAAAAATTTTTTTTTAATACTTCTTTCTTTTTGAGAGAGAGACCGAGACAGAGTTTGAGCAGGGAAGGGGCAGAGAGAGAGAGAGAGGGAGAGAGGGAGGGAAACACAGAATCCAAAGCAGCCTGTAGGCTCTGAGCTGTCAGCACAGAGCCCGACACAGGGCTTGAACCCACGAACCGCAAGATCATAACCTGATCTAAGTCAGACTCTCTGAGCTCAACCCACTGAGCCACTCAGGCACCCTTCAAATCTTTTTTTAATGTGGCTTTTTTTCCTGTTGTATTGAGAAATAGTTGACATAAATCACTTTATAAGATATACCATATGATGGTTTGATTTACGAATATTGTGAAGTGATTATCACGATAGATTCAGCTAAAATCCCTGTTCTCATACAGATATAATAAAAAGAATAGAGAAAAAAGTTTTTCCTTGTGTTGAGAACAACTCTTAGTATTCTTTTGACAACTTTCCTATATATCACACAGCAGTATTAGCTATTGTCATCATGTGCGTTATATCCCTAGTACTTACTTATCTTATAACTGAAGGTTTGTAGGTTCTAAATACCTTCCTCCAATCTTCCCTTTCCCCCTGCCTTCTGCCTTCTGCACCTATAAGTTTGATCTGTTTTTTAATGAGTTTTGTTCTTGTTAATTTTTTTTTTTTTTTTTAAGTAATCTCTACACCCAGAATGAGGCTCAAATGCATGGTCTTGAGATCAAGAGTTGTATGCTCTACTAACAGAGCCAGCCAGACGGCCCTGTTTTTTAAGATTCCACATATAAATGAGAGCATACAGAATTTTCCCTTCTGACTTCTTTTACTTAGCAGAATGTTTACAAGATCCACCCATATTGTTACAGGTGTGACATCTTTGTTTCCTTAAAGGTTTTCCATGAACTGAAAATGCAGAGAAATGCTGCTTCTGAAATAGGAAAGTGTGTCAGGGTCAAGGGAAGAACAAAGGGGCAGTTAGTTTGTACGTAGACTGTTGACGCGTGCTGGCAAGAGAAGATGCTTTATATACTCTTAATACTGCTCTGTACAGTTTCGTTAGGACAAACAGAAATGATCTCTGTTCAAGCTCTGGTTAAATTAACTCTCTAAATTTTTAAAGTGGTAAGCCCATTCAGGTCACTACGGTGACCTGACAGTAGTTTTTGCTGTAGTTTTCCTGTAGATTTACTACTTGTTAAATCATCACTTACTGGACTATCATCATACTTAACGTTGCATTTGACAAAAATGCTTTATATTACTATTGATGTTTCTGTTATTTTTATTAAATAGGTTTATTGCTGACAATCAAATGAATCATGCCTGTATGCTGTTTGTAGAAAACTATGGACAGAAAATAATTAAGAAGAATTTATGTCGAAACTTCATGCTTCATCTAGTCAGCATGCATGACTTTAACCTTATTAGCATAATGTCAATAGATAAAGCTGTTACCAAGCTCCGTGAAATGCAGCAAAAATTAGAAAAAGGAGAATCTGCTTTCCCTGCAAATGAAGAAATCACTGACGAACAAAATGGGACAGCAAATGGATTTAGTGAAATTAACTCAAAAGAGAAAGCTTTGGAAGCAGATGGTGTCTCAGGGGTTTCAAAACAGAGTAAAAAACAAAAACTCTGAAAAGAAAAGGCCTAACCCCATGTTATGGACAAACATTGAAATTGTCATTCTAGGGAATTCAGCCTCTAGGAAGAGTTTTGTTTTTGTTTGTAATCATAGGTTTCCAACAGGCACTGTTAGATGAAGTAAATGATTTCAACAAGGGTATTTGTATCAGGGTTCTATTTCACTTCATTATGCAGCATTACATGTATATCAGTTTTATTGATGTCATTAAAACACTCTCTAGTTTGAGCATGAAAAGCAATATTTCAAAGAAAGTATTTTTCAACAATTGTCTTAGGAAATATATTGAATTGATAATCTAGAAATTATTTCCTACATTTAAATTACAATGTTTTTTTGCATTTGTGACTGGCTGTTTTTCTACTTTGTAATTGTGAAACTTTTCCTTGGGGAGGGAAAATTGGAGTGTGATTCCCTTTTTTAAGAATTGGAGATTTCTTGAAATTATGTTGCATTATTAGTTGCAATCAAACCTTGATCCTTGATTTTGAAGTCATTTATCAATTTGGAAGAGATACTACAATGAGATATTTTACCTGTTTATTTTACAATTTTAAAATAGCACTTCTTCATCTTATGCCTGTTTGAGGAAACATTAATTTTTCACATTGTTGACAGTGAAATGTCATATTGGCTTACAAGGTTACTGACCATTTGTTTCTATGTGGATAATTTTACTGCATTGCTCACCCAGTATATTCTTTTAAACTTGAACGTTTGCTGTTGTTGTTGTTGTTTTTCCCCCAACATGGTAATCACATTGAAAATTCAGCTGTCCACATCTTTTCATTATAAACTAAGGGAAGAATGATTTGGGATTTTTAAGATGCCACTTTCAAGAAAGGAAATATTCTATAAAAATGAACCAGAAGATGTTGTAACTTGTTTTTTTCTTTGCAAGGATGTCTTTGTAATGTATTTCATGACTAGAATATCCAATACAGATAAGCTGACTTGAACTTTGTGAGCAGTTTTGCCCTGTGAGATATGTGTTTTATGCACATATTTGCAGTTGGATTTTCTCCAACAGAAAGTGGTTTCACTACTGGCACATTAACAAGCACCAATAGATTTTTATTCCAACTCCAAGCACTGTGGTTGAGTAACATCACCTCAATTTTTTATTATCCTTACAGATAATTGCATTTTCATATTCTTTATTTATAAAGGATCAATGCTGCTGTAAATACAGGTATTTTTAATTTTTTAATTTCATTCCACCACCATCAGATGCAGTTCCCTATTTTGTCTAATGAAGGGATATATAAGCTTTCTAATGGTGTCTTCAGAAATTTATAAAATGTAAATACTGATTGGATTGGTCTTTTAAGATGTGTTTAACTGTGAGGCTATTTAACTAATAGTGTGGATGTGATTTGTCATCCAGTATTAAGTTCTTAGTCATTGATTTTTGTGTTAAAAAATAGGAAAAGAGGGAAACTGCAGCTTTCATTACAGACTCCTTGATTGGCAAGCTCTCCACATGATGAGTTACAGTCAACTCTGATCACGCCTCTGGATAGTGAAACTCGAGCTTTTCTCTCGAGCTTTAATTTGCTAAAGCTGTGCACATATGTAAAAAATAGATTATTTTAGGGGAGACGTAGGTGTAGAATTATTGCTTATGTCATTTCTTAAGCAGTGATGCTCTTAATGCTTAAAAGAAGGCTAGCATTGTTTGCACAAAAGTTGGTGATTCCCTCCCCCAAATAGTAATGAAATTACTTCTGTTGAGTAAACTTTTTATGTCATCTTATAATAAAAGCTGAAAAAATCCCTTTGTTTCTATTTATAAAAAAATGCTTTTCTATATGTACCCTTGATAAGAGATTTTGAAGAAATCATGTAAGATGATAAAGCATTTGAATGGTACAGTAGATGTAAAAAAAAATTCAGTTTAAAAGAACGTTTGTTTTTACATTAAATGTTTATTTGAAATCAAATGATTTTGTACATAAAGTTCAATAATATAAAATCTGTATTCTGTTTTGGTTTTGGTTTTGATTATTATGCATTGTTAATGTGTACACTAAACTATTCTTTTGGCTAGGATAGTAAGGGTCCGGATAAAGTACACCCACTGGTCAGAGCTAGTAAGAAATTAAGGGGGGAAAATGCAAAATCCTGTTTTCAGTTCTAATAGCATCCGTTGCAACTTGTATGTTGTTTGTGGTAGTTATGGTAATAGTTTTAAAACATTTTTAAATTTATAGTTCAGAGTAATGTCAATGTTAGTTAACCTAATAGCTATCCATCTCTGGTTGTGGATTTTTTCTTTCTTTTTAAGGAAAAATAATTTACCTTGGCCTCCAAAAAGCTCATAGAGTGGGATACGAATGAGAACCATAAAGTAAAATGAGGGGCACCTGGGTCACTCAGTCAGTTAAGTGTCTGACTCTTGACTTTGGCCCAGGTCAGGATACTGTGGTTTGTGAGATCGAGCCCTGCTTGGGGCTCTGCATTGACAGTGCGGAGGCTGCCTGGGATTCTGTCTCTGCCCCTCCCCTGCTTGCTCTCAAAAGAAGTTAAATAAACTTTAAAATCTTTCATGTAATAGACCACGTTCTGTGAGGTTAGTAGTTGAAGTTACCTCTCCAGAGGAATGCGCAGTTGAGCCGCAGGAAGAACCAGTCACCAGGAGGCTATCGGAATAGCCCAGGGGAGACGCACAACAGCCACGGCGGTCCACCCTGAAGGAGATGGCAGAGAGGCCCGCCCTCTGCGGCTGCGGGACGAAGGGGTGAGGAGGCCCAGCTGGCGCTTCAGAAAGGAAGCCACGGCCCCCAGTGCAGGAGATGAGTACGATGCCACCCGCAGGGAGTGAAGTGCTGGGAGACGCTTTTCATGTGCTGAGTGCAGGGGGAATGGGTTAAAGAGGCTTATCACGAAGCGTGTGTGGAAAATACCAAGACAGGCAAAGTCAAGGATTTTGGGGAGAGTGGATGGGAGGGTTAAGCATGAATGCAGACTCAGAAGACACAGAAGCTAAAGATAAAAGTTACCAGAAAAAGGAAAGAATGAGCGCATGAACACGGGGATTCACCTTGCTATGGAAGGAAGTTGGCTAATACAGTCATTAGAAAGTGGCTTCACTACGGGCACATTAACAAGCACTCAACATCTCCAGTGGAAAAATAAGTTGGTACAAGTCTAGAGAGAGCAATCTAGTACGTTCTGTTAAAGTCACAATGCATTTAGCTTTTGCCCTAATAATTGCATCTTTAGGGAGTTAATGAGACCATGTGTAAGATGACAAATTGTTACTACTGTTGAAAACAGGTTGGATGGCATCAGGGAACTGGTTAAATTCTACAATCCATAGGTGGAGTACTATGCAGCAATTAAAAAGGGTCGAGGGTTTTTTTACATGTGTGCGAACCAATGTGGAACAAATGTGACCATAAAAGGCACCGAACAGTTTCTAGCTTCAAATTTTAAAAACAAAGAATGTGCCCATATTTGGTTATAGAATATGCCTAAAGAATACGTAGAAACTGGCTCTCAGGGAAGATACCTGGAGAAAAGATGAGGCGGCTTTTCATGGTGCCGTTTTCCAAACAGCTCAATTTGCTACATATTTTTTATTTTATAGTTCTATATTTGGTTTATTTCCTGTTTATCTTTGAGAGATCACTGGTGGGGTAGGGGCAGAGAACGCAAGAGCGAGAGAGAGAGGGAGACAGAATCTGAAGCAGGCTCCGACTCTGAGCGGTCAGCACAGAGCCCGAGGCGGGGCTCAAACCCACAAACCAGGAGGTCATGACCTGAGCTGAAGTCAGACACTTAACCAACAGAGCCAGCAAGGGGCCCAAGTTCTTATGCATCTTTTAAAGTGTTTTAATCAGATAAATGCAAATCAAAACTACAATGAGATACCACCTCACAACCATTAGGATGGCTAGTATCTTAGACAAAATAAATGGTGAGGGTGGAGAAAAAGGGAACTCTTGTGCACTGTTAGTAGGAATATAAATTGGTTCACAACAATATAGGATTCCTTAACATACTAAACACAGGACCACCATATGATCCAGCAATCCCAGGGTCATATATCTCCGGGTACATAACCAAAGGAATTGAAAACAGGACCTCAAAGAAATCTGCACTCTCATGTTCATGGTCTCATTGTTCACAACAACCAAGATAAGGAAACAACCGGAGTCCGTCACGGGGAAGCTGTGTGGCATACATACACACAGTGGAATATTCAGCCATGAGAAAGAAGAAAATCTTGCCATTTGTGACAAACTGGATGAATCTTGAGGGCATATGACTAAGTGAAATAACTCAGAAAAACAAGGACTGTAGATCAAAACAAATACTGGAGAGAAAACGAAAATCCCAAGCAGGCTCCACATTGTCACCACAGAGCCTGACACAGGACTCAATCCCATGACCCTGAGATCATGATCTGAACGGAAGTCAAGAGTCAGAAGCTAAAGGACTGAGCTACCCAGATGCCTCTCTACAGGTCTTGTATTTAATAATCTTTAAAAAGTTAAGTCCAGAAAATAGAAAAGGTCATGCAAGAACAGTGATGTTCTCACGGGGAAAAAGGCAGAATGGGTAAGCGTCTAGCACAACACTCAGAGCACAGTAAATTTCTAGGAATTAAAAATACTGCCACTGTCAAAACGAGTTTCTAAAAACGCCAATTGGGGGCACCTAGGTGTCTCAATTGGTTGAGTGTCCAACTCTTGATTTTGGCTCAGGTCATGATCTCAGGGTCATGAGATTGGGCCCTGTATCAGGCTCTGTGTTCAGCATGGAGCCTGCTCGGGATTCTCTCCCTCCCAACCCTCTCCCCTGTTCGTGCTCTAAAATTAAAATTCAGATTCAATTTGTATTTTTATGAAATATTAGTATGCCACTGCTAGAAGGGTAGAAATGTGTGGGGTTCTATTAATGACACCGAGGACCATATTGACGGAGAGATCTTATGAATGGTTCCTGGTTGCTGTCAGAATAAAAATCACACTCTTCCTGCCCTGGCTTCATTGATGCTTCCAGTCTTACCTCAGGTCTGCGGTCTCCCCTCCCAGCAGGCGCAGCACCGGGACATGGCGGAAGCTAAGCACGCGCCATGCACTCCAATTCCTGGAGTATCTTGGGTTGCTCTGTACTACTTCCTACGAGGGTAAGGTTGATTTTATGCAGGGCTAAACATTCACTAAGTACCTTCTTAGACAAGCGGAAGATAGTTACTTAAATGTCATCGGGATGAATCACTTTATAAAACTGGTTTTTAGAAAACAGGGCTGATACCTCCTGGACTGTTGTGTTTTATCTATCTTCTCCCATTTAAAAAAAAATAGTTACTTCGAGAGACAGAGAAAGCATGAGCAGGGGTGGGGCAGAGAGGGGGAGGGAGAAAGAATCTGTGCTGAGCGAGGAGCCCGATGTGGGGCTTGAGCCCAGAGCCATGAGATCATGACCTGCGCCGAAACCAAGAGTCAGAGGCTTAACTGAGTCATCCAGGCGTCCCAAGAGACGCTTTTATGAGAGATTAGTTGTATTTTGCTGAATACAGCTGAATACAGCTTTTGCCTTTTAAAAAGAAAAGTACTAGTCTTCATTTAAAAGTACGTCTCAGACGCCCAGATACCAGGCCGTGTAGGGTGCTAGGGACCCCCCACAGGTGTGCACCTCGCAGACCAGTAAGACGCATTTTTCACATTTCTGACTTTTTGTTTTGTCTGGTTAGAAGACTTGCAAACAGTCAAGCCTGAAAGACATTACTGCAATTTTCACTTTATAAAAGGACAGTACAAAAAGAGCAAGAGGAAAGGGGCGTGATTTCAGAATAAAGGATAGTCTTTTCGGTAGAATTCATTTAGATTTGCAACAGAATCCTTGTGGGGAAGGACTTTGTTATTTTGGAGCAGTTACTCCCAAATCTGCCCTCAAAACAGAACCATTCTGTTTCTTAACACACACACACACACACAGGTGCGCAACAAAAAGCCTGATCTCCACTGATACCAATCACAGCAGAATTTTTGTTAGATTAAACGAGGTTTTTTTACATTTATTTTTGAGAGACAGAGTGAGACAGAGCATAAGTTGGGGAGGTGGAGAGAGAAAAGGAGAATCGGAAGCAGGCTCCAGGCTCCGAGCTGTCAGCACAGAGCCCGACGCGGGGCTCGAACCCACGAACCGTGAGATCTGACCTGAGCTGGAGTTGGACGCTCAACTGACCGAGCCCCGGGCGCCTCCAACCTAGAATTCTTAACCAGTCACCACCAATCAACAAGAAGAAAAAAGAAGGAATTTCCACATCTCTATTTCTCAAAACATCTTGCCTCCTGGAAGGGGAGGAAGCACGTCACTGAAATAACGGACTGATCTGAGGAAGGAGCCATGGGAAGTGGGGACCCCGAAGGGCGGCACTGGACGTGAGCTGAGCAGACGCCACACCCCGGCGGGGAGTTCTGTGCGTGTGGCTGCCTGAGCCAGGCTGGGACACACCCACGTGAGTGTGTGTGTGTCGGTAACAGTGGTCACGGGAGCTTGCTGTTACCAATAATTTAATACATCTCACTTCTTGACCCTGGACTAATCCTTCACATGATAACAGAGGCCCTCCGGTGCTCCCTACAGGGAAATCTCTCAGAGCTGCATTTGCTTTTTCTTCTATTTTCATGTTTTGATATTAAAATCTATTACAGAGCTTCAGAATTTCTGCTTCTCCGAGAACACGGAGTAGCATGTTTTCCCTATTCCTCCTGCTAAGCACAACTAAAAGTCCTGGGAAAAAAAATTTTAAACAAAACAACAAAAAAACCTAAGAAGACTCTGAAAGATGGCCGACTGGCTAGGCATCTCAGAACCCAAGGATCAACACAGCGGTGAGTTCCTTGGAGTTTCTCCTATCTCGTGTATCCCAGAGCTGGGACCGAGGAAGCCGGCAACCAGGAAACGCCAATAAGCAAAGACAAAAAAAGCCCCAACAGAAGGCTGCTCTCTCCAGCCAGAGGACCACAAAAGGGGCAGCCTCGTAAGACAAAACCCTTTAGCCAACCACGGCTCCCTCCCAGCCAGACACCGTGGCACAGGGTTGAATAGTGGCCCATAAAGCAATATGCCCACATTTGGAACTTAGATCACGGCTCATTTGGAAAAAGAGTATTTGTAGATACTAGTAAGTTAAGGATCTTGAGGTAAGATCATCGTGGATTATTTGGATGGGTCCTAAGCCAAGACAAGTGTCCTTGTAAGAAAGAGAAGGTGGTAGTGAGAAGACAGAGGCAGAGACTGGAGTTAGGCAGGGGCAAAGGAGGGGGTGTCTGAAGCTACCAGAAGCTGGCAGAGGTAAGGAACGGGCCCCTGTAGACCCTCTGGAGGGCGCACAGTGCCAGCATCGTGATTTCAGACTTCTGGCCTCCAAAACTGTGAGAATAAATTCCTACTTAAGCCACTAAGACCAGAAATTTGTTAGGGAAGCCCCAATAAACTAACATAACTACAGAAAAGACTGCTTCCTTATCCTGCCCAGGCTGGCAAAGGCCAAGTGGGGAGCCTCGATGTCTACATTCATGAGGCTGTAATGAGGTCCCCCAACTCCTCTGCCGAGATGGTGTCAGAGAAGACCAAATAGGGAGGCAAAACTTTCACCCCACGGGGCAGCAGTGAAGCCACTCACTTCCCACGGTGAGAGAGGAGCCCAGACCTCCACTCCCACCACCAAGATACCTCTCCCCTTCTCTAAAATGGAGTCTTGAGAATCCTAGTCAGGTCGGACTTGTGCCTCTGCGCAGGGTAACGTGCCCCCACCCTGCAATGTCAGCGGGGATCACAGGAGGACCCCCAGACCCATGCAGCCAATAACAAGGGTGTCAACAGGGTCTCATCTCCTCTTGGCTGTCAACAGGGGCCAAGGGGAAGCTACTGTTCTATCTCTACATGGCAGTAATGAGGCAGTGCCCCCCCCCCACTTCTCCTCCTGGAGTGGTATCAAAAAGCTAGTTGAAAGAGATCCAAAGTCTCATATCATAACACAAAATGCCCACCTGTCAATGGAAAATCATGTGTCCCATCAAGAACCAGAGAGATCTCAATAGACAGACAAAAGATGCCAACACCAGGCTGACAAAGCTATTTGAGTTATCTGACAAAGATTTAGAGTTCTCCAGAAAAAACAGAACCAATGTACCATTTTAGAAGCCTAGAGGTTCCAGGATCTGCCACCTCCAAGCTGGGAACCCAGGGAAGCCGGTGATGCAGTTCGTAGGCCTGGGAGCCAGTGGGGTGGATTCCATCCAGACAGGAAGGCCCTAGAGCCAGGAGCACTGAGGGCAGGAGGTCCACGGCCTAGCTCAACAGGCAGAGCGCAAATTCTACTTTCCTCCGCCGTTTTGTTCTATTTAAGCCATCAACAGATTGGATGAGGCCCACCGCCACGCGCTTTACTCAAGTCCATCAATTCAAATGCTAATCTTTCCCAGAAACACCCTCACAGAACACCCAGAATAACGTTTTAATTAGCTATCTGAACATCCCTTGGCCCAGTCGAACTGACACGAACGAATAGCCATCACCAAAGCCAGGATTAAAATGTCTCAACAAGCAGTTACGAACGCACTTGAACCACATGAGACAATGAACAGCCTCGGTGAAGAATATAAGAAGTCTGCATGGAAACAGAAGACTGTGACTATAACCCAAATGGATGCTTTCGAGCTGAAATTACAATAACCAAAATAAATAACAGAGAGCTCAGCAGAGGGCCACACACGCGGAATGAGTGTGACGGAAGACAGACCAGGGGACGGGAAGTACAGCACAGGAATCACCTCGTCTGAAGAACAGAGAGAAAGCCAACTTCAAACAACTAAGCAAAACCTCAGGAATCAGGGGGGACACACAAAAGACGTAACATTTGTGTCCCTGGAGTCCTAGAAGGAAAGGAAAGAGAGGACAGGGCTGAAAAAAGTACTTGAAATAATGGCTAAAACCTTTCCAAATTTGGCAAGAGACATAAACGTAACAATTCAAGAAGCTGAGGAACCCACACAGGAGAACCCCAAAGAATCCCAGGCAAAGGCACATGATAATTACACTTCTAAAAGAATGCCAAAAGTAAGTTTTTGAAATGGGGAGAAAATGGTAACAGAGGGATACTTGGAACATCACGAAGGAAGACAACACAGTAAGCAGAAATACAAATAACAGACACCTCTCCGGAGTTTCTGAAATATCTTTTATTGTGAGGCCAACATTGCCTGATGTTCTAAGTGTTTAGAGACAAAATATTTGAGAAAGTAATTACTGTGCACGGGGGGAGGATAAAGAGATGTAAGGATTATCACTTAAACGGATAAAATGATGACATGAATACACTGGGAAGTTTTATAAGCCCCCCCTATCCGAAAGGGGAGCGTGGCTGTGAATCTTTTCGTAAGCGGGCGCCTGGGTGGCTCAGTCGGTTAAGCATCCAACTTCGGCTCAGGTCACGGTCTCACAGGTCATGAGTTTGAGCTCCACGCGGGCTCACTGCTGTCAGCACAGAGCCTGCTTGGGATCTTCTGTGCCCCTCTGGCTCTCTGCCCCTCCCCCCCGGTTCTCTCTCTTCCTCTAACAGCTTAACAAAACTTTTCATAAGCTGAACTGGCATAAAGCGAACAATATTCTCTCTCTAAAAGTTCACATTATGCCACATCACTTTACAAGAAGACCTACATCAGTATCTGTTTGCACCAATGCAAAGAAATCTAAGGAGGATTTTTGCTTCTTTGAAAAAAGCCATTCCCATATTGATGTAGGTGTACCCACATATGTATCTGTAGAAACACACACATATAACATGCATGTGTAATATATATCTATACATTTATCAATGTATATACATGTATATACATATGTATATATCAATTATGTTATAAACATTTTTAATATCTAAAACAATTACTGAAGAAGCTACAGAGTGAGACACTCAAAAGCACTATAGATAAGTCAAAATGGAATTCCAAAATATGGTCAAGCAACCTACAAAAATGCAGAAAACAGAAAACCAGAGAGAACAGAAAACAAAAAAGAAAATTGGCAAACATTTAAATCCTAACGTATCAATAATAACAACTAAATATAAACGGTGTATACAGACCAAAAGCAACTCAGAGACTGACAGAGTCAATTAACGACAACAAACTATGAGTCAGCGATATGCGATCTACAAGAAACTAACTCCAAATATATTTACAGGAAAGCTGAAAGCTCAGGATGGAAAATATATATTGTGTGAACATTAAGCAGAGGAAGGCATGAGTGGCTGGATTAATATCAGATAAAGTAGACTCTGAAGGAAAGAAAGTTACCAGAGACAGAGAGAGACATTCTGCTAACATGTTCAGTCCACCAAAAAGATACAGCAATCCTAAGTGTGTATTCCTAAGACAAGAGAGTTACAAAAGATGTGAGCTGAAAACTGACAGAACTACAAGTAGAAACAAACCCACAATTACAGTTGGAGACTTCAACACGCCCTTCTCAAGAACTGATAGAGCAACTAGACAGAAAATCAGCAGAGATAGAGAACTCTACAAGATCAAAGAGTAGAATACACAGTCTCTTTTAAGTGCCCATAGAACATATACCAAAATTGACCAGATGCTGAGATATAACTCAACAAATATAAAAGAATGGAATTCATATAGACTGCTCTTCAAACATAATATAATCAAACTAGAAGTCAATAATAGAAAGATCAGAAAATCTCCCAACACTCAGAAACTAAATAACACATTTTTAGGAAATCCATGTGTTAAAGAGGAAATCAGCGGGGGGGAAGGAGAGGCTGAGTTCAGCAATTTTGCAGGCTACAAGATAAACTACAGAGATACATTCTATATCTTAGGAATGAACATGTGAAAACCAAAATTAAAAATATGATACCATTTACAGCCACTAAAACAAAACATACCACTTAGGAGTCAATGCAACAAAACTCACAGAGCCTGTATGCTGGAAACACAAAATGCAGTAAAAGAAATCAAAGACCTAAACAGATGGAGAGACATACAGTGTTCATGGATTGGAGGAATCAACACAGCAAGGATGTCGACTCTTCCCAAATTGATACACAGGTTTAACACATGCCTATAGAAGTCTCAGCAAGATTTTTTGTATTTTTTGTAGATATAAACAACATATTCTAAAATCTACATGGGAGGGCAAAGAAATTGGAATACCTAAATTAACTTTTACCTTTTTTTTTTTTAAAGTAATCTCTACACCCAACGTGGGGCTCGAACTCAGAACCCCGAGATCAAGAATTGGATGCTCTACCAACTGAGCCAGCTAGGCACCCCACTAAAACAATTTTTAAAGTATGAATAAAAGAGAAGTCGGCCTACCCAATTTTAAAACGTTATACAGCTATAGGACTCAGGTACTGACCGAGGGACAGGCCCACAGGGCAGGGGGACAGACGGTGCCTGGAAAGAGGCTCACACAAACCAGTCCGACTGCTTCTGGACGAAGAGGCAACGGCAGTTCAGGGGAGGAAAGACAGACTTTGCTACAAGTGACGCTGTAGCAACTGGTCATGTGTATGAACAAACATGTTCCTAGGTGAAACTTAACCCGATAAAAACTAAAATCAAAATGGATCACAAACATAAATGTAACAGGTTAAGTTCTAAAACTTTTAGGAAAAACAAAGTAGAAACTCCTTGGGGTCCAGGGCTAGGCAGAATTCTCAGACTGGAGAGCAAAAGCACAATCATAAAAGGAAAGATTAAGAAATTCGATTTCAGGGGCGCCTGGGTGGCTCAGTCGGTTGAGCGGCCGGCTTCGGCTCAGGTCATGATCTCACAGTTCGTGGGTTCGAGCCCCGTGTCGGGCTCTGTGCTGACGGCTAGCTCAGAGCCTGGAGCCTGCTTCGGATTCTGTGTCTCCCTCTCTCTCTGACCCTCCCCTGCTCGCGCTGTCTCTCTCTGTCTCTCAAAAATAAATAAAAGACATAAAAAAAAAATTAAAAGAAAAAAAAGAAATTCGATTTCATCAACAGGAGAAACTTTTACTCCGGAAAAGGGCCTGGAATGAGGATGCAGAGACCAGCCAGAGACCAGGCACTCACAGACCACACGGCCAGCACGGCACCAGCATCTAGAACATTCGGAGATAATACGCTGCTCCACCAACGGCCATCATTGATCCCATGGCGGATTCTTATCCACAGCTGAGGCTTTCTCCGAGGCGTCCGCTTTTCCCAGGAGCACAATGGTTACAAGCAGGGGCTCCGGACCTAATAGGGTCTGGACTAGAATCCCGACGGGGCTAGTTACTAGCCTTCACCTTAGACAAATTAGTTCACATCTCTTGAGCCTAGGTGTTTTCGTCTCTAAGGTAGAATAACAGTACTAACAGTATATTAAATGTCACGTGGATTAAATGAGATAATATATTTTGAAAATTCAGCATTGTGCCTGGCATGTAGTAGGGGCTCATAAACATCATATTCTTATTATTGTTTTAATTATCTTTGCCCAAACTCTCTCGTCCCTCCAAGCATACAGATTTGGAATACTAGGCTCCTTTATCTGTTTAAACAGAATGAACTGGCTTTTAACAAAATCTTACGTTATGTTTACAGTTCAAGGAAAAAGAAAAAAAAAGCAGGGGCGCCTGGCCAGCTCTGTTGGTGGAGTGTGAGCCCCACACTGGGTACAGAGATTACTTAAAATCTTTTTGTAAAACTCTTATTTTTATTATTTTTTAAAGTTTATTTATTTATTTTGAGAGGGCAGTAGGGAAAAGAGAGGGGGGAGAGAGAATCTGAGGCAGGTTCCACACCATCAGCACAGAGCCCGATATGGGGCTTGAACTCACAAACGATGAGGTCATGGCTGGACCTGAGACTAAGAGTCAGATGCTCAACTGACTGAGCCACCCAGGTGCCCCCAAAAATAAAATCTTAAAAAAAAAAAAATCAGGGCGCCTGGGTGGCTCAGTCAGTTAAGCACCCAACTTCAGCCCAGGTCATGATCTCACTGTTTGTGGGTTCGAGCCCCACATCAGGCTCTGTGGTGACAGCTCAGAGCCTGAAGCCTGTTTCAGATTCTGTGTCTTCCTCTCTCTCTGCCCCTCCCCCACTCATGCTCTGTTTCTCTCTGTATCAATAATAAACATAAAAAAATTTTTTTTAAATCAATATTTAAAGTAGCTTCAGAGTTCATAATATTACAACCCACGCCTATCTAGAATTAAGTTAGGTTTTAGTCATTTTTGTGAAAAGGCAGATTCTCTAAGTATAAATGTAAAATGTCACTCTCCTGCAGAGGGTAAGAAATAATGAGGTTCAATAAGGAACTGATGAATGAAGGAAATGAGATGAAAATAATCCGTCCACATCCATTCAATACAGCTTTTTTTAAAAAATTTTTTTAATGTTTTATTTATTTTTAATACAGAGAGAGACAGAGCATGAGAGCGGGAGGGGCAGAGAGAGAAGGAGACACAGAACTGGAAGCAGGCTCCAGGCTCTGAGCTAGCTGTCAGCACAGAGCCCGACGCGGGGCTCGAACCCATGAACGTGAGATCTGACCTGAGCCGAAGCCGGAGGCTTAACCAACTGAGCCACCCAGGCGCCCCCATTCAATCCAGCTTTTACTGGACACATGTCACATGTCAGGCACTATCTTGGGATCGAAGATAAAGTCTAAGTAACCTGACACAGTTACAATAGTATTTGCATTAAAATGAACGGAGACACAAGAAATCCTTTCCTCCCTCTACTTAAAAGTAAAGATTAAAATTGGATTCGTCACATCTCACAGAAGAAAAAAATACACGCATTTAACTTTGAGGTTTTTATTTTGTTTCAGACAGTTCGACGAGACAGCTACACTGCAGCGCATCTTAACAGTCACTGACCGGGTGAAAGCAACTTACTCAGATATAAAAAGGCAAGGGGGAAGGTCATGATTGTCCAACAGGGAATTTGAGTCCCCAAATAAATTATCTTACAAAAATATCAAACTTGCTTTCCCACATTACTACTGTTAAAAATGAAGGAAAAAAATTCACATTAAAAAAAAAATCTGTAGGCTGGTGTAGCAAGTTAAGCTAATCATCTTCACATAAAGTAAGCCCTTCAAATAAATATTTTAAACAAATGGACGTTTTCCAAAAAATAGGTCAAGTATTTAGCCTATATCTGTTTGGTCCACTAGAAGACCGTTTCTAAAACTGATATTAAACTGGACTGTAGCTCACACCCTATGAGCAGTGACACGTACATCACTGGGCTGGATGTGCACGTGTGCACATGACAGAAATGTCAGTGGCTACTGCTATACGTACTACCTTCGTATGTAGTTTTACCCTGTAAAAATCCTCTAACTACCATGAACTGAACTGCAAGGGAAGTAAAAAAGCAAATACTTTGCCTATTGTAGACATGTGCTCGGTAATTTAGAAACAACACAAAACTTATCACGCATTTGGGACTTCAAGATCACTGAGCATGAGATAAAATTCAATACTGCTTACAAATCCCTGACTATGGAGCATATTCAACACTCGAGGGAGAGGGCACATGCGAACGCCTGTTGCAGGACTGGCCTCCAGCTGGTCTATTCCTGTTGTCTTCTCCTAACGTCTTACACGGCCTTGGATCCTTAAAAGATAAAGATTTAGTACAACAAGTTACGCTAGGGTGTTCTGTTCTGATAACCAACTTTTAAAGAGGGACCGGAGAAGGGCAGATAGGGCTTTCTGTGTCTCCTTCCACTTTTGATTTTTATCGTGATGTGGATCTTCTAATGAACACTATGCTAAAAGTAAAACTGACTGCACTGCGGCTTTGTCCACAATAGTCAAATCTCTTCTTGCTAAAATATTCCAAATAAATCCAGCAAACAATTTCCATTTTCAATGGCTTAACTGAGAGATGAATCTAACAATTTTTTTTAAACCAAGTTCAACTAAACTGAGCTGAGGACAGCTACATTTAAAACCCTGCAAACCAAAGCCAACCATCCAAAAATCTAGAATACCAACACTTTCCATCCAGGATAGCAAAACGAGCATCCAAAATAAAGAGAACCACAAGACTGATCCAGTAACCAATCAAAAACCACTTCTCTGTTATTCGAGCTGATAGTTACTCGAAGCTTGAAGTTTCCTCCTTCGTTATTATTGGTGGATCCCAGAGTCACAGCTTCGACGTCAAATGTGACAGTGGACCCAGAAGTAACTGCTGGCAACTGATTAGTCATTTCTTTTCCATTTACAAAAACTGCACCTAAAATGTTAAGGTAAAGAGTCATTTACACGTGAGCAACAATGAAGAACTGAAACATATTCTAGATTACTGGCGACACAGCTAATTTCCTAACTTAGATCCAGAAAACGTTCTGGAAAGCCAACTGGTCAAAGAGAACGCATCTCCGTATGTTAATTAACTGCCATCCTCAATGCAGGAGAAAAAGTTAAAGCTTTAATCACATTTTAGAGTTCTGGTCCAGGGTTCTACTCTTTTAGAACAGAGACTGAGTTTCCCATGTGGATGGCATCAAAAGAAACGAGTCCATTACAAGATTACATCCTGTGAAATAGGAAGACTGTTGCACATGAAATAAAGAATCTTGTTCTACCTAGTGCGTGACCCATACCAGGAAATAGTAACACATCTTGAGTGGGGATTTTAAAAGTGTGATTACGGTACAGTGAGGGGCCAAAGAACCCCACAGAGAGCAAACAAATTACGTACACACTCCTCGGTTCATCGATCTGTGTTGCATTTAGATGACCTATGCACACAGAACCCAGAAGTAGACTCCTCGGTACAAATCCCAACTCGGTCACCTCTAAGCGATGGGAGTCGAAGCTGGCCACTTAACCTCTCCGTGGCTCGGTTTTCATCATGTATAAAATGGGTATAATACTACTCCCCACTTCAATAAGTTGTTAAAAGGATTAAATAATTTATGATTTATAAAGGGAATAGAACAATGCTCGGTATGCCATATAGCTGTCATGAAGATATGTCAGAGACTTGAACGTTCTCATCTGCTACAAATGTGTGATGCGGGAAGAGATTCATTATCTCACTACTGTGACTCAGGTACCTGAAAGCGAACGGGAGTCACGGGTCTTACCGTTTGTACTAATGCACACTGCTTGGTCACGCTGCAGGGAGTCATACCCATTCTGTTTTTCTGCACACACTCCTATACTGTCTCTTCTGTCTGGCTGGCCCACAGTCTCAACTCTGTGAATGAGGTAGAAAGTCATTAGTCTTTTTTTTTTAAAACATGACGTCTAACTGTTACTAAGGTTAAAAAGAACAATCCCCTCATAACTGCTAACAACAATTCCGCACTTCCTACATTCCAGGCACTATTCTAAAAACACTATCACTATCTGCCAATCATCTCACTGAATTCACATAACAACCCATGAGGTGGGGGCTATTATTACCATACCTATTTCATTTTATATGCGAGAAAAGACCAGATTAAAAAGAGGCTGAAGAGTCGGAACCTGACCGCCTGGCGGAGCGCTGACCCATGACGGGGCAAGTCGGCACCAAGGCTGCAGAGTCAAGGTCAACTACTTACAGCTAGGACAATGGATTTCCATTTCACGTGCTGGCTCCGGACATACAGAGAGCCTGTCATACCTGCCATTGTAGCAAATGTGATGGTCACTGCCATCACCTAAACCGTGAACGTGAGAGTCTATGCAATGGTTTGATTACTGTTTATCAAGTTTTTAAAACCTTTGAAAATCAGACATTCTCGTCTTTAAAAAATGGATAATATAGTTATGAACATACTTTGCTTGGAGAACTTCGCGTGTGGAAAGCTGAAGCATTTCTTCTTGTGTGTTAGTCTCAAAACACATCACGATGCACTCCAGAAATAGGAGACTTAAATGTAAAGTCAGTCTGTATCTCTACCACCAGACGCACCTTTCCCTCCATTCCAGAAAGCCAGACTTTGCAAGGACAGAAAAGAAAGATTAGCAAGGAACAGAACGGAGCTGTACCAAGGGAAGAGGTGATGATTTCTACCCACTATGGCGTCAGAATGTCTTGTGCTGCAAAGGGGTGAACGTGCAGGATCAGAATGAATACGCGGGCGGGTTCTGAGGTCACTGCACTTGTGAGCCAGCAGGCTTAAAGAGGACAGCGATGGCACCATTAGGGCAGAATGGGGAGTCCGCTTTCTCATTCTACCACAGAAACATGGCTTTAACAATGATGCACAGAACAAAACCCCTTTCTGAGCTCTCTGGAACCCAGCTACGGAGGGGCAGTGCCCCCAGAAGAGCACAACGCTGAGAACACCTACACTGAAACGGGTAAGAAGAGAAATTTCACTCGCCCAAGTCGGGCCCTGTTCCAGGCTCCCACAGCTCAGTGCTGTGTAAGAACTGAGCACTGAGAACACCCGGCTTCTGGGTTTTCCTCTGGGGCAAGGAGAGGGAGAGAGGGAGAGAGGGTGGGAGGGAGAGAGGGAGAGAGAGAGCGGAGTGGAGCATGAATCTAGCTCTTGGGGAGGTTGCCTGAAGGACTGATTTCTGTGGTGCCCCATTCAGAGCACTGACAAGTGAGCACAGTACGGCTGCCCAATTACTGCAAAGAGAAAAGAAACGGGAGGCGTGCGACGGGGAGAGGTTCGTGACTTGAGGCTCGTCTCCCTCGTGAGGAAGGGAGAGGAGGCGGGGGTGCTTCCGCGCCAGCTCTTCGCGGGGGCTGCTCAAGGGACCGGCATCTGCCTCGCGTGACGTGGGCACGGACGGGGGGCTGGCAGGCTCCGGATGCCTGGCGGCTACCGAGGACAAGAGAGAGGAGGGCGGCCTGCTGGTGTCACATCACCGAACAGGCCTCGGCACCAACAGGCACCCGAGGGAACAAGAGATTGTGAGCTCCGGAAACACCTCCACCACTCAAGTCCAGGAAAGTCACGTTCTCTCACAAAAGGTCTCAGAGGCCCCCAGAGTCTCTAGCTGGGTGTGTGCGAGGGTCACCTCCTACAAGAAAGCAGGTCCTAGGAACGGTGAGAGGTGGCTGCTTTCGCATATGTATAGATCCCGACACAAAATTAGAGCACATATAAAGAAGCTGGGAAAAAAGACTCAAACAAAAAACAAAAATTGATCTCAAAAAAATTATACAGACAATTCAAAACAACCATCACAGAGATGCTCTACAAGCCCAAGAAAGTAAGACATGAACAAACTGAGAATACCAACAAAGAGATGAAAAATGTTAAAAAATAACCACACAGGTATTTTTGGAGCTGAAGAATACAACAGGAACTGAAAACTTCACAAGAGGAGTGCAATGTCACACAGTCAAGCAGAAATTTTTAAAAAATCAAGGGGTACCTGGGTGGCTTAGTCAGTTAAGTGTTCGACTTTGGCTCAGGTCATGATCTCTCATGGCTTGTGAGTTCAAGCCCCGCATCGGACACTTAACCGAAGCACCTCTAGAATGGAAATTTAAAATTACTGAATTTTGGGGGGCACCTGGGTGGCTCAGTCAGTTGAGCATCCGACTTTAGCTCAGGTCATGATCTCGCAGTCCGTGGATTTGAGCCCAGTGTCGGGCTCTGTGTGGACAGCTCAGAGCCTGGAACCTGCTCAGATTCTGTGTCTCCCTTCCTCTCTGCCCCTCCCCCACTCGCTCTCTGCTCTGTCTCTCAAAATAAAATAAAGACATTAAAAAATTAAAAATAAAAAATAAAGTTACTGAATTTTTACATCACGAGACAGTTAGTCAAGACACTGCATCCTAAAAAACTACTTTAGTTGTTCTCTCACATAAACAAGTTTAGAAAGAAACTGTGTAAGAAAGAAAAATACAGGGCAAAAGGGTGGCTCAGTCGGTTAAGCATCCACCACTTGATTTCCGCTCAGGTCATGATCTCACAGTTCGCGGGTTCGAGCACAGGTCACTAGAAACACACTCACTGCATAGAGGAAAGCAGGAGAAAGTCCTAGATACAAAATTCTGGGAAAGAACAGGGTCGCAAAGAGGAGCGATTTTGATGGGGCAACAAGAAAGCTAATCTATTATCCCTTTTACTCTGCCCTTCGGCTAACATTGATTGGATTTAAGTGACATATTCTTTTTATTACACAACCTCAAACTTTTTCTTCACAGTGACCACTTGGACAAAAATCCAAAAAGTCAGCTGCTTCGCGAATGAATATACGAAAAATATCCCCCTTTATATAGAGAAGAAATAAAGTGAAGTTTATATTTTGGCCTAGCAGCCGCAGATGAAATAAAATCAGCAATACTTAATATTGCCAGGTCTGCAGTGACATCAGTGCCTCACACGCTGCTGGGAACACAGCCAGCCAGTCTATGTGTCACGAGGAGGGAGACTGGCTCAGGGAAGAAAGAATGAGCTGCATGTCAACAGAGGGGGTCATGGCCCAGCTGGACATGTCAGGAGAAAGAGAAGGGATGCCTTGTAAAGTCATGGCAAAGAAGGGTTTTTGAAATAGAAATACGTTCCTTACCATACAGATCTTAAAACCACTTTTACCCCGTCACAAAACAAAACTGGTAACTCGAATAGTCCTTTATCTATTATAGAAATTGGAAATCTTCCAACAAAGGAAATTCTAGGACCGCTAATTGGTGAATGCTCCCAAATATTTAAGGAAGAAATACTACCAAGTCTACACAAACAGTTCTGGAGAAAAAAGAGGAAGAAATATTTCCCATCTCACTTTGTGACGCTAGCCAAAACCAAAACCAAAACCAAAGACCATGCGTAAAAAGACAAACGTCTCTCTCATGAACAGAAATCCCCTACAAGATATTAAAAATCAAATTCAGTGATAAAGTACATATAAAGACTAGTACATGACTCAGTGAAGTTTCTCTGGGGAATGGAAAGCTGATTCAATGTTCAAAAATCTATCACTGTAGTTCCCCATATTAACGGAAGAAAAACCATATTACCTTAGCAGATGTACAGAATAACTAGACCAAATTAAACACTCATTTATGGATAAAATTCTCAGCAAATCACAACCAGAAGGAAACTTTCTTAACCTGATAAAAGGTAAAAAAACCTGGTGTGCCTGGCTGGCTCAGTCAGGAGAACACACAACTCTTGATCTCAGGGTTTTAAGTTGGAGCCCACATTGGGTGTAGAGATTACTTAAAAATAGTTACTTAGGGTACCTGATTGGCTCAATCAGTTGAGCACCCAACTCTGGATTCTGGCTCAGGACATGATCTCACAGTTCGTGACATCGAGCCCTATGTCAGGCTCTGGGAGCTCAAGTGTGGAGCCTACTTGGGATTCTCTCTCTCCTTCTCCCTGTGCCCCTCTCCTGCTCACAACCTCGCTTGCTCTCTTTCTCTCAAAATAAACATAACAAAAAATTTTAATTTATAAAAAAAATCTTTAAAAAACCCCAAACCTACAGCTAGCATCATACTTGATGTGAAAGACTGGTTTTTTGTCAACATTGCTATTCAGAATCATACTTCCTACCCAGTGTGATGAGGCAAAAAAAAAAAAAAGAGAAATGACAAAATACTGATGAAAGACATCTTTTATAAAACTAAATTGGGGACTATGGCAGTTGGAGGGACGGCAGTGATCACACGTCGGCTGCTGGAAAGAACTGGATTCTTGTTTCAGGCCATCATCAGAAAAGTTAAGTTTGCTGTATAATAAGTATCAGAAGATCTGATCCTGATTGAGAACCATCCCTGATTACAGAATCTGGGTCGTGTCTCCCACCTTATCCTTCCAGACCATCCCAGGAGATCTAGGAGGTTCCATCTGAGAGAACACTAGGAGTTCTTGGAAAGGAAGGAAGGAAGAGGATTATTGGTTGGAATAAAAACAGGGTTGAATGAGTTCCAGAAAGCAGGGTTCTCAATCTCGTGGACAACAATCTGCAGAAGAAGACAACTTCAAAAAACCAACTAGAAGCAATATGCAGAGAATTAAGATGAGAGGGGCCTCCTCAGGAAAGAAGACTGCTGGTCCACAGCAGAAGAATCTGGAACCAGCTATCCCAGGCAGATGGGGGGGGGTCGTTCTGCAGAGAACCCCCCTTCAGGGTCAGCGAGGAAGACAAGAAAGAACAAACAGAAGACACCTGGAAACGGAGATGGTGGCAGTACCAGTGAAGCACCTCAGCCACCCCGGAAGAAAAGGGCCCGGGCAGACCCACTGTTGAGAGTGAGGAAGCATTTAAGAATAGAATGGAAGTTAAAGTGAAGATTCCTGAAGAATTAAAACCCTGGCTTGTTGAGGACTGGGATTTAGTTACCAGGCAGAAGCAGCTGTTTCAACTCCCTGCTAAGAAAAATGTAGATGCTACCCTGGAAGAGTATGCAAATTGTAAGAAGTTGCAGGGAAATGTCGATAATAAGGAATATGTGGTTAATGAAGTTGTGGCAGGAATAAAAGAATATTTCAACGCGATGTTGGGCACTCAGCTGCTCTACAAATTTGAGAGGCCCCATATGCTGAAATCCTCTTGGCTCACCCTGATGCGCCAATGTCCCAGGTTTACGGAGCCCCACATCTACTGAGATTATTTGTAAGAATCGGAGCAATGTTGGCGTATACGCCCCTTGATGAGAAAAGCCTTGCATTATTGTTGGGCTATATGCATGATTTCCTAAAGTATCTGGCAAAGAATGCTGCGTCTCTGTTTACTGCCAGTGATTACAAAGTGGCTTCGGCTGAGTACCACCGCAAAGCCCTGTGAGGGCCTACTGACCACTCACTGTTCATGTCTGGTATCTATCTGTAAACACTCTTTTTGTTCTTAGTCTTTTTCTTGTATAATTGATGTTCTTTAAAATTGTTAATGTATAACAGGGCTTATGTTTCAGTTTTGTTTTCTGTTTTGTTTTAAACAGAAAATGAAAGGAGTGCAAGCTCCTTTTCTCATTTCAAAGTAGCTACCAGTGTATGCAGTAATTAGACAAAGAAGAAACATTCAGTAGAACATTTAATTGCCTAGTTGACAACATTGCTTGAATGCTGGTGGTTCTATCCCTTTGACACTACACAATTTTCTAACATGCGTTAATGCTCTGTGACAAAAACGCCCTGATTCCTAGCGCCAAAGGTTCAACTTAATGTATATATCCGAAAACCCATGCATTTGTGCTCTTTTTTTTTTATGGTGCTTGAAGTAAAACAGCCCATCCTCTGCAAGTCCATCTATGTTGTTCCTCAGGCATTCTTTCTTTGCTCAAATTGTCGAAGGATGGTGGTTTGTTTCATGGTTTTTGTATTTGAGTCTAATGCACGTTCTAACATGATAGAGGCAATGCATTACTGTGTAGCCACGGTTTTCTGGAGAAGTTGATATTTTAGGAATTGTATTTCAGATCTTAAATAAAATTTGTTTCTAAATTTCAAAAAAAAAAAAACGCACCTAAATTGGGGCACCTGGGGGGCTCAGTCGGTTAGGCATCTGACTTCGGCTCATGTCACGATATCATGGTTTATGAGTTCGAACCCGAAGTCCAGCCCTGTGCTGACAGCTCGGAGCCTGGAGCCTGCTTTGGATCCTATGTCTCCCTCTCTCTGCCCCGCCCCTGCTCACGCTCTGTCTCTCTCAAAAATAAACACTAAAAAAAGTTAAAAAATAAAATCAAACTGTGTCTTAAAAAAATTTTTTTTTACATTTATTTTAGAGAGACAGAGACAGAGCACAGATAGGGGAGGAGCAGAGAAAGAGGGAGATACAGACTCCAAAGCAGGCTCCAGGCTCTGAGCTGTCAGCACAGTGCCAGATGCGGGGCTTGAACTCACAAACCGTGAGATCATGACCTAAGCTGAAGTTGCATGCTTAACTGACTGAGCGACCCATGTGCCCCAAAATGTGTCTTTAAAAAAAAAAAAACTAAATTAAGAAATATACCATAACCAGTGGTGCCTGCGTGGCTCGGTCAGTTGAACCAACTCTTGATTTCAGCTTAGGTCATAATCTCATGGTTTGTGAGATTGATCCCTGTATCACACTCTGCAATGACAGTGCCAAGCCTGCTTGGGATTCTCTCTCTCCCTCTCTCTCTACCCTTCCCCAATTCGAGGTCACTCACTCTCAAAAAAAAGGAAAGAAAGAAATATACCATAGATTAGAACAATCGAAATATTAAAATACCAATTACTCCCAAACTAATTTATACACTTAAGGCAATCTCAATCAAAATCCCAGCAAAAAACTTTTTCTTAGAAATGGATAAGCTGATGGGGCACCTGGGTGGCTCAGTCGGTTACGCATCCAACATCGGCTCAGGTCAGATCTCGCAGTCCAGGAGTTTGAGCTCCGCATCGGGCTCTGTGCTGACAGCTCAGAGCCTGGAGCCTGTTTCAGATTCTGTGTCTCCCTCGCTCTCTGCCCCTCCCCCTCTCACACTCTTTCTTCCTCAAAAATAAATAAATATTAAAAAAAAATTTTTAATAAAAAGAAATGGACAAGCAGAATCTAAAGTTAAATGGAAAGACAGAGGAACCAGAATAGACAAAACAAATAAAGAATAAAATAAGAAAAATCATATTACTTGATTTGATGACTTATTATAAAGCTACAGTAATCAAAATTTTAGTTCTGGGAAAGAAGAAACACGTAAATTAATGAAACAGAGTCCAGAAACAGTTCCCCACACATATGGTTAACTGATTTTTGACAAAGGTGAAAGGTAATTCAATGGGGAGAGGACAGCCCTTTTCAACAAATAGTGCAGGAACTACTGGACCAGATGTAAAACAAAACAGAATTTAACGCATATTTCACATATTATACTAACAGTAATTCAAAATGGCTCAGAGATCTAAATGTAAAATTTAAAAACAGTAAGTGGGGCGCCTGGGTGGCTCAGTCGGTTAAGCCTCCGACTTCGGCTCAGGTCAGATCTCGTGTTCGTGGGTTCGAGCCCCACGTCAGGCTCTGTGCTGACAGCTAGCTCAGAGCCTGGAGCCTGCTTCTGGTTCTGTGACTCCTTCTCTCTCTCCCCCTCTCATGCTCTGTCTCTCTCTGTATCAAAACTAAATAAAGCATTAAAAAAATAAAAAATAAATAAATAAATAAATAAAATAAAAAATTAAAAACATAAAGTGTCTAGAAGAAAACATAGGAGAACTTATGACCTTGCATAAGGGCAAAGATTTCTTAGATACAACACCAGAAGTACTAGCTGAACTGGTGAACTATATTTCACCAAAATTAACAACTTCTACTCCACAAAAGACATTGCTAAAAAGATAAGTCTCAGACTGGTAAAAAATATACTTAACAAAAGACTTATATTCATCAAATATCAATAATAAAAACCTTTTTAAATAGGCAACAGATTTGAAAATAATTTTTAATGGGTTTTTCTTTTTTTTGAGGGACAAAGAGAGACAGCATGAACAGGGGAGGGTCAGAGAGAGAGGGAGACACCGAATCTAAGACAGGCTCCAGGCTCTGAGCTAGCTGTCAGCCCAGAGCCCCATGTGGGGCTCGAACCCACAAACCATGAGATCATGACCTGAGCTGAAGGCGGACGCTCAACCAACTGAGCCACCCAGGCGCCCCGGCAACAGGTTTGAAAAGACACTTCACCAATGAAGATATATAAATGGACAATAAGTGAACACATGAAAAGATGCTATCTTTAGCTGTCAAAGAAAAGAAAATTAAAACCACAATGAGGTACAACTACATGTATATAGACAAGCTGAACTTAAAAGCAAAAATATGGGGTGCCTGGGGCTCAGTTGGTTAAGCACTGAACTCTTAATTTTGATCTCACGGTTCGAGATCATGACTATTATCATTGGGCTATGCGCAGACTGCGTACAGCCTGTTTGGGATTCTCTCTCTGCCCCTCCCCTGCTCTCTGGCTCTCAAAATAAATAAATAAGTAAATAAAGTTAAAAAAAAAAAAAAAGAAGGAAAACCAAAACAACTGACAATACCAAATGCCAGCAAAGGATGAAGAACAAGTGAAAATCTCACATGTGCTGGCAGGAATGTAAAATGGTATAGCCACTTTGGAATATAGTTTGATGGTTCCTTAGATAAACGAACACAGTATGACCCAGCAATCACCATCTACTTAAGAGAAATGGAAGCTTGTGTTCACAGAGAAACCTGTACACAAATATTTGAAGCTGTCTCATTACCCCAAACAGAAACAACTCATGTCTTTCAACTAATAAGTACACTGATACATCCATACGATAAAATAATATTTAGTACAGAAAGGACTAAACCACACACGCTACAGACACATATAATATATATATACAGAGCTCCATATTATTAATATATCATTCCATTTGAAGGACATTCAGTAGTTGACCGAGAGAGGCGGGGCTAACACAAAGAGAGAACACTAGGGAATATTCTGGAGTGATGAGATTGCTCTGTATCTGATTGTGGCAGTGAATACATGACTGAATATGTTTGTCAAAACCCAGAATTGTACTACAAAATGACTTTTAAAAAAAATATTTATTTTTGAGAGAGAGAGAGAGAGCGAGCATGTCCTAGCAGGGGAGGAGTACAGAGAGAAGGAGAGAGACACAGAATCGGAAGCAGCTCCAGGCTGTCAGCACAGAGCCCGACGCGGGGACCACAAGATCAGGACCTGAGCCGCAGTCAGATGCTCAACCAACTAAGGCTCTCCGACCTTCTTCTTCTTCTTCTTTTTTTTTTTTTAATTATAAGCTCTATGCCCAATGTGGGGCCTGCACTCACAACCCTGAGAAGATCAAAAGGCACATGCTCTACTCAGTGACCCAGCCAGGCACCCCAAGACTGATTTTTACTTCTGTAAAATTTAAAAAAATGAAAAAACTACCCGTATACATACAAAAAAGTTACTTGATCCAGACCTCTTTGTGAAACCTTCAAAGAAGAGATAATTTATCATGTAAAATTAAAAAATGAAACAAAATGAAAAAAACCCCAGAAAACAGGGAGGAAAGATCACCCAATTATTTTATGAGGCTTTTATAATCTTGACACATAAACATAAGAAAAAAATTGCAGGGCAATTTCATTCGTGAATATAGATTGAATAAAAAAAAAATAGCAAATCGAAACCACTGGGTAGGATTTATCCCAGAATGCAGAGGTAATTTAATATGAGAACATCTAATGAAGGGACCCCCGGGTGGCTCAGTGTCTGACTTCAGCTCAGGTCATGATCTCACGGTCTGTGCATTTGAGCCCCCCATTGGGCTCTCTGCTACCAGCACAGAGCCTGCTCGGGATCCTCTGTCTCCCTCTCTCTCTGCACTTCCCCTGCATGTGTGCATGCATGCTCTCGCTCTCTCAAAAATGTATAAACACTACAAAAAAAAAAAAAATCTCCTAGTATAAATCACTACAATAAGAGTTTAATGGGGGGGTGAGGCATAGAGATACAGAAAAGATACGTTACAAAGTTCTACAGCCATTACTGATTTTTAAAATCTAGATAAATTAGAAATAGAAAATAAAAACTTTTATTTCAGAAATGTTTCTTGAATTGTATTTTAACATAGGTGTTACATTCCACTGTTCTGGTTTCCTTTCTCAGGGTCTCTAATTACACATTTGTTGGATCTCTTTTAGTCTACCTTTTTCTTTCCTTTTTGCTTGAATCCTTCTCAATTTTTATTTCAATATGCTCATTTTTTTCATTACTATCCCTGCTTCTCATGCTATCAACCTCCTTTGTGCTTCTTGTAATTTGGTCTTGATTTCTGAAATAGTGCCTTTTTCTTCTCCCTCTCTGCCAGGTTCTGGCAGCCAGTATTTCGTAGTTTCCTGTTGTCTGTGCATCACCTCCTGCTATCTCTTCCCTGAGTTCTTGTATTTAATCTCTGTAATCTTCCTTCATAACTGTGGTTAAGTCTTTTTTTTTTTTTTAATTAAGACTGAAAAGCTGAAGACAGTTTTCTCTTCACTTCTGGTAATATTTTTGCTGGTGTTTCATCACCTGGAGAAAAGATTTGCTGATCTTTTTCATTTCTTTCTCTGCTCCTATCTTTGTACAGACACTCTGGCCATTCATTTTGTGTTATTCGTATTAATGGACTGGGTTCCTGTAGCAGGAGGGATGTGAGGGGTGGGTGGGAAACCCGGATAACTTTCAGGCTCACGCTCTATGGCCTGTCCCCCACGCTGCAGGACTATCCTGCCTTACAATGTGGCCCTTCCCTTAGTCCTGTCTCCTTTGACACTCAAAACCCAACGCGTTTCAAGAGAGCTTCTATTGCCAGACTTCAGCTTCTGTGGTTTCTTCAAAGGCTGCTTCACAGACCACCGACCACTGTCACCACTTGCTTTCTTAACATCAAGCATTTTAAACTTTCCTGGGCATTTTCCACATCCTTACCGTCTGCTTCCTCAAGCAGAGCACAGAAGCACTGTTCTGTCCCCGCCCTATTTATAGTCTCAGAGTGGGGTCTTCTCCTGTCGGGATTGAGTATTTGGAGATTTCTAAGATCAGCACCTCCACACTCATCGTTTTTTTTCCCTCGGCAAACTATCATGACTTCCTCAGTGGACTTCCTGCCTATCTGCAGCTTATGAAGTATTTACTCCTAATTTGGAATTGAGTTTTCTGTATCTCATAGTTTTGCTGAAAAAGCACTCATGGTCCTCCTACCTCTAGTCTCCTTACTACTCCAAAAAGTTTCTGCAAGTGGAAAAAAGTCAGAAGGTACCACCATGTATGGACTGGTCCCAGAAGCTCTCATTGTCTCTCTTTTTTAATGTTTATTTTTTTGAGAGAGAAAGACACAAAGGACGAGTGGGGAAGGGGGAGAGAGAAGGAGAGACAGAATCTGAAGCAGGCTTCAGGCTCTGAGCGGTCAGCACAGAGCCTGATGTGGGGCTCGAAATCACCAACCATGAGATCACGACCTGAGTTAAAGCTGGACACTTAACCAACTGAGCCACCCAGGTGGCCCCAACTCATGGTCTCCTCTCTTGTGCCCACTCTCATCAAGCCTTCTCCACACCTCACTGCAACTGTTCATGTCGGGTCACCAACAGACATCCACACTGCAAACCCAAAAGTCAATTCTCAGTCTTCTTACCTGATGGATCAGCACCATCTGACACGACCGATCACTACCTCCTCTCTGAAACACTTCTGCTTGATTTCACAACCTTCCACTCACTGGCTATTCCTTTGATGGCTTTCTGCCCTCCCCAGCTGCTAAATGTGACAATTCTTCAATGTCTTGTCTATACTCACTCCTTGGTTATTCTCACCCAGTCTCATGGCTTTAAATTAAATACTCATCTACAGTCTAAAAACTCTCAAGTTAATATCCCGAGCCTAGCTCTCTCCACTCAACTCCAGGTGTCCGTATCCAGCCGCCTATCCGCCTCTTCACTTATATGTCCAGTAAGGAACTCAAACTGACTCCCCGGGGTTGTCTTTCTGTGCCTCAGCCTCTGGCATCTATCTTAGGCTTCTTTAATTTGTTAAAGAAGAACCTGATATTCACTCAGAAATATGCTCTTCTTATTGCCTCTTAAATACCTCAGTAAATGACAATTCCATCTGTACAGTTACTCAGAACAAAAACCCTGCGGTCACACTTGACTCCCTTATTTCTCACATCCCACAAGCGTCCCACCAGCAAATCCTGCCAGTCCTTCCATCTAGACACATCCAGATTCTGACCGTTTATCACTTCCTCCACTGCTCTATCCTGGCCCAAGCCACCATTCGCTCTCACCAACATTACTGTCACAGCCTCCTGACTGGTCTCCCTGCCTGCACCCACACCCCTCACAGAATATTTTCCCCACGGAGGCCAAAATGACCTGTGAAACATGTTCAGATGATTTCATCCGTTTGCTCAATACCCTCCAATGACCTTTCACCTCACTAAGTCAGAACAGAGGCCTATAGGGCTAGACTGTCAAGATTTGAATCTCAGCCTCACTATTAACAACAGGCACAACCTCAGGCAAGTTGCTTTATTTTTTTACATCTTAGTTTCTGCATCTATAAAATGTGTCTACCTTATGAGGAGGTACTAAGGATTTATAGACACTAACTCATTAAGCCCTTAAGAACTAAAATACAGCAAAGATCAACAAATGTTAGCTGACCATTATAAGTTTGTACAGTCTAGCTCAACTTGTGAGTTCATGAAAAGTCAAAAGGAGAGCATGCCTCCCTCTCCAAGAGAATAAAAAATGTAAACCTCACTTGGTGAGGCCTTTGTTGGGGTGGGGGGATCTCTGTATGCAGTATCAAAGAGCCTCCTTGTAAATGGGCACAGCTGACCTTCAAAAGAGTGTTTCTTTGAGGAATTAAAAAATATATGCAGCCTGTTCAAAACTATATCCTTCCTTTCTGGGATCCTCTGACTATACTGCCTGTCTCTACTAGCCTGACCCAGACTCATCACTTGCTATTTGTACTTTTTCTACTCCCATCTTTGGTTCCTGCTTTGTTTCCCCACTGAACTGCCTTTCCACTTCCACCTGCACTAAGCCTTCACCAACCCCTCATCTAGAAGTTAACTTTTCCTTCCTCTGTATTGCAGAGCAGTTTGTCTTTCTTCTACTAAGTTATAAACTGCCTACTCTATGTTGAATCAAAGATTCTGGGGGTTTTTTTCTTCCTAAACTTCACACTCTTGTATGAAGTATAGTACTATACCAAGTACTATAAATACCATCTGAATGGAGTAAAGGCTGAATGAAACGATTAGCCTCATTCAAAGACTGCAGTTGATAAGAACTGTCCTTATATTTTAAAAAGTCATTTTAGGGGCATCTGGGTGGCTCAGTTAGTGAAGCTTCTGACTTTGGCTCAGGTCATGATTTCACAGTTCATGAGTTCAAGCCCCATACCGGGTTCTGTGCTGAAAGCTCAGAGCCTGGAACCCTCTTCAATGTCTGTGTCCCCCTCTCTCTTTGCCCCTCCCCTGCTCATGCTCTCTCTTTTCTTCAAAAATAAATAAACATCAAAAAAAATTTTTAGAGTCATTTTAGGAGGGCCTGGCTGGCTCAGCTGGAAGAGTATGTGACTCTTGATTTTCAGGTTGTGAGTTTGAGCCCCACATCGGGTGTACAGACTACTTAAATATGTAAAAAATAATAAATAATTAAGTAGTTTAAGAAAGAAAGAGTTTGGACAGGAAAAGGGCCTAAGAACTACTCATTAGATGATTTGGAAGAGCTGTTGTATGTGAGCACTTCAAAGGACACACATCTTCATGATTTCATGTAACCCTCCACCTACAGACAAACTAAAAGCTAGGGCATCGAACCTAATAGATCTACTTAGGAAAGGAGCTGTCTTATCTCAGCCAAATCTATAATCAAGAGCCTGTGGGGAAAACTCTTCTGTCTGGCATACCTCATATCTGTCATAAAACCCAAACTCCAACCTGAAAGGCCTACATATCATATCTCTAGAGGGGACAACTTTGGCAAAATACAAAACCCAGCAAAGCTGTATTCTCCCCAGGACAGAACATTCTGTCTCAATATAAGGAGGAATTGACAAGATTTCAAAGACTCTTATTAAAAACAAATTACCTTCTTTTTTAAAAAAATGTTTATTCATTTAAACAATCTCTACATTCAATGCAGGGCTCAAACTCATGACCCTGAGATCAAAAGTTGCACGCTCTTCCCACTGAGCCAGCCAGGTGCCCCAAAACAAATGAACTTCTTAATCCAACTATGTTGGGCTAACAACTAAAACTTAAGATACCTGGTAATGACAGACATCAGCCTTGTACAGAATAAGAAAGATCCCCTCAAGCTTAAATTTATTCAGAAAAGTAGTACTGATGCTTAACCAAAGGCAAGCATTAAACCAAATTCACATATTCCAAGTGACCCCTTTCTAACAGCTATCAACCATGCCATTTCTAAGATAAAGCCCCCAAATTTTTTGACACTTCTCCCATTGAGAAGTGGGGTCTATGTCCCTTCCTGGAATCTAGACTCTGTGAATGAACAACAGAATGTGGTAGAAATAACACTCTGTCAATTTCTAGGCCCAGGCCTTAAAAACTGGCAGCCTTTGCCGCTCCCACTTCCTATCTCCTGTGATGCTCGTTCTTGGAACCCAGCCACCATGCTGTGAGGAAGCCCAAGCAGCCCAGGGCCAGGTCTACACAGAGAGGCACACAGAACCAGGGTTAATTTGCCAGCCATGTGAGTAGCCATCTGGAAAGTGGGTCCACCAGCTCTAATTAAACCACTGCAGCTACCAACACATAGGCAGAGATGAGCTGTCCTTGATGATCTTCAAACTGAAGTTTCCTGAGCAAAATAAAGGACTACTGTTTCAAGCTTCTAAGTTCTGGGGTGATTTGTTACACAGCAATTGATAATGCTAACTGTAACATTAACTTCTTATGTTCTTTTAAAGAAAAAGTTTATAATAATAATAGCCTATTGCCCCTTGACTACCACCTCATGTGACTTGTGGGAGGCAGGTAGCACAGTGAGTAAGAGCACAGACTTTTAGGGCTAGGCTGGCAGGATCTAAACAGTGGCAAGTCATGTACTCCCTGTGCTTTGGTCTCCATCTACAAAAGATGACAGTAACCTCCTTAGCTATTAGGATTAAGGAAGGCTGTTTGAAAGAAAGCTGTTTTTTAAACAAAGGAAGTGGTAGAGAAGAGGAGGCAAAAATATGGTTAAACAAACCAGTAAGATCAGGAAATATTAGAAGCAAGGAGAGGGAGAGAAGGAATGTTCAGGCAGGAAATCAAGGAGAGGCCTAGCAGGAGGAGGCCGCTTAGCAGACCTGGCCACCAAACGAGACTGGGCTCTAGAGCTGACAGCGCCTGCCAGTAACAGGTTTCTTGGCTTCCTCAGTTCTACACACTCTGGCAACTTCATCAGGAATAGGCTGCGGGGAGCAACAGGGCAGTGCCTACAGGAGTATAATCTTCTCTCTAACTGCGAGGCCTTCCAACACCTTCAAGAAACGGAATAAAGTTTACTACCTTTAGTCAATTGGCCCATCTGATCCCCACTTATACACGGAGGTGCCCCCCACTTCTCACATCTGACTTAGCTGCTGATGCCTGCAATTCCTTTTAACAAGGGGAGAAGACATTTTCATTCCATATTCAAAGGAAAAATGACAGAAATGCAAGGGTCTGGCTACAATAATACTGAGCTGAACTAAGTTTCAGTTAATCACCCTGCCAAGTGGGGCCCAGTCTCACATCTTTGGAAGAGAAGGAAGGAACAAATGGTGTACTGAGGCCTACTAAATGTCAGGCCGTGGTCCACAGATAGTAAGCAAATTTACACCGGTTTGGGTAATTTCCAGTGTCTTAAATATTTATTGAATGACATAAGAAACAAACCTAAGTATGCCATCTACCGGACCTTCCCGTGTTCAAAAAGGAAGCATTTAAAAGCAGGAGAGCATCAGGTCACCATCACTGGGGGGAAGAGGTCACAGAAGAAGGGAAAGGAAAAGGACTAAGAATACTGACATCAAGAAACTGTAGATTTCAACACTAACTAGAATCACATTTACTCTCTTGTGAAGAAGACAAAAAGAAACAATACAGACAATAAAACGGCTTTGTCATTTACCAGTTATGTGACATTGGGTAAGTGACTTAACTTCTGTGTACCTTTGTATTCTAATCCCTAAAATGGGTAGCTATACCTATTTTATTGGGTTATTTTAAGAATCAAATGAATATAGGGGTGCCTGGGTGGCTCAGTCAGTTAAGCGTCTGTCCTGGTTTCAGCTCAGGTCATTTCCATGAGTTCGAGCCCCGCATGTGGCGCTGAACTGACAGTGCAGTGCTCAGGATTCTCTCTCTCTCTCTCTCTCTCTCAATCTCTCTCTCTCTCTCTCTCTCTCTGCCTCCCACCTCTCTCTCTCCAATAAACAAACTTAAGGGGAAAAGAAGAATCAAATTAATGTAAGTGCTTAAAATAGAACCTTGTATGCAGTAAATGCTGTTTAATTATCAACTGCAATTAATATCACTATGATTACTATGCTTACTGCCCAAGATCTCGGACTTGCATCTGTCAACTCAGGAAAGCCGTAGTGTTACACAGGGCACACTGTGCTTCAGAGAGTCACTAATGGCAGTATTTCTACAAACAAAGGATATAAGAAGGAAAAGGGTTTGCTGGCAAACAAAATTCATGAACTCCTCTTTAGAGAGTAACAAAGAGGACTTCAGGTACTAGATTTCTTATTTCTCTCTTTCTCTCTGTTGGCATTTTTCTGGTTATTAAGTCATTCTTCATAACCTAAGGGGTGAGAGGAAGTGTCAAAAATGACACAGGGTGGCTCAGTCAATTAAATGTCTGACTTCAGCTCAGGTCATGATGTCACAGTTCGTAGGTTCGAGCTCCGCATTGGGGTGTGCTGACAGCTCAGAGCCTGGAGCCTGCTTCAGATTCTGTGTCTCCCTCTCTCTCTGACCCTCCCCTACTCATGTGTGCACTCTCTCTCTCTCAAAAATAAATAAACATTTAAAAAATTCTTTTAAATGAGACAAAGCATAAAACAGTACATTCTGAGAACTGCTGACAGTTAAGATGACTCGGCTGGGGGAGAACGTGGCCACGTTAGCTTACATAAAGCTTTCGGATACTCTCCAAGCTTCATATGATAAAGGACTGAGAACCACAGGAACTCTGAGCAACCATTCATCATAAAATCCCATGATCTCAAGACCTAAAACTTAGAGAAGAGTTTGCTACCCTGCTCTTCCAAATTAAAATTGGGCTTTGGTTTCTAGCAAGAGCTATTCAGAAACAGGACTATAGAGAATACATCTCAGATAACACGAATGCAAGAAAATTGTTCTAATACAAGAAGAAATGGGTGAAAAAAAAGAAAAATGATTGGTAGTAGGAGAGCTTGCTTTCAGTTTTATTTCATAAAGAATTACGTACATATATACGTACGCACAAATCTTACAGAGAATTATACACATTATGTACATTATGCACGTAATTCTCATGTTTACACTGACAGGTTGTCTTTCACAGAGACTCGCTCACATTCATAAGGGAAAAAAATTCGTGGCCTCTGATTTTTTAAGATTGACTTTTTAAAAAATTTATCTAGGGCGCCTGGGTGGCTCAGTCAGTTAGGCCTCTGACTTAGGCTCAGGTCAGATCTCATGTTCGTGGGTTCGAGCCCCGCGTCAGCCTCTTGTGCTTGCAGCTAGCTCAGAGCCTGGAGCCTGCAACTGTTCTGTGTCTCCTTCTCTCTCTGCCCGTCCCCCTCTCATGCTCTGTCTCTGTCTGTATCAAAAATAAATAAAACACTAAAAATAAAATAAAAAATAAAAAATTTATCTATTTATTTTGAGAGAGAACACGCGTGCATGTGTGGGCATGGGCAGGGGAGGGGCAGAGAGAGACAGGGAGGGAGAGAACCCCAACCACACGCTGGGCTGTCAGCACAGAACCTAACACAGGGCCCAATCTCACTAACCCTGAGATCACAACCTTAGAGCTGAAATCAAGAGGGGACGCTCAACCAACCAAGCCACCCAGGCGCCCCTAAGATTGACTTCTGAGAGGCAGTCTACTTAGCTCTATCTCCCAAGAAGAAAAGAGATATAAACATAATTAGCGCGTGCTGTGTATCAGGCATAAGCGAGGTATCTTATCTACATTATCTTAGCTTCTCTTCATAATAGCCCTGTGAACACATATGAGAAAACCAAAGCAGAGAGAGATGAGAAACGCTCCCCAGAGTAACACTGCCTAACAGACGACAAAATACACTCAGGCCTACTCTGAATCCAAAGCTCATGTATGTTCTGTACGCTTCACTCTGCTGCCCAAGGTGTGACAGACACCGTAATATCTACTTGCCTGAATGTCAATGTCTGCCCACAGAAATAAGTCGGAGCGCTGGAGTAGAGGACACCCGAGGATTCAGAATCATTCCGGAGGGCTATATTTCTTCGACTACTCAGGCTGTAGCCCTCAAAGCCAGCTGTCCACTCTTTTTAAAAAGCAAAGATATTGAAAATTATTAAAACCCTTTGAGGAGTATCTTCAATTCAGACATTAAATAAAACTTGGAAGCAGAAGAGGCTGCTCTTAGGGGTCACGGGCAAGTTCCATAAAAGAAGAGATGCAGCGACAGGAGGATATCCTGGTTAACCCTACAAATCACAAAATACACGTTAGTCTATTGTGGCGTGGAAGGTAACGTGAGTGCTATCTCCTACCTAATACAATCAGGGTGAAGCATGACTGTTGGAGCTAATTCCAACCTGATTAAGAACTCATTAACAAATAAGTGTAAAAATTTTAAAATAGTAATACAGGAGAGATCAATTTCTTTTTGTTTTGTTCTTGTAGGAGAGACCAATTTCAAATCATAAGACTTCCATCCTGACATTCATTCATATAGAAAACCAGTATCCTGACTTAGGGGATTTAGGGGAGGCTAATAATCCTGCCTGGCACTATTTTTGGACTCTGGAGATAAGAGCTCATGAAAAATTCTCAAAATTCACGTGAAGTAATTTGAACAGGACAGGTTCCATGTTTTTCTCATCAATTCAGGTTTTACTGTCAGAAAGCGTGGTTGTCAGCGTGCTGACAGAAAAGGCAGAAGCGGTCTGAAACAGTTAAGCTCCGGGAGCGAGAAGGCAACAGCATACCATGAGGCACCAACGTGGAGTGGCCCATCTGGGGGACGCTCCAAGGACTCCATTCCTGTCGGCCATCTCCTCGGGCGCAGACTCTGAACTGATAGTCAACGTTGGGGTCTATGTGCAATACTATGAACTCAGTTTCAGAGCCTACATATACGTCCTCAAAGTGATTTGAAGTGCATTTGCGGAACTGGAGCCTGTAATCTTGGGCTATAAAGTCGTCATCCACCTAAGGAGAAAGGCTTCATGTTAGGTATGAATCAGGGAGTAATTTCTCTCGGCATCATGTACTGAATATGGGCTATTTGCAGGAAGGGCGTAGAAAATACACTATCATTATCTCCCTTCTTCCCTTTATTGAACCACATGTTTTATACTTCCCAGTCTGATTGGAAAACTGCTTCCTTTGAAGAAATGCATGTTTTCTACACATGCATGTCAAAGATAAAGTATTCAAAATTCAAAGATAAGAATCTTACAAGTAAGGGCACCTGGGTGGCTCAGCTGGTTGAGCATCTGACTCATTATTATTATTCCAGAGTCATGGGATCAAGCCCCATATCAGGTTCCATGCTAACCGCGGAGCCTGCTTGCTCTCCCCCCGCCGCGCCCCACCTATCTCTCACTAGTGCGTGCTCTCTCTAACATAAAATTATATTAAATTAAAATTAAATAAAGAATCCCTCAACCACATCATTCATATAACCAAAATAATTAACATCCAGAATATATAAAAGACTCCTAAAACTTCAAAAAATACCCAATAACGAAATGGACAAAGGCACAAATAAACATTCTATAGAATTAAAACATAAGCAACCAAAAATATATTAAAATAGCCAACCAAATTTATAACATGGACAATGCGATCTAAAACCAGAATGAGGGAGGTACCTGGGTGGCTCAGCTGGTTAAGCGCCCGGCTTCAGTTCAGGTCATGATCCCAGTTCGTGGGTTTGAGCCCTGCATTGGGCTCTGTGCTGACAGCTCAGAGCCTGGAGCCTGCTTCAGATTCTGTGTCTCCCTCTCTCTCTGCCCCTCCCCTGCTCTCACTCTGTCTCCATCTCTCAGAAATAAACATTAAGAAAAAAATGTATAGACCCAAAATGAGGGGTACCCGGTGGTTCAGTTGGCTAAGTATCCAGACTGTTGATTTCGGCTCAGGCTGTGATCTCACAGTGGTGAGATGGTGCTGGACATGGAGCCTGCTTAAGATTCTCTCTCTCTCTCTCTCTCTCTCTCTCTCTCTCTCTCTCAAAAAAAAAAAAAAAAGATTCTTTTTCTCTCTCTCCCTCTGCCCCTCCCACACACAGAGTAATAGGAACTCCTCCACTGCTGGTGGAAACACTGGCACACTCCCATAAAAGAGAACTCAGTATTATCTTGCAGAGTATGGATTCAATACTCTGAAACCTCATAATTTTACTGGGTATTTATTTAAGGAAAACATCTTACACGTGTACACAAGAAAACATGAATAATAATGTTCATAGTACAAAAACTGGAAACTCTAGGTCCACTAGCAGGCAAAAGAATAAAAACAGAATGACAGACTTTGTTCTGAATGAACAAAAACCTATTTTTTTCTATTAACAAGGCTTCATTAAAAAACCCAGTTAAGAAAATTATTTCCAGAATATGAGCACCCACTCTGAATGATGTATCTGTCAACAGCCAAGACACTTATAACCCATTTAGACATGGTTTCTGGTTTTTTTTTAAGTTTATTTATTTTGAGAAAGCGAGAGCACACACACATGCACAAGTGGAAGAGGGGCAGAGAGAAAAGGATAGAATCCCAAGCAGGCTCCATGCTATCAGCGCCGAGCCCAACACAGGGCATGATCTTGAGATCATGACCTGAGCTGGAATTAAGAGTCAGATGGTGAACCGACTGAGACCCCCAGGCACCCCGAGTTACCATATTTCAGATACCACGTCCAGAGCCACCCGGGTCCAACTCTTGATTTCTGCTCAGGTCATGATCTAAGTTCAAGCCCTACATTTGGTCCCACAGTAACAGTGCAGAACCTGCTTGGGATTCTCACTCTCTTCCCCTCTCTCTCTGCCCTTCCCATGCTCTCGCTCTCTCACTCTCTCTCTCTCAAAAATAAATTTTAAAACAATTTAAAAAATTTTTTAAATAAATAAAATATGGTAACTCATGTACATAACATGATCAAGACACAAAATTCTTGGCAATGCTGAGAATGTGAAGAAACCACATTATAGGAACTTTATTTCAGAAATATTAGTTCAGCGTGGAAAATATCAGACAATCAATATTCACTACAATTTTTTGACTTTAATAGAAATGGGAAAGGTCTTCAACTCACTAAGGATTAAGTTTGGGAAATGTGTGATGGGAAATACTGTTGTGATACATATATTTTTAAAGGTACCTTCAAAACTAACTCAAACTGGAAGAGCTACCTCCATTCAAGGTCCCTGTGACTTTAATTGTAAAGCCAAAGGGACTTTTATTTGTGAAGAGAATATTCAAAGGTAGTTAATTACAAAAAAAAAAAAAAGAAAAGAAAAGAAACCTTAAAGGGCTTCAAATCTCATATCCATAATGTTGAAGCCACTCCTACAATTCTCGGTTACATACCTTACACCATCGAACAATGATGCCTCCAGGTTTCTCTATTAGTTCTTCTATCTGTACTGGTGGGCGAGATGCTACCGTTCCGTGCTTGAAAATGTGGTCTTTCACTATGTTCAGAATCGAGTCATCCAACTGAGCAGACAAACAAGGCACGTCAACCAGTAAAGGCACTTCTGGTAAGCTGAGGAAACAGAGCTCATGTGTTTATGAGGCTTTTAATTCAAAGTTAAAAATATGAGGCATAGTTTAAATCAGTCACACACTATATTGATGCTGAAGCCCCCAAGAAATAATGCCAATGGGAATAGAGGCTTTTCAAGATGTGACATAAAGATTCTCTTCCCAAATAAATATAACCAAGAAAACAGAAAATTGGTAGCATTACCATTGTCAAGTTTATACCAAAAGATCCAATGTACTCAGTTCCAATAATATGTGCAGAATTTCTAAAATTGAACTTACATATTCAAATTGAAGAAAATCTGCAATAAAACTATATCAAAAATTACAATCACAACTATTTCATACTACTAATACTGGTATTGGGCAGTGCCCCTTGAAATCTATATTCTCTGTCTCATTTATTCAGAATCTTTAATAGGGAGGGGAAAAAAGTAGACAGTTTAAATGCTTAAAATTAAATCCCAAAGGCACTAACTAGTTTACCTGTCCAACTGAATGTGTGAGGCCTTTTTGGTAAAGTTCCACAGTTTTTCATTCTGTTCTCCTCCGCCACCAAGAATGGCGACCTCCCCTACAGGCAGGAATAAGTGAACACGTGGGGTGAACAATGGTCCCGTTACAAGGTAATCACTCCCACCCCTGTCAAGGTGGGTCTCTGGTTTCCCTACTAACAATTCTTAAGTGATTCCACAGTCAAATTCCCAAAAAGTGAAAGTAGAAACTATTTTAGAAGTGACTCTAAGGGGCACCTGGGTGGCTCAGTCAGCTGAGCGACCAACATTGGCTCAGGTCATGATCTCACAGTTTGCGAGTCTGAGCCCCGCATCAGGCTCTGTGCTGACGGCTCAAAGCCAAAGTCTGCTTTGGATCTGTGTCTCTCTTTCCCCCTTCCCTACTTGTGCTCTCTCTGTCTCTCAAAAATCAATAAAATCATAAAAAAAAACCAAAAAGAAGTGACTCTAAGGTGAAGCTCACGAGGAAAAGGCATACATAATGGTAACATTTTGCCAGAAATGAAAAAATCTGCTCTAAACAAAGAAATTTGGTTTGTCAACCAATTATTTTAATGAATGTTTTCAAATATTTATTCATTTTTGAGAGACAGTGAGAGACAAAGTGTGAGTGGGGGACAGGCAGAGTGAGAAGGAGTCACAGAATCCAAAGCAGGCCCCAGGTTCTGAGCTCTGAGCCTGATGCAGGACTCAAACTCAATGACCGCGAGATCATGCCCTGAGCTGGAGTCAGATGCTCAATCAACTGAACAACCCACGCGCCCCTAGTCTGTCAACCGATGTTATGCAAAGGAGAAGGTCCAGGCACTTTCTTCCATCTCTCCTATAGAATCCTAACTTACAGAACCCCAACAGGAGCCAGTAGAGGTGTTACCTGTAGGGTGCAGGGTCTTATAAAGTCAAATGACACAGCTATTTTCCTGAACAAATATCTCACATTGGAAATTATTCCACAGAGGGGCGCCTGGGCGGCTCAGTCAGTGAAGCATCCAACTTCAGCTCAGGTCATGATCTCGAGGTCAGCGAGTTCAAGACCTGCACAGGGCTCTGTGCTCTCGGCACAGCCACTCCCTCCCTCACACAGTCTCCCTCTCAAAAATAAACATTAAAAAAAATATATTCTATAGAAAAATAGAAAGGAAGAGCTATATCAAGGCATTTTAAAAATGGCCAGCTTCTGTGTCCCTCCAGGGCCTCAAAGAAACACTACCAGAACTCTTTCCATCTGAATGTGCCCTGGAGTGACTCAAATTTTTCGGGACCACATTAACAGGACATTTTCCCTCACCAAAAGGAAAACAGAGACATACTGAACAGTGTCTAAAAGTCCTCAAAATCCCATAAGTAAGTTTTTATCCCTTGAGAGGAAGGAAAGAGGTTGAAATTCAAAATATTTCTGAAATATAAAACAACTGAAGCATCAGATGTTGTAACAAACAAATTTGGGTCTCAAAGGATTTCTTCTCTAAAATAAAAACATTTCTCAGTCCTCAGGGTGATGTGTGACCTGTGAACTGCTTCTGGGTTTGTTTCCAAATGCAAAGCCTCCAGGGAAAGACATTCTGTGGTCCCACCAAAAAGCATTTTCTCAAAGGCACCACTAGGGTCAGTGTCAAACAATCAGTTCTCACTGAAGAAAAGACAAAATTTTAATTAGCATGTAAAGATGATACCAATGGCTCATTCTATTTGTTTGTTTGTTTCTTAATTTTTTAAATTTATTTTTGAGAGACAGAGAGAGACTGAGTGAGCAAGGGAGGGTCAGAGAGAGAAGGAGACACAGAATCTGAAGCAGGCTCCAGGCTCTGAGCTGTCAGCACAGAGCCCAACGCGGGGCTCAAACCCATGAACCGTAAGATCATGACCTGAGCCGAAGCCAGACACTTAACCGACTGAGCCACCCAGGTGCCCACCAATGGCTCATTCTAAATGTTACTGCAAAGGGATGGCTTTCCAGCTGGAGAGACAGACTTGTTAGCCAAGCACCTGTCTTATCCCATGTCATTCATAGCACTCACTGCAGGATGGATGGTATTCAGTCTCCTCTGGCTCCTTCTTCCTCAACTGTCCTTTAAATGCTGGCGTCCCCCACAATTCTACCCTCTGCCAGCCTCTCTTCTCATACTGTACCCTAGCTCTTGATGATCTCCTTACTCCCATGGATTCAGACTTGATGTATGTACCATCACCTGCCAGACTGCCATTCTGATCTCTCTCCTAAGCCACATGCTGCATTCCCGACTGCCTTCTGGGCATCCTGAGCCCCTCCACTCAACATGCCCCCTCCTGAATGCCTAACTACCCAGTGAGGCCCAGCCTTCTCCTTGGATTATGTCTGTAAATAGCACAGTTCACCTGGTAATCCAAAATCAGGCTGTTTTGGTCATCCTAAGGGCCTCTCTTTATCCTCCAATCTAATATCCAGGCAATCATCAATAATCAACACTTACTGACAGGTAAAATTGTCAATAATTCTCTCTCTGAAAAATCTTAAAATCAGCTCCACATCACCTCCACCTGTCACTGCCTTCATCATTTCCTCTCTGGATTGGTGCTACAACTTTCTAATTGGCCTCTTTTACTTCCAGTCTTATGACCTCTAATACAGTCTCCAAACTGTAGGCAGCACCATTTTTTGTTTTTTTCGCTTTCTAAAGTTTTTATTTAACATCGTTTTTTTAAATTCAAATCTAATTGTGTAACTCTGCTGCCTAAAATATTTCAAAAGATCCCTGATATGCCATTCACTTCACTTGTGATGTTACTTCTGCTTCAAATTGTGCTGTTAGCTCCTTTTCTTCCTTTGTCTGCTTAATGAATTCCTTCAAGCCTCTGGAACTCCTCCTCCTACACAAAGCGACCCTACACTCTCCCGGAGTTAAGGGCTTCCCCTTCTGTGCTCCTGTGGGTCTTAGATTCATCTCAGTATGTATGCCTCTCTCAGTGTGCCATGAACCCAAAGGGCAGAACCGTTACCTTTTTATTTAATGTACTCAACAAAGAGATATGTGAAGGGAGGAAGGTGGCTGTGAAGACAGGAAGGTAGCGAGGCATGACATCGGCATGCTTTAACCACAAAAATGGGCTACAGACAGGTATAGAACTAAGACGATTTCAGGAGTAAACACCAATAGTAATTTTTAGCCTTCTAAAACTAACAATGGAATTAAATTATTTGAACACTGATAAATATTTAAATAGTCTCAAAAGGACCTTAAAATCACTGTGTTAACAGTGAATAAGTCACTCACCTAGACCATCTGAGAAAACCCCTTTAGTCCTTGTTTTGTAAATGGTTATAATTAACATGTTAATCGAATTCACCAGGACACCTCACTGTGTATCTGCTATCCTACTTGACAAACCACCCTAGGACAGGAGCATTCTAAGCACCCCACAGATGGCAAGAAGTCTGCTGGCCCCTGAGAAATCAACGAAGTGCCAGTCTGATGCACCACACTTCACAGGCTCCCGGCACTCCCACCTTCTTGGACTAAGTCCTCTGCGGCATGAACTCCGTGCTCTATGAGCTTCTGGCAGTCATCCAGAGGTTTAATGGTCTCCTGTTCAATGGTGTCCACCTCTTGCAGAAGGGTCACCAATCGCTCATCCAGGAGCTTCCCAAGCGTTCCCTTTAAATCATTAAAATGCTGTTTGAGGACATCTCTAGTCTGCGACGCACTCTCTTTGATCTGCAAAGGAAGAACATAAACACTTAAGAGTCTCTGGAATAGGCTAATGCACAGGCATCACCCAAAATCTCAAAGTACTACACAGCATCCGTCTTCCGTTTGTTGATACATCAAATGTGACTCATTTGCACAAACTTGCAGAAACGCACAGAACCAGCCTTCAGGTAGAACAAAATGGGCTCAAATCCTAGTTCCATCATTCACAAGCTGTTGATTTGGTCCTGTTAAGTAACCACTCTACATCTCAACTTCCTTATTTGTCAAGTCAATGTAATGCTTACCTCATGAAGTTGCTATGAGGATTAAATAAAAATAATCTATGTGTTACATTTGGTAAAATAACTGGCACATTGTTGTTCCCAGTAAAAAATTGTTAGAAAGTATTATGATCTGCACAGAGTAGTTCATGGCAACAGTTATGTTTTAGTACAGAAACATTTTAAATTAGGAAGGGATTAAAAGTCATTTTACTGAAAAGTAGTAAATGGTAGATTAGAAGGCCATCAATATTTTTTTTAATTACCTAATGGTAAAATGCCCTGATTATGGTAAAACTAAAAATTTACTTAGAATTCAAAGAGGCTCACAGAAGACAGAGAATGTTCATTAAAACACACCTCTGGGAAAATGCTTTTATCATTTTTGAGTCATGTTCCTCTTCACAAATGTCAAAAAAGGTTTACAGACCCTCTTCCCGGTACAATGAATAATACAGACCCTAAAGAAATTAATTAAACTTCAAAGCTACACATTCCCTCAAGTTTCAACCACAGCTTGCCTGAAGCAGTAATTCTGAAACTTAGTTTGCAGAAGAATCCTATAGGCTGCCTGTTTTAATTTAGATTGCAGGACTCCATCCCAGACCTGATTCAGAACATTCGAGAAGGGTGAACAGGTACATGGACAGAGTTCTCATGACTCTCAAGCACACCTGTGATCCCGCAGCCCATCCTCCTGTGCCCTCAGGTCCACAGAGCCCAGAGTAAGAGCTGCCGTCCTGGGACACAGGGCAGGGACAGCTTTACAGCTCAGAGATTTTGAAAACAAACCAGCTGTCCATACAGATACAAGATTTTTTTTTTTTTAAGAGTATGGATAACACACAATTCGCTCCCACTTAACAGGAAAATATTAACAAAACACTAAGAGTTGAATTAAAGCAAACACATACTTTGCAGATATTATATTAGCTTCATAATGACATATTACATTTGCTACTCTAACCTTTTTGATGACTTTATCTTTTTTTTTAATTTTTGTTTTGTTAACATTTATTTATCATTGAGAAAGAAAGAAAGACGGAACACGAGTAGGGGAGGGGCAGAGAGAGGGGGAGACACAGAATCCGAAGCACGCTCAGGCTCTGAGCTGTCAACACAGAGCCTGATGCAGGGTTCGGACCCTCGTGCCTTGAGATCATGACCTGAGCCGAAGTCGGACGCTCAACCAAGTGAGCCACCCAGGTGCCTCTTGCTCTTTGCAAGAGCATTAGAAATCTAAGAAAGTCCACAAAGCATACAACTTTAACACTTAATATAGAAATTTAAAGGTTTCCATTTGTTCTCTCATACTAAATTTAAAAAACAGAATACAAAATTGTTTCCCAGAAATGTTCACGACCATCTAAAAACAAAAAATGTCTATGCTCATGGAGTACAAAGAAATACGGGGCGGCAGGGGAAGAGGACAGTCTGACTGGCTGAAGGGGAAGGATAACGGAAATAATTTTTTCTCCTCTGACATTACATACATACAATAATTTTATATGATAGTATGTGTGAAGTGAAATAATTCCTTAAATCATAAAGAAAAAGATTCCAAATTAAGTTTAATTTTTGATTAGTCTCTGTGCAGTTACTAGGGAACTTCTATGAAATTAACCCAAGCCAAAGTTTAAAAAAGAAAAGGGAGGGAGCCATCCTCAAAATGTACTTGATTTGCTTCATGGATCACCTGTGGGATCCATGAGACTCGGGCCTTAAAATACATAGCAGCAGGGAAATAAATGTTGTTGAATAAATATGAAATTAGTCATGTTCATTTCTAAGACTTTGTTTTAAAGAACTAGGGAAAGAATGCCTTAGGATTTTGATGTATCGCCTGAATATTGTTAAAAATGTAGACTCTTAGGGCCCCACCAAGAATCACTGACTCAGAGCCTACGTTTTAAACAAGACCCCTAGGTGAATCATGATCCCCTCACAGATACCAAAATAAATGAAGACAACATGTCAAAACGCTGTCGTACAATTCACACCCCCCACCACAAGAGGAAATTCTGCAGTTGAGAAGTATACCAATGAGGTCCTGTCTCGCTCTTTAACGGATACGGCACACACAGGAAGTGCATTGGTTAGGTAAAGTCAATTTCCTCTTTAGAAAGAATTCAAAAGCTCCTTCAACTGTTTCAGAGCCCAAATATGTTTTGTTTTTGTTTCAGAACCTCAGAGGAAAAAAAAAAAAAAAGGAAGTAGGTGAACATAAAGCAGTGAGAGGGCCAGGAAGGGGAGACTCCATTTCCAAATCTATTTCTTACACGTCTTTTGTAAATGTGGCCCCTTTTTTTCATAGAATCCTAACCATTGCTGTTTCAGACTTGGTACTACCTTGGCATCATTTTCTTCTCCACGAAATGGGTGTTTGGTTTTTTTTAATTTTTCAAAAGAGAGAGAGCATGCAAGCAGCAGAGAGGGACAGAGAATTCCAAGAGACTTCATGCTCAGTGCAGAGCCCGACATGGGGCTTGAGCCCACGACCCGGGGATCAGGACCTGAGCGACATCAAGGGCTGGATGCTTAACAGACTGAGACACGCAGGCCCCCTGAAATAGTTCATAACTGAAGTCACAGTCACCTTCTATCCAATCACATAACTAATCAAGTTCATTTGCTTGGCTTTATGACACTAAACAACGCAGACTTGACTACCTGACTACCGAGAGGTTTCTTCTTATCTGACAGGTTACCATGGTCCAGTGCGTTTCCGTTAGCTCATTAACTTCACAATGACTCTCAGAGGTGGGTTTCTACTGCTTACATTGAAGAGGGTGAATCTTGAAGAAGTCAAATAACTTTCCCAAGGCTTCACTGTGCCAGAAACAGTCTGACTCCAAGGACCATGGTCTTTCCACTTTTCTCATTTTCAGGAGTTCCCAGGTAAGCCTATAAAGTATGTGCCAACTGAAAACACTTCCTGCTATAACATGTATTTCTTATCCTTGCATAAAGAATCATAGGGTTGGGGCCCCTAGGGTGGCTCAGTTGTTTGAGCGTCATACTTTTTTTTTTAAATGTTTATTTATTTTTGAGAGAGAGAGAGAGAGAGAGAGAGAGACAGGCGGCAAGCAGGGGAGGGACAGACCGAAAGGGAGACATGGAATCTGAAGCAGAGTCCAGGTTCTGAGCCACCAGCACAAGCCCGACACAGGAGTTCACAAACTGTGAGATCATGACCTGAGCTGAAGTCGGACACTTAACTGACTGAGCCACCCAGGTGTCCTGAGGGTCAGACTCTTGATTTCTACTCCAGTCACGATCCAAGGGTCATGGGATTGAGTCCTGCGTTGGGTTCCACACTCAGCATGGAGCCTGCTTGAGATTCCCACGCCCCTCTCCCTCTGCCCCTCTCTTCACCTCTCATGATCTCTCTATATAATTAAAAAACAAAACAAAACAAAAAAAGAATCATGTGGTAGAGAACCAAACAACCCCAAATTCTACTTAGCCATTCTAGGGCAAAACAACTGTGATACTAACAAAATAGATTTAAGTAAAATACAAATGATAAGCATCTCAAGGTCTCAAAAAGGATACTGTCATATACATTCTTTATGCTGATTAATAATATTTCAAACCAATTTCCCACCAAGCCCCTACTGTAAGAGACCATTAAAGTTTACTTACAAGGTTTCTACCGCAGATTAACCTAATCCTTTAGCAACTGTATTTTTTTAAAAGTGTATTTTTAAGTAGGTTTCACGCCCAGCACAGAGCCCAACCGAGGCTTGAACACACAACTCTGAGATCAAGACATGAGCTAAGACCAAGTTGGATGCTTAACTGAGCGTCCTCTAAGCAACCGTGTTTTTTCCAAGTTTATTTACTTAAGAGAGAGAGACGGAGACTGAGAGAGAGAGAGAAAGAGAAAATGCAAGGGGGGAGGGGCAGAGAGGTAATCTCAAGCAGTCTCTGCATTGTCAGCTCAGACAGAGCCTGACTACAGGGCTTAAACTCACAAACGGTAAGATTATGACCAGAGCCAAAACCAAAAATAGGACACTCAACCAACTGAGCCACCCAGGCTCCACCAAGCAACTGTATTTTTAATGTTATAACATGAGGATGAGTTCACAAAAGGCCAAAAAGTCATCAAGTTTACATACCAATACCAAGTTTACTAGGCTTGCAAAAGCCTAGTAAATGCATACTTCACAGCCGCCAAGACAAGAGAGACAGATGTATTTTCCTCCAGAGTTTAGATACTAAAAAAGTTATAAAGCCTATATAGAATACAACTTAAAACATCCGTGGTCTTCAGTGGCAATATACAGTTGCTATATCAATATAATATAATACAACAATAATAAATATAATAGCGTATTTCAGAAAATTAAGTAACTGAAATCTCTTCCATCTCCTCTAAAACACATATTTTATGACTTTAAAGATATTATTTTTAAGTAATTTCTACACCCAACATGGGGCTTGAACTTGCAATCCTCAGACCGAGTCAACATGCTCCACTGACTAGGCCAACCAGACACCCCAAAACTATTTTAAAATTAGAGACTGGCTTTAAACACTTAGCTAAAGAATATGACGATCAAAAATAAAAGACAAAGTAAAGATATAAAAGAGTCCACCGAAATTGAAAAAGCTAACCAACATGTTTCTTCTCAATCCAGGTGAAATACACTTCATCGGCCCCTTGTCTTCGCACAGACACCAAGACATTAGTCACTAAAAATAATAATGATGATGACCATAACAATACAGCAACACCTACCATAATGCAGCCATCATCTACTGAACACCTACTGTGTGCTGGGCACTCACCCCCACGGTCTCATTTAACTGGCACCAGAGCCTGGTGAAGAAACCATCTATAGATGTGTAACATGCTGGAGAGAGCTGAACATGCTCACATCACAAAGTGAGTAAAGTGACAGGGAATTTGAATTATAGGACTCACTCATGGACTTGTAAGTGTGGCTACATGTCTTTCTTGCCTCTCTTACAGTTAGGCGGTTCTTTTTTTTTTTTTTAAGTATCTATTTGAAAACATTCAGAAAGAAAGTCTTGTATTACATGACTCCGTAGTCTGTCACAGTAGTGGTCCCCAGTGAACCAGGAACCACAGGTCCCCATACCCTTTCACTGCCGCCCTCTCCCCAAGAATGCAGGCTGGGCTGTGACGGGCACTTGCAGGCCTAAGTGCACAGCTGCACAGACTGGAACTGATGCTGTGTCAGTTCCGGGTCTCGGCCTTCAGAAGCTCTGGCAACCACTGCTTCTGTGCTTTGGAGGGTCCTGAGCCACTGTCCTTTGTGAAGGGTGGAAGGGGGAGAGAAGTAGGAAGGGAGGAGGAAGGAGGGAGACCGGCACCCAGGCCCAGCCATGACAGCATTCCAACGGAGTCCTGCTGCCACTAAGGCTCCAAAGAGGTAAGTGAACGTTTCTTCTAGAACTTTCCATCCCTAGCTGCCATCTGACTGCAATTACATGAGTGTTGCCAGCAAACAGAAGAAGTGCCCAAACCAGCCCCAGTCAATCCCCAGAACAGTAAGTAAGCAAACAAGATGGTTTTTTAAGCCGTTATACTTAGGTGTAGTTTATTACGTAACAACAAATCACCAAACCATATGATCAAACAAGTTTAATTCTTGATTATCTGCATTAGTGAATAGGGTACATATAATCAAGACCATGAATAATCTAAAGAGAATGTCTTCAAAATTACACCCACGTCATTCATAAAGGCACTTACTCAATATTTACTGAGGTCTAAGATGTGCCAGGAGGTGGGGTTATAAAGATGAAAAAAGCATGGGCCTGACCTCAAAAAAACTGTCATTCTGGTAAAAGAGAAAGTTGCATGCACACGTAACTATGATAAAATGTGTTAAGTTCTTACATAAGTGGGATGGCCACAAACTGCCATCTGAGCTCAAAAGCAGCATTCTGCTGGGAAACACAGGAGGAGACACTTGAAGAATACGTTACCATTCGGAGAAGCAGGGGATGTCTCCTTGAATAACAAGAATATTCAATGGTATTATTATGGCTAATATTTATTAAGTGCTTTGTATGTCCCAGGCATTGTGCTAAGCACTTTAAGTACATTGCTCATTTTAATTCCCACAATGGCCAAACAAAGTAGGTATTATCCTTATCCTCACTATACAGTGAAGAAAAGTAAGGATCAGAAAAGATAAGCTTCTCAGGGAGCCTGGGTGGCTCAGTAAGTTAAGTGTCCAACCCTGGCTCAGGTCACGATCTTGCGGTTCGTGGGTTTGAGCCCCGTGTTGGGCTCTGTGCTGACAGCTCAGAGCCTGGAGCCTGCTTTAAATTCTGTGTGTGTGTCTCAAAAAAATGAATATATATATTTAATATATATATTAAAAAGAAGAAACATTTCTCAAGGTCTCCTGGCTAATAGGAGCAAGTGCTAGCAAAGTCACATAACTGCAAATATAAGTGGTTCATTGATAACCCTCCACAAAAGCCTGTCCTACATTTGGTTGACTTTTCAGATCATAAATTAGCCAGATTATTTACCAGCTTACAGTAATAAGAGTCGTTTTTCTATCAAAATTATCCATGTACTACATTTACACTGAAAACAACATCTACACAGAGAAAACCTGGGCAACTCTGTGACATTCACACACTTTTTAATTAACATCATCGATTTTAACATTATTGATTCAGAAGGCATGCTTTATTTTATTTTTTATCATTTTATTTTAGAGAATGAGAGAGTGAGCAGGACAGAGGGAGAGAAAGGATCTTAAGTAGGTTCCATTCTCAGCACAGAGCCTGACATGGGGCTTGATCCCATGAACGGTGAGATTATGACCTGGGCAGAAATCAAGAGCCAAATGCTTAAACAACTAAATCACCCAGGTGCCCCCAGAATGCCATGTTTAAAACAATTTGTGAAAAGAATTATTTGAAAAGATGATTGAAAGCCAACGTAAACATGTGGTCTTCTGCACACAAATATATGTGCAGCTTTCCTCTCCCCCCTTGGCTGTTGGTTATTTAGTTTTGCTTCTAGAGCGTCGCTTCCAGTATTTTGGCATACCTACTTCAATACATGTTAGCCTACCACCAACAAATGCTAAGCTGCTAAATGCTCCATGTAAAACTAACCAAAAGAAAAAAAAATGGATATGAAGTTGTATATACAGTAGTCTCTCAGTTTTGCAAAATAATATGCCTAGAAGGATACACCAAAACGTTAACAGTGGTTGCCTGTAAGTAGGAGAATTATAGATTGTTTTAAAATTAGTTCATCTGGGGCGCCTGGGTGGCTCGTCGGCTAAGCCTCCGACTTTGGCTCAGGTCAGATCTCACGTTCGTGGGTTCGAGCCCCACGACAGGCTCTGTGCTGACAGCTAGCTCAGAGCCTGGAGCCTGCTTCCGGTTCTGTGTCTCCTTCTCTCTCTGCCCCTCCCCCTCTCATGCTCTGTCTCTCTCTGTATCAAAAATTAATAAAAACATTTTTTAAAAAATTAAAAAAAAATAAATAAATAAAATTAGTTCATCTGTTCTTGGTTTTCCCCAGCTCTAGATTTAACCTTTTCTTAGGACACTATGATATCTACTACTGTAGTAACAGTATTTTCAGTCAGATTTCTGGGCTGTTTTGAAAATGGGTAACAGAAGGGGAAGTGGGAGATAAAAGAAGCAATAATAGCTTTCTTTGCTTTGCTGAGCTACTAAAGACTTCCTGCCCTGCTTTTCTGAAATGACTTTTTTTTTTTTTTACCCCCACTGAGTTCTAGATCTGTCCCAGTCTTCAACTAGTATGCTGTTTTCCAACCCTGTGGGAATGATGATCTATAGGGGACATGGTACTGTACATTAAGAATATCAAGGCTGCTAGTTAAATTAAAAAAAAAAATCTCAAATCAACTATTAAAAAATTGGAAACAAAATACTATAAAAGACAAACAGTCACATGACAGATGTTAAGGGGTGCTAGGACAAGTACTGGCTTGAGATCATCAATTATCCGCTGTGTGTTGTTACAGAATTACCTAACAAACCGGGGCGCCTGGGTGGCTCAGTCGGTTAAGCATATGACTTTGGCTCAGGACATGATCTCATGGTTTGTGGGTTCAAGCCTGGCGTCAGGCTCTGTGCTGACAGCTCAGAGCTGGGAGCCTGCTATCTCAATGTTTTCTTTTTCTTTTTCTTTTTTTAAAGTAGACTCTACACCCAATGCAGGGCTCAAATTCAGAACCCCAAGATCAAGTTCTCATGCCCTACCACTGAGTCAGCCAGGCTCCCCTCAAACAATGTTTTAATCTTGAGGATAAAGAACAGCAATTTATGGCAACACACCTATTAAACTACAGAAATCAGTAGAGAGCTTGGGGTGCCTGGCTGGCTTAGTTGGTTGAGCGTCTGACTCTTGATTTCAGTTCAGGTTGTGATCCCAGGGTCTTGGAATGGAGCCCCGAGAGGGGCTCTGAGCTGAGCAAGAAGCCTGCTTGAGATTCTCTCTCTTTCTCCCTCTTCCCCTCTCTCCCACTTGTGCATGCACTCTTTCATGCTCAAATTTAGGAAGGAAGGAAGGAAGGAAGGAAGGAAGGCAGGCAAAGAAAAATCAGTAGAGAGCTGATGAAATGGATGAATGGTATACTCTAAGGTAGTATGCCTCAATTTTTAATGTGCATGCACATCATACCTGACAATCTTAAATACAAATTATGATTCAGTAGGCCTGGGCGGGGCCTGAATGCTATATTCTTCATAAGCTGTCAGGGCATGGACCACGTTTATGGTAGCAAGGATCAAAAGGACACCACTGTGGGGCACCTGGGTGGCTCAGTTGGTTGAGTCTCTGACTTCGGCTCAGGCTGTTATCTCCCATTTCCCACATAGGGCTCGCAGGGGACGCCTGGCTGGCTCAGCTGGTAGAGCAGCTCGGAACTCGATCTCAGCATCATGAGTTCAACCCCAATGTCACAGGGATTACTTTAATAAATAAATCAATCTTTAAAAAAAAGGGCATATGAAGGCCAACATGTTTACTTCCTAGCATGAATTACAACTGCACCCAGGCTAGAGTATTGGTTACTTCTCACTGTAGGCACCTCCCATACCTCACACTAATCCCCCATTGATCATGTACAAAGATGGAGTTCTGCACCTCCAAAGCTGAAGGACTAGGCCCCAGAGGGTGGCCATGTGGTCAATGTAGTGCAAGGCACGTCTGTGAGGCACATCTGACCAGCACTGCCATCACTATGTGACATCTTGATCAGCTATCTCTACTTACAACAAGTGGGAAAGCCAAGTCTACAGAAATAAACAAGTGATGAAAAACACAATGAAAGTGAAATCTAAATGAATACACAAGGATTTAGGTGTTTCCTATTTGTTTTGCTTTTAGGGGTAATAGTCCAAAGACCCACCAACAAAGGGAAGAGTAAATCCAAAAGAGCACTCATCTGTTTCCATTAGCCACAGTATTTCTACAACCCAGAAGGATCTCTGACCCACAGCAGGCACCTAATAAATATTTACTGATGAGTGAACAAATGAGTATTTAAGGAGAGTGGGAGTTAATTTCTCTGGTATTCACATCTTAGTACCAAGGACTCCAGGGAGGTACACAGAACTATTCTTAATGATTTCAACATCAGTTAAGCCAGGTTGGCTGTAAACATCATCTGATTTCCTGAAGACAACGAACATAGCCCTCTGTCTTGAACTTATTTAAACAGTAAGAGTGATAGCGTACCCTTGCATTCCTACACAGAACTTCCTTTTCTACAGAGACAGAGGGTAGGGCCTAAACTAACCACAAGAGGAGAAACTACGACATTCTGGCAGTTGTTTCTGACAGAATAAACAAAATATTTTTACCCTTCTTCCTTCTAGATTTTCAGAAACATGATTTCTTAAAATAAGAGATTTTTATTTTTTAAATAAAAATACAGAGAGAGAGGGTGTCAGAAGACCCAAGCGAACTCCGATGATAGAAGTAAGGCCAACGCAGGGCTCACACTCGCTAACTATCAGATCATGACCCGAGCCAAAAGTAGGATGCACAACCGACTGAGCCACCCAGGTGCCCCTTCATGAGAGATTTTTAAAGGGTAAGAAACGAAAGCAAAGATAAAAAGTGCTCCAAAGCATTAAGCAAAGGGTTACCAGCAATTCCTAAGTATATACTGAAAGAACTGACACTACATCCACAAAAAATAAAAACCTTTACGTGAATATTCACAGCAAGAGTATTCATGATAGCCAAAAGGTGAAAGCAATCCAAGTGTCTATCAACTGTATATCCACGCAATAAATACTATTCAGCCATAGAAAGGACTGAAGTCTCGATTACATGCTACCACAAGGATGAACGGTGGCAACACTGTGCTAAGTCACAAGGGGCCACATATTGCATGTTTCCGTCCCTACGAAATGTCCTGAAGAGACAAATCCAAATAGAGAAAGTAGTTTACTGGCTGTCAGAGACGGAGGGGATGATAGCTCACAGGAAGATTTCTTTTTGGGGTGAGGAAAATGCTCTGGAATTAGAGAGTGGTGATAGTTGCACAACTTTGTAAATACATGAAAAAAGGCTGAACTGTACATTTTAAGGACTGAATTTTATGGTACGTTAATTACATATCAATTAAAAAATCATATGCCGAAAGGAAACAAAACCAGTGAGTAAAAAATATACGCAAAGCGGAGGATCTCTCTGTGCCCATCCTTCCCCCATGCAAAATCTTTGACTAAAAAGCCCAATATTATGTTGTTATTCTGAAGATGACTGGAACCCTAAAAATACCCTAACCACCAAACAAAAGCAGCTGCTTATTTTGATAACATCTTTGTAACACAGACTTTCCTTAAAATGCAAGTTGACAGAGGGCTTATTCTACAAACCCAAACATACACAATCCACTAGAATTAGCTCTGAGGAGAGACGCCTTGTAACTCGGACTGGCACAAAACACAGTGCAGTTCTCAGAAGAGAACTGCACTATCGGTCTAGTCAGAAGGCAGGGTCATTCGGAACCTAACTGTGACGGATGTTCTCTTGGTGTTTTCTGTCTCAAGCCTGAGACAATGGGCCTCAAAAAACAAAACAGAAACCCCTACTGAACTACACCAAACTATAGGCACGTGTGTTCTGTATTTAAAGTACTGGATTTAAGACTTAGAAGAATGTGGGTCTGGAAACTGAATTCTCACCCATTCAGAACGGGGTCATACTAAATTTGGTAAGTGAATCCACAAGACATTCATAAGTAGACTCCCAGGTGCTAAACTCATTCTTTTAGCTGCAACACTACTGTTTCTTGGTTGCAAATGAGTTAAAAGAAAGTCCTGCTCATATATAAGATAGATTAACAGGCTTAAATGTTAGTCAAATATTAAGAGATATTTGTTTTTTTTAAAAAAGATATTTTAATCTCTTTCGAAACAATGTCCTAGATTTAGAACCTCAACTTCCAAAGAGCAGGAGTAAGGCAGATGTTTCCAAATGGAAATCAGGATGAATGCATTGGAAGGCCGTGAAAAGCATTCACCAGACTGGTGAAATAATATCTAAATTTTGCTCCCAGTTTTACTACTGGACTACAAATAAGGTGGGGCCTAAGGAGCTCCATAAGGTTTTTTGTTTGTTGTTTTTTTGTTTGTTTTTAAGTTCATTTATTTTGAGAGACTGAGGGTGAGAGAGAGAAACAGAGAGAGAGAGAGAACAAGCAGGCGAGGGGCAGAGAGAAGGAAAGACAGAACCCCAAACAGAATCCCATCACAAGGCTCGAACCCACACGATCCCACAAGATCCTGGCCTGAGCCAAGATCAAGAGTTGGACGCTTAACAGAATGAGCCATTCAGGCGCCCCTACAAGGTTTTAAAAATATATAAAACCTAGAACATGCTGAATATCCTTAATGAGGAATATACCCAAAGACACTTTCTACCAGTTGCACTTTTTCAGATTGTGTGCAGCATGGCAGTTACTAGGATAACAATATAGATTAATATCAAGTGTGATGGAGAAAAATCCCACTGCTCAAATGACTCCACTCAGAACGAACCCAATTCACTCAAAAAGCATTCAGTAAGCACCTGTGTGAATAGCAGCGTGAGGATTATCTGTCCTAGCACACATTGGCGGTGGGTTCTATCTTTCTTCTGTGTGTGCTCCAGGATGCCTGCCCCTTTATCTTTGATAACCATGTCCCCACCGGACAGATAAAACTTTCACTCGAAGGTATATTTAGCTTCTCCTTTCAGCACTTTCTTTAAATCTGTTTTTCCATTCCCCTACACTTTTGTATTCTTCAAGTATTTCCCTCTCCTCCTTCTGCCTTTACGACACAGCTCCACCGCAAATTCGAAACCATATAGAATAGGGTTCTGCTAACTGCTTTTTTTTTTTTAATGCATTCAAGGTTATACTACTTTCAGGCACTAATCCCATTCATTGAGTACTAACTCCATTTGTCTCTGGGTCTTGAGTCTGGGTCTTCCAATATCCCACCGGGCTCTCTAAAATCAGCCTCCATCCCCAAGGCAGGTTTCCCCAAAGAATCTCCACCTCCCCCAGCGCTCCGCAGTCCTCCCTGCAATCCCCTCGGTGACGCCCCCGGTTTTGGCTCTGCTCCCTCGCTCTCCCCAACCTCGGACCCCACCCCTATCCCCATCACCTCCCCACAAAGTTTAGGGAACGCCCCTCACACTCTCCCGCGAATCCCCCAAACTTGTCTCTTCCCCTTAAGGCTCCCCCCTCCCCCCTCCCCGCCAGCACCCACCTCCCTCGTTCCCAGACCCTGCTGGGTCTCCCCGCACCTTCAGAGCCTCCTTCTTCCTTCCTTCAGAGTTTTAGGACACTCGCGCCCCTCCGAGCCCTCCCGGCTCTCCACCCACCCGCCTGACACCCCGAGCTCTCCCCGGGGCCCTCAGCGCCCCGACGGGCGCGGCCCTCCGACCTGCCTCCGCGCCTCCTGCAGCCCCTGCAGCCTCTGGCCCAGCTCCCGCCGGTAGCTCTGCGCCGCCTCCACGTTCTCGCGGGCCTCCTGCAGCAGCCGCTCGGGCTCTAGCTCCATCGCCCCCTCGTCCGGCCGCACGGCCGGCGGCTGCGGGCGC